>NC_086454.1:278984169-279310280 GCF_028390025.1 Pseudophryne corroboree | reverse complement strand
CGTTTTTTTAGGGGGCATTTAAACTTGAACGCATTGTCTGATGATACAGTCATACAGATGTTCCGTCTAAATCATAACAACATTTTCCGTCTGTATGACCTTGTCAAACTGGGCCTAGACCTTGAGACAGCACGCTCTCGCTCTGTCTCAGGCCTGCACAAACTCCTGGCTGTGTTTCACTTTATGGCTACTGGCAGCTTTCAGGCTGTGTCTGGGGATGTCATAGGAATCTCACAGCCCTCATTTTCTAGAATATTAACACAGGTGATGTATACCTAACTAGCTCTTCTGTTTTTGCTTGGTTTTAATTACTCGGTGGCCAGTTCTGTCCTAAAATCTCATGTTTAATTTTCTTTCAAATATACACACAGGTGTTGGCTGTTTTGCAGCCCCACATCGATGCCTCAATCTGCTTCCCTACCCAGGAGTCTCAGTGGCATCCCGTCAGGGTAGATTTCTATGAGCTGGCTGGCATGCCCAATGTGCTGGGAACCATAGATTGCACACACATTCAGCTGAGACCACCTAGGGGCAGGCAGCACATCTATACTAATCGTCATCTAGAGCACGCCACAAATGTGCAGGTGGTTTGTGATGCAAATCTCAAAATAATGAGTGTTGTTGCTGGTTACCCTGGGGGCTGCCATGACTCCTTTATCCTCAGTCAGTCATCCCTCTTTGATAAGTTTGAGGACGGACAAATGCCAGATGTTTGGCTGCTGGGTATGTAATTTTATATGTGTAGGCCTGTGTCTACTTTGTCCAAATACAGGGGCAGATGTATTAACCTGGAGAAGGCATAAGGAAGTGATAAACCAGTGATATGAGCAAGGTGATAAAGGCACCAGCCAATAAGCTCCAATATGTAAATTATCATTTAGGAACAGATTGTCCGCTGCCTTTATTACCTTGCACATATCACTGGTTTATCACTTCCTTATGCCTTCTCCAGGTTAATACATCTGCCCCACAGTGTGTTACTTATGTGTTGCTGTATCTTAACATGAATCACGTTACTATATCTGTCTTTTAGGTGATGGAGGATATGGCTGTTTCTCTTGGCTTCTAACTCCATTGTCCCAACCTGATACTCCTGCTGAACACAATTACAATCATGCACATAAGTCCACGCGGAATGTGATAGAAAGATGTTTTGGTGTACTGAAAAATAGGTTTCGGTGTCTGGATAAGTCTGGTGGCCTTTTGTTGTATAGTCCCTTGAAGGTGACTCAAATTGTTTTCTGCTGCTGCTTTCTTCATAACATGTGTTTGCAACAACATCTGCCACATGTTGAGGAGGAGGAGGATGAAGAAAGCAGCCAGCAAGCAGAGGAATTAGAGACATCTGGTGATACTTGGAGTACAGATGTAGGGAGGCAGGTTAGGCAAGACCTCATAAATCGTTATTTTTAAGGTAAGTTTTGTTTGCTTCTTTCATTTGTTGTGTAAGCCTAAATATATGTTGCCCCATTTTTCATTTAAAAACCATTACTCAGAATGTGTCTGTCTCCTTGAGACATACAAACATACCCTCGCTTTATGCAAAACAAATGTAGCATGTGTTTTGTGTTTATTTTAAAACTCAATACAACAGATTATGAGTGGCATGCATGAAGTCTGGATAAGTGTTATTAAACTTGCACAGATAATTTATTACAAGCACACATAATCCACATAGTAATTTATTTAGTTTTTTACTTTATGATTGTGTGTAACGTCCTAATGCACAGGTTCTCATACTCGGCCCTCAGGACCCCACACAGTGCATGTTTTTCAGGTAACCCAGTAGAAGCACAGGTGTATGAATTACTCACAGACACATTTTAAAAGGTTCACAGGTGGAGCTAATTATGTCACTTGTGATTCTGTGAGGAGACCTGCAAAACATGCACTGTGTGGGGTCCTGAGGACTGAGTTTGAGAACCTGTGTCCTAATTAAACACTCCTCCACATATAATATGTTAGCCTTGAGGAATACATGTGTCCCTATGTGTGATGCTCCATTGTATTTAAGGGACACAAACTTAGTATCATCCAAAATAATTTATTTTGTAATGTTTGCTGCAGTAAACTTGCTGATTTGTAAGTCAATACACAGTTTGCTACATATATCCATTATTATACACATTATTTGTGCTTATTAAAAAAAATACAATTTCTTTGTTTCTGCATCATGTGTAAGAAATTGATTACTCATTTTTAACACACACAAACATGGCTCAACAATAATTACATTCATTTTGGCACTGAATTATCTAAATTCGATTACAACATATTCAGACCTTTTTAGCCAACTCAATTGTGTTATTCTTGTAATGTTGTATATAGAAGAAAGGTAAAAGAGTTAACAATCACATTGTAATTTGTATTGGTCATGGATGAATCTGCATGGCTGCCAATTAGTCTGCCTGCAGGATATAAGAATGATTGGAATCTGAAAAGAGTAATGATTAGAAAAAAATCAAGTGGTCTTGTTACTGCATGCTAAACACATTCTGCATGGTTGCCAATTAGTCTGCCTGCAGGATATAAGAATGATTGCAATCTAGAAAGAGTAATGATTAGAAAAAAATCAAGTGGTCTTGTTACTGCATGCTAACATCAATGTGCAGATCAAATAACTTTGATCTCCTCCTAAAAAAATTCTGTGATTCTTTACTTCTCTATACAGAGATTGGTGTATCTATTTTTTTATTTTTTGGGGGTTGGCTGCTTGGACTGGCCTTTGCCTTTTCCACTGTCGTGTTGGCGTGCTCTGGTGGAGCACCTTGGTGGTGAGGACACTGGCAATAGAATAGGAGTAGTCGTACCAGAACTGCTGCTTGGTTGCTGATGGTGCTGGGATCTGAGTGCTTCATTGAGGTTAGTGAGGGTGGCATTAAGTTCACGTGTTGCAGCATTTTGATTCTCTAAAATTCTGGTGATAGATTCATTGATCATTTGATTGTTTTCTAAGATGTTGATGTAGCTTTGCTGTTGTCTGTGCTGTTCTTCCATTATGCATTGTAAGTTGCCCATGACATGTTAATGTCTGCACGCATGATTTCCATGGTATTGGCAATTCTGGTGGTTGGTTCATTTTGGCGACTGATATTTCTGCTGATTCTTTTGAGGTGAGCTGGTAGGTTTGCAAAAATGTGGGTCTGCCTAGCAGGCAATCTTGATTAGTGGCCTGCTGTGTAGCCCAACTGTCCCAAAACACTTGATCAGGGCCTTGTGCTACTGGTGTTGTTGGGCTGTGTTGTGGTGGTGGAGTGCTTTGCTGTGGTGGTGTACTCACAGGTGCAGGGTGGCTGATTCCTTGGATTAATGGCTGCATTTGTAACATGATTGTCTCATCCATGTCACTGTGTTGCTGCTGTTGCGTCTGGATGCTGGTACCAATACTAGAATCTGGAATTAGAACCATTTTTGCGTAAGTTTGACATATGTTTGAAAAATTTAAGCAAACCAATAAACATGGAACACATGTATTTAAATGGTGCATTCAGATATCCAGCATAGCAACATCATCACTCAGAACTACAAAACAGACATATTCCTGTTTGTGGCAAATGTGTCTGGTTACTTCATTATTAAAACAAGCACATGAGTTTTATGGTAGATCAGACATACTCCACCATAAAAACACACTTAAAATCTTAATTTTTGGCCTTATAGTGTTAAATCTTAAACTTAGTAATGTCTTGGCCTGTAGGTGCCAATGTTACGACAATCACATAAGTTAAATTGAGTAAAATAATATTACTATTTTGCAAGCTTACACATGTGTTTATTTTGCAGCATCTTCCACACAATCTGCTGCTGTATGGCTGAAGTGGACATACATATCTTTACTGGAGACTCTAAATGTACCAAAAAATAGTGGTTTTGTCTTAAACAAGATTACATACAGTACTAATGAAATGACACATGTAACTGGCTTCAAAGCCACTTTACACTACTCCAGCCTCTAACATGTCAACCACTGATTTTCAAACATTGCACATGGATAACTGAAATCAAAAACATAGGCCAACTTGGAAACTGGCAAATGTGCCAAAGGAAAACATTATTGCTGTACAATTCAATGACACACCAAGTCCAAACTACACATGGAAAATGTACTGTAAAAAAACCACATGACATACTATAAAGTACTATGTTATATTGGCTTTGATAAAAAAACAAACCAAAAACAATGTATTTGCTGACTCACACATGAAGATGGGAGTAATATGCAATGTCACATGACACACATTAACAAAAAACATAAAGACAGAAGTAATGTAATGGAATGATAAGACAAATACACATGCTCACCATCCTTCCTGGGCAAATTGGAATCACGGACATGGGTTGAGGTATTAAACTCCGCATGGGCTCCTCATAGTCCAGATATCAGGCAATATAGCGCTGTCCACCACCGGTTTTGCAAGCCGACTTCACCTCCTTGGCCATTTTGGACTTGACACATCGCTTTATGTCATAGTACCGTTTGCGGCACGTGTCCTCCGTCCGCTTGACCACCCCCTCACTATTTACAGCAGCAACAACTTTCGCCCACAACACCGTCTTCTTCCATGTTGGCACCTTGGTGGACTCATGCCCAAATAGCTGCCGCTGATACTTCATCAGCTCCCGCACAAATGCCACATTTTCTGCATAACTAAACTTTACATTCCACCCAGTCTTAGTAGTGGTGCGTGGCTGCGGAGCTGTCTGACTGTCACTATCACTGTCACTTGAGGCTGCTGCAGCAACCTCACCCACCTCCTCCACCTCACTAACCTCACTCTCACTCACCTCCTCCACCTGACCAACCTACTCCCCTTCACTCACACCCACCACCTCACTCACCTCTGAGTCAGACATAATTGTGTGGTTAAACAATTAACACAGAAAAAAGAAAAACAAACAACACACTACTCCACTACCACTGCACAACTCACACACACACACACACACACACACACACACACACACACACACACACACACACACACAAAGACAAGGGACTCTAAATCAAAAAATACTTGGACAAAAATTGAGACAAAACCAAAAAAAAAACAGACTATAAGAATGACAAGACTACTTTCAAACACAATACTACACTCAGAAATAGCCAAAAAAAATCCTCACCAAACCAACTACTCACCAACCTCCACAGCACAACCTCCCTCCTCACCACTAACTAAACCCATGAGGTGCGGTCGGTTTGGGGCGTATTATATGGTTGCGCACAGACACTCCTACATCTGAAACACAACCAATCATGAACGGGGATGAAAAACGAAACTAAAAGTGAAAATGCGTCCGTGGTTGAAAAATAACCCTACCGCGTTTAACATAGAAAATAAACCTGTAAAACAACAAAAACACGTACGCAAACGACAATGACGGCTGTAAATGTGCCAAAAAAACCCAACTGGCATCGACATCGGAAAACACGAAAACCATAAACTCGATTGCTTAGTAACTTGGCGTATATAGTTTCAAAAAGTTGCCTGAAAATGCACCCGATACAAAATGAGTTTAAACACTACACAAATCGACTCAAACACGAATATTAGTAAATATAGGCCAAAGACTCTGTCTGGCTCTCCCATTACACGATAGCTCTCAACACCGGGTGCCTGTACAGATAAGATTCACATAGCCAGCTGGTATGGCACTCCTGGTGACTCAGACAACATAAGAATATATTAGGAATGTGGTTACAATTATGCTAGTTGGGATCGCAGACATCACAATGCCGTTGCCAGAATCCCGACTAGTGGTGAAATACTGCAGCTGGAATCCCAGCGCCACAAGCTTGTCTTCTTCTATGGGTGTCCACGACACCCATAGAGGGAGAATATAACATGTGGTGAACGCAGCAAGCCACCATGCCCACAGAGTGGCGAGCGCAGCAAACCCCGCAAGGGGCTTTCTACGTTCTCTGCCTGAAAAACGCTTCATATCTGTGCTGCATTGTAGTATATAGTAGGAGGACAGTGCAGAATTTTGCTGACCACCAGTATATATATAGCAGTACGATACAGTAGTCCATTGCTCTACCTCTGTGTTGTCAAGTATACTATCCATCCATACCTGTGCTGCATTTTAGTTGTGCGCAGTATATAGTAGGAGGACAGTGCAGAATTTTGCTGACCACCAGTATATATATAGCAGTACGATACAGTAGTCCATTGCTCTACCTCTGTGTCGTCAAGTATACTATCCATCCATACCTGTGCTGCATTTTAGTTGTGCGCAGTATATAGTAGGAGGACAGTGCAGAATTTTGCTGACCACCAGTATATATATATATATATATATAGCAGTACGGTACAGTAGTCCATTGCTCTACCTCTGTGTCGTCAAGTATACTATCCATCCATACCTGTGTTGCATTTTAGTTGTGCGCAGTATATAGTAGGATGACAGTGCAGAATTTTGCTGACCACCAGTATATATATAGCAGTACGGTACAGTAGTCCATTGCTCTACCTCTGTGTCGTCAAGTATACTATCCATATGTGTGCTGCATGTGCTGTTTGGGGACTATTGTTTAAATCTGCCATCCTGTCTGACACTGCAGTGCCACTCCTAGATGGGCCAGGTGTTTGTGTTGGCCACTTGGGTCGCTTAGCTTAGCCATCCAGCGACCTTGGTGCACCTCTTTTTTTCTTTGCATCATGTGCTGTTTGGGGACTATTTTTTAAATCGGCCATCCTGTCTGACACTGCAGTGCCACTGCTAGATGGGCCAGGTGTTTGTGTCGGCCACTTGGGTCGCTTAGCTTAGCCATCCAGCGACCTTGGTGCACCTCTTTTTTTCTGTGCATCATGTGCTGTTTGGGGACTATTTTTTTAAATCTGCCATCCTGTCTGACACTGCAGTGCCACTCCTAGATGGGCCAGGTGTTTGTGTCGGCCACTTGGGTCGCTTAGCTTAGTCATACAGCGACCTCGGTGCAAATTTTAGGACTAAAAATAATATTGTGAGGTGTGAGGTGTTCAGAATAGACTGGAAATGAGTGGAAATTATAGTTATTGAGGTTAATAATACTATGGGATCAAAATGACCCCCAAATTCTATGATTTAAGTTGTTTTTGAGGGTTTTTTTGTAAAAAAAACACCCAAATCCAAAACACACCCGAATCCGACAAAAAAATTTCAGGGAGGTTTTGCCAAAACGCGTCCGAATCCAAAACACGGCCGCGGAACCAAATCCAAAACCAAAACCCGAAAAATTTCCGGTGCACATCACTACTGTATATCTTTTCTGACTAGAGTAGACCATTACTTTTCAGTGTGTCTACATTGTAATTAGAGATTTTTTCTAGATTTGGTTCTTATTTGTTATTGTTTTTGGTTTTGATATTGCCTAAATGCTGTGACTGATTTTAGTTTAGGGTTTGTATTTTTGTTTAAATGACACAAAAAGCTAAAATTCACATAATTTGGGCCTTATTTGTTCCTACAGTATTAAAAACCTCAATAACACAAAGTTCCAGTCATTTCCAGACAATTTTTAGCACCTCATAGCTCACAATCAGTAGCGGCTCTTTTGCCCGGGGCGCCACAGCTTGAGGGCGCTGCCGCACTGTTCCTCCTGGCGCCTGCTTACACACGGCACCTGGAGCTGGAGCGCCATTATGTTAACGAAGCTGAGCTCAGCACAGTCAGCGCTGACCCTCCCTACCACTTTCTCACAATGCCGTGCGGTGCGCCTGACCTCATCGCACACCACACGGCATTGTGGGAGCGGCTGCCCATAGATCCGAGGAGCGGCTCCAGCAGCCGAAGACGGAGTACAGCAGCAGCAGTCGGGAAGCAGGAGGCAGGCTTGTGAGTTTTTTTTTTATTATTATTATTTTTAAGTGGCGCTACCAGGGACACCTCTATAGGGGGCAAAACTACTGAGGGCACAACTACAGGGGGCAAATCTACTGGAGGCGCAACGCTACTGAGGGCACAGCTACTGGGGGCACAACTACTGAGGGCACAACTACAGCGGGCACAACTACTGAGGGCACAGATACAGGGGGCACAGCTACAGTGGGCACAGCTACAGAGGGCACAACTACTGAGGGCACAACCACTGAGGGCACAGCTATAGGGGCACAACTACTGAGGGTGCAGCTACTGAGGGTGTAGCTACTGGGGGCAAAACTACTGGGGACACAGCTACAGAGGGCAAAACTACAAGAGACAAAACTACTGAGGGCACAGCTACAGGGGGCACAACTACTGAGGGCACAGCTACTGGGGCAAAACACTACATGGGGCACAACTACATTGGGCAAATCTACTGTGGGAACAGCTACAGGGGGCAAATCTACTGGAGGCACAACTCTACTGTGGGCACAGCTACTGGGGGTACAACTACTGAGGGCACAGCTACTGAGGGCGCAGCTACTGGTGGCAAAACTACTGGAAGCACAACTACAGGAGGCAAAACTACTAGGAGCAAGACTACTGGGGGCACAACTCTAAAGGGGGCAAAACTCTACAGGGGCCCAACTGCAGGGGGCAAATCTACTGGGGGAACAGCTACAGGGGGCAAAACTACAGAGGGCAAATCTACTGGAGGCACAACTCTACTGAGGGCACAGCTAAAGGGGGCACAACTACTGAGGGCACAGCTACTGGGGGCAAAACTCTAAAGGGGGCAAAAGTCTACAGGGGGCACAACTACAGGGGGCAAATCTACTGGGGGCACACCTACAGGGAGCATAACTACAGGGGGCAAATCTACTGGGGGCATAGCTACAGGGGCCACAACGACAGGGGGCATAACTGTGGCCACACCCCTTACCTATTTTTCATGCGCATCTACGGTGCGCACTGACCCTGTTTTGCCTGTCAGGGAGGGGGTAAGGGGGAGCACCAAAGGAAAATTTTTCCCTGGGCGCCACAAGGTCTAGAACCGGCCCTGCTCCCAAATTTGTTTTCATCCAGTTAAGGCCAAATACTGCAGTGAGTTTGTTGGTTACTAAATGACTCAGCAGAGGCACAAAATGGTTGAAGGAGGTGAAAGAGGCTTCTCTATGAGGATAGTGTGAGAAATGTCACACTCACAAATAGCTAACGTGAACACCCGTAGACTCTCCTCATGGATGGGTGACAGTTCTGAACACAGAGTTTGTTCTACTGCCTTAGTGGTTTTTATTTTTTTAAACCTCTTCTAGACTGAGTGAAAAGGTCTTGCATTGTCATGAGTGGCAGAAAATGCCTCACTGACAGTTGCAGAACCACCAGTCAGAAATAAAGGGGCCGGGTGCGGGTCTGCCATGGGTGGGGGTGGGAGTCCAGAGCCACCGTGGATAGGGGAAGGGCGGGTGCAGGGGTTCCATGGGTGGGGGAGGGATGGTTGGAGGGGTGGCAAAGGTGGGGGAGGGAGGGGTGCAGGGGTGTCGAGGGTGGGGTAGAGGGTCTGGAGGTGCAGCAGATGGGCGAGGGGCGGGTGCGGGGGAGACCCGGATGGGGGAGGGGGGTCGGCGAGTGCCGTGGGTGGGGGAGGGGCAATTGTAGGGGTGATGCAGGGGGGAGAGGAGTGGTAGCAGTGGAGCAGTGGGTGGGAGAGGGCCGGGTGGGGGTGTGCCGTGGGTGGGGGTCCAGACCCACCACGGATGGGGGAGGGGCAGGTGCAGGGGTGCCGTGGGTGGGGAGGGGGATGGTTGCAGGGGTGGCGCGGGTGCGGAAGGGATGGATGCGGGATCTGGAGGTGCAGCGGTTGGGGGAGGGGCGGGTGTGGTGGTGCCGCAGATGGGGGAGGTATGGTGTGTAGTTTATGTATGGTGTGTAGTAATGCAGGGTATGTATGTATAGTAATGCAGTGTATGAGGTATGTATGTGTACATATATATATATATATATATATATATATATTTATATATATATATATATATATGGATGGTGTAATGTGTGCAGTGTATATATGTATGTATAGTAATGCAGTGTATGTATATATATATATATATATATATATATAAGTAATGTGTGCATTGTATGTATATAGTGCAGCAGTGCAGTGTAAAGTGTATGTATGTGTATATATGTAATGTGTGCAGTGTATGTATAGTGTATAGGAATGCAGTGTGTGGGCGGGCAGGAGGAATGAGAGCAGAATCCGGGCAGTGTGTACAGTAGAAGGGGGATATTATCCCCTGTACCGCAGGCCAGATGGAGCTGGAGACAAAGGTGCAGATGGGCCAGGTGGAGGGCGCTCAGGGGTGATACTCACCGTGGTGCTTCCCAGGGCGCCTGCTCTGTGGCTCCTGCACGCGGTTTCCGTGTGGCTGGCTCCGGCCTGTGCGCGTTGATTTCAGGTGGCCTCTCTCCGCCTGAGGCTGGGAGTCACCGCTGGCCGGGGAGGGGGAGCTGGAGCTGGGGAGAGAGGGCGGGGGGAGAGAGGAGGAGTCGGGGGCGGGAGACAGAGCGGCCATACATACAGCAGCGGCGCTGACTGACTGAGGGGTACCTTCCTCCTCCTCCCTTTGGCCTAGCTCTGTGACTCTGACTGTGACGCTGCCCAGCGCTAGCCACACACACAGTCACAGAGTGACAGTTCTGTGCAATTATATAGGAGATGCAAAACCCATGAGAATCTGATGCTGGGAGGATGACATTTTGCCTCGAATTGTAATCCAGGTCACAGCTCAGATATTTTTCAAGCCATGGCATGGATTTTCTCAGATTCCAGAAGTTTGGACGAGTTCAGATTTCCTTAAATCCGAACTGCTCATCTTCAGTTTTAATTGGACTTTTTAATCTATTGTATTTTTTAAGTTTTGCTTAGACTATGGGCTAGATGCGTCATCGCTTGAAGAGTGATAAAAAGGAGAGAGAAAAAGTACCAGCCAATCATCTCCTAACAGGCTGTGTTTGAAAAATGACATTTAGGAGGTGATTGGCTCATGCTTTTTCTCTCTCCATTTTATCACTTTCCAAGCGATGATGCATCTAGCCCAAAGAGACAAACAGCTATGAATAAGCTCAATGTTAAAGAAAGAACCAATAAACTTCTCACTTATTACCTGAGAACACTTGGAGAATAGTGCAGAAAACAATCAAACATAATGATGTAGAAATGTAAATGTTCCAAGTTGTACAGAAAATAGAAAAAAAATAAACTAATAAAAAGTGATAATACAAAATGCTTTGTTTTAAGTGTAAATTGTCATATTTCTATAAACGGTTCAGAATCATAACATCTAAGCAGTCATTTCCTTCAGGCAGCCGGCATACTGAAGACCACCCCCGTCACAATTATGACTTACTTTTGAAATAGTACCAGTGTGAATACAGGGAACGTAGTTGCCGTTATGACAATCACAATTCAACAAAGACAACATGGACACTGTTGGATCAAACACTTTACACGCTAATAATTTCAGATTATTTTGTTGATCTGAATCGAACCAAAATTAATTTTGGGTTTTGGTTTGCAAAAATTACATGATTTTACCTGTTTATATCATTTAAAAAAAATACAGATCCAAAAGCAAAACCAAAACACTTGAAGGTGGTTTTTCAAAACCAAAACCAAACACAAGGTGAAATTAGAACCAAAACACAACACTCGGTCCACATCTCTACTAATAATACAATATAAAGCAATGTAGGTTTTTGTTCCTACAATATTATTAACCTCAGTAACATTAATTTCCACTCATTTCCAATCAGTTTTGACTAACTCACAATATTGTTTTCATCCGGCGTTGGGTGTTGCAGGTTTTGGATTCCATATAAGAGAGCCGCAGCTGGGACTCTGTGCAATTTTACTCCCTTTCAGTCAGGATGTCTACATTAAGGTGAAAATATGTTTCATTAATGCAAAAATGAGTTGTGTATATTGATCAAAAACATACAGAAGTGTCCTCACACATCATTGCCCTAAATGCATCATGGCATGGCGTTTCCACGATGCGAATACATCACAGATATGTGCACCACCATGCCACCATTCATTTGTTAATAATTGCGGGTGAGTGCATATGCGTGCACCAGCTTCTACTGATGAGCACAGCCTCCTATTACTATGGGGTAGCGGAAGTATGAAAGGCCGCTACCTGCACCTACACTGAGCGGTCTTGTCCCCATCTCTGTGTTAGGTGGTGTGAGTGTCCTAATCCTGCTGCCTGCGATCGCACGGCACTTCATAGAAAGCTATCACGGAAGAAACGTTGGCGGGAGTGTATGTACAAGTGCTCCCACGAACAGCACACTATTCCGGGATTCTTTGCCTGTGATGCGTTTGCATCACATGCAAAGATGCAAAGAAACACATCTGTACATATTTATTTACATGGTACATCCCTTGCGTAAAGCTGGCTGGGGCAACCAGAGGCACTCCACCCGTTGTTGCCAATCCACTCCAATAGGTGTATCCGTCTCCAGGTCTAACATGCCTTTCAGAAACTGATCCTACATTGAGGCTGAAAATAATATGTACAGATGATTACAGCATCTAAAAATATATATTGTACAATATATATTTTTCATTATTTGTACTGTGGTCAAAATTGGCTGGAAATCCCTGTAAATTAATGTTATTGAGGTTAATAGTACTGTAGGAACAAAAGAAATCCAAATCATGTGATGTTAGCTTTTCTGTATTTTTTTTTTAACATTAAACCAAAATCAGCAAAAATGGTCTGACACAGATCTCTATCAATAATTAGATCAGGGGACCAAGGGAGGTAGAGTATGTATGTAGTGGAAGAAAGGATTGATTATTAATTTAATTTGTTTGATTTAAAAACATGTAAATTAATAATTGGTGGCATTGGTGACAGTCTTTATTGCATAGACAACAATTTATTTTTTAATACGACTTTTACTTTTTCTTTATTTTTATATGCCCTGACTTAAGCCGTCTATGCCCTTGGGCATCAGCCTTAGTAATTAATGATGTTAACAGACTTGTATCATCATGACTGGTGGCAGCACCTACAGCACTAGTATGTGCTTCCTGCTCTACTCTCAATTGTTCGTCTTCCATATTTATCAACAAACACAAACCAAGTGGGGTACAGCACACACCACATTCTGTACAAAAAAATACCACCTACAGTGTCATAGTACGTGTATGAGTCAGAGATAATAATCTAAAACTATGGTTTACTTTCACCTACAGTATCACACAATATGTGTATGAGTCAAAAATAGTAATCGAACACTGCGGTTTAATTTCACCAACATGGTTGCATAATACATGTATGAGATTATACACTGCGGTCTAACCGACAGTGTCACAGAAAAGTAATAGTATAGTACACTGGTGTTTAGTACCAAAAAAATATATACGTACATATATATTTTAAGTGAAATATTTAGCTTTTTATATAAGTTAATTGGTGCAAAGCACCCCTCGATTGGCAGGGGACCCCTTTATGTACAACAAAGCGTGGACCACCTTCAGTGTTACAATACGTGTATGATTATACACTGTGGTCTGACCGGCAGAGTCTCAGAAAAATAATAGCATAATACAATGGGATTTAGCACTAAATAATATATATATTTTTTACATTATACATGTAGTTTTTATAAGTGGTGCAGAGCACCCCTACATTGGCAGAGGGCCTCTTTACGTACAACAAAGCACGGACCAGTGGCACAATACGTGCAGTATCGTGCAGTATCACAATACGTGCAGTATCACAATATGTGTATGATTATACATTGCAGTTTGACTGGCAGTGTCACAGAAAGATATATATATATATTTTAAATGGTATATTGTTTAACTGGTGCAGAGCACCCATAGATTGGCAGAGGACACCTTTATATGCAACAAAGCATGGACGCCCTACAGTGTCACACACATCACATGTATTGTAGTATTATAGTACACTATCTTTCTGTACACTGATTATACAGCAACCGTTGATGGAACACAGCATCCCTGGAGGACACAGGTACCCCTTAAGCAGCCCCAGCCCAAACAGAGCACCCATGGACTGACACCACAGTGACACGCCCTTTGACTTCAACCACCACAGCCAAAGTGAAATGGCGCCAATCACCAGGGACCTTTATGGAATCCAAATCCCGCAAGATTCCGACAGCGGGAGGATGATGTTTTGCCTCGTTTTGGGATCCGAGTCAGGAGGAAAAACTCGAGCCGGACTCAGATCCTGCCTTAGATTGCTAAATTCACTCATCTCTAGTAATAAGTTCTAAAGCAGATATGTTAATAATCATTGCATTATTAACATATTGACCTGGAATGTTCAACCAAACAGTATCCATGTTGTCTTTATCGAGTTTTGATTGTCAAAATTATATACTAAACCTCAAATATATATGAGAATTTTCTCCACTCTATTTATTTTAACACTGCATTAATATATTTCAATCTAAATGTACATTATTTAACTGGAAACTTACCACCCATAGCTTTATTTAGTCTGGTCTTCCTCCTCAACGTTTACAGTATATTCCAAGCTGGGACACATCTGGCTTCCAGCTTTGGAATCCTAGATGAGTAAGAATAGTTGCAATGACAGCACATTTTGATGTTTAAATTGTTCTTGAAATTGGGATGTGTTAAATAGCAGTACACACTACAGGCAGATTATTTACAAAAGGTCAATTTATATCAGTTTAGATTAGTTTTAAATAACTGAAAAGCAATCTTTATCGATACTTAAGGGTCTATTTACTAAGCCCTGAATGGAGACAAAGCGGTTGGAGATAAAGTACCAGCCAATCAGCTCCTAACTACCATGTCAGAGGCTGGGTTTGAAAAATGACAGTTAGGATCTGGTTGGTTAGCACTTTATCTCTGTCCGCTTTATCTCCATTCAAGGCTTAGTAAATAGAAGCCTTAGTTTCAGGAGCTATAATACACATGAGCTGTCATGAACGGATTACTTTTTATGTTAATTTTTTAAATATTCGTAGTGCATGCATGTTTTATCCCCAGAAACACAAAACCGATTTAGATCAATAAAATCGACGAAAATCAACCTCTAGTAAATATACCCCCCAGCTGTCTGCTTTTTCTGGCCCAGTTGTAAGAGCAGTGAGATTTTAGAGATGAGCGCCGGAAATTTTTCGGGTTTTGTGTTTTGGTTTTGGGTTCGGTTCCGCGGCGGTGTTTTGGGTTCGACCGCGTTTTGGCAAAACCTCACCGAATTTTTTTTGGCGGATTCGGGTGTGTTTTGGATTCGGGTGTTTTTTTCAAAAAACCCTAAAAAACAGCTTAAATCATAGAATTTGGGGGTCATTTTGATCCCAAAGTATTATTAACCTCAAAAACCATAATTTACACTCATTTTCAGTCTATTCTGAATACCTCACACCTCACAATATTATTTTTAGTCCTAAAATTTGCACCGAGGTCGCTGTGTGAGTAAGATAAGCGACCCTAGTGGCCGACACAAACACCGGGCCCATCTAGGAGTGGCACTGCAGTGTCACGCAGGATGGCCCTTCCAAAAAACCCTCCCCAAACAGCACATGACGCAAAGAAAAAAAGAGGCGCAATGAGGTAGCTGACTGTGTGAGTAAGATAAGCGACCCTAGTGGCCGACACAAACACCGGGCCCATCTAGGAGTGGCACTGCAGTGTCACGCAGGATGGCCCTTCCAAAAAACCCTCCCCAAACAGCACATGACGCAAAGAAAAAAAGAGGCGCAATGAGGTAGCTGACTGTGTGAGTAAGATAAGCGACCCTAGTGGCCGACACAAACACCGGGCCCATCTAGGAGTGGCACTGCAGTGTCACGCAGGATGGCCCTTCCAAAAAACCCTCCCCAAACAGCACATGACGCAAAGAAAAAAAGAGGCGCAATGAGGTAGCTGACTGTGTGAGTAAGATAAGCGACCCTAGTGGCCGACACAAACACCGGGCCCATCTAGGAGTGGCACTGCAGTGTCACGCAGGATGGCTCTTCCAAAAAACCCTCCCCAAACAGCACATGACGCAAAGAAAAAAAGAGGCGCAATGAGGTAGCTGACTGTGTGAGTAAGATAAGCGACCCTAGTGGCCGACACAAACACCGGGCACATCTAGGAGTGGCACTGCAGTGTCACGCAGGATTGCCCTTCCAAAAAACCCTCCCCAAACAGCACATGATGCAAAGAAAAAAAGAGGCGCAATGAGGTAGCTGACTGTGTGAGTAAGATAAGCGACCCTAGTGGCCGACACAAACACCGGGCCCATCTAGGAGTGGCACTGCAGTGTCACGCAGGATGTCCCTTCCAAAAAACCCTCCCCAAACAGCACATGTCGCAAAGAAAAAAAGAGGCGCAATGAGGTAGCTGTGTGAGTAAGATAAGCGACCCTAGTGGCCGACACAAACACCGGGCCCATCTAGGAGTGGCACTGCAGTGTCACGCAGGATGTCCCTTCCAAAAAACCCTCCCCAAACAGCACATGACGCAAAGAAAAAAAGAGGCGCAATGAGGTAGCTGTGTGAGTAAGATAAGCGACCCTAGTGGCCGACACAAACACCGGGACCATCTAGGAGTGGCACTGCAGTGTCACGCAGGATGGCCCTTCCAAAAAACCCTCCCCAAACAGCACATGACGCAAAGAAAAATTAAAGGCGCAATGAGGTAGCTGACTGTGTGAGTAAGATAAGCGACCCTAGTGGCCGACACAAACACCGGGCCCATCTAGGAGTGGCACTGCAGTGTCACGCAGGATGGCCCTTCCAAAAAACCCTCCCCAAACAGCACATGACGCAAAGAAAAAAAGAGGCGCAATGAGGTAGCTGACTGTGTGAGTAAGATAAGCGACCCTAGTGGCCGACACAAACACCGGGCCCATCTAGGAGTGGCACTGCAGTGTCACGCAGGATGGCCCTTCCAAAAAACCCTCCCCAAACAGCACATGACGCAAAGAAAAAAAGAGGCGCAATGAGGTAGCTGACTGTGTGAGTAAGATAAGCGACCCTAGTGGCCGACACAAACACCGGGCCCATCTAGGAGTGGCACTGCAGTGTCACGCAGGATTGCCCTTCCAAAAAACCCTCCCCAAACAGCACATGATGCAAAGAAAAAAAGAGGCGCAATGAGGTAGCTGACTGTGTGAGTAAGATAAGCGACCCTAGTGGCCGACACAAACACCGGGCCCATCTAGGAGTGGCACTGCAGTGTCACGCAGGATGTCCCTTCCAAAAAACCCTCCCCAAACAGCACATGTCGCAAAGAAAAAAAGAGGCGCAATGAGGTAGCTGTGTGAGTAAGATAAGCGACCCTAGTGGCCGACACAAACACCGGGCCCATCTAGGAGTGGCACTGCAGTGTCACGCAGGATGTCCCTTCCAAAAAACCCTCCCCAAACAGCACATGACGCAAAGAAAAAAAGAGGCGCAATGAGGTAGCTGTGTGAGTAAGATAAGCGACCCTAGTGGCCGACACAAACACCGGGCCCATCTAGGAGTGGCACTGCAGTGTCACGCAGGATGGCCCTTCCAAAAAACCCTCCCCAAACAGCACATGACGCAAAGAAAAATTAAAGAAAAAAGAGGTGCAAGATGGAATTGTCCTTGGGCCCTCCCACCCACCCTTATGTTGTATAAACAGGACATGCACACTTTAACCAACCCATCATTTCAGTGACAGGGTCTGCCACACGACTGTGACTGAAATGACGGGTTGGTTTGGACCCCCACCAAAAAAGAAGCAATTAATCTCTCCTTGCACAAACTGGCTCTACAGAGGCAAGATGTCCACCTCATCATCATCCTCCGATATATCACCATGTACATCCCCCTCCATACAGATTATCAATTCGTCCCCACTGGAATCCACCATCTCAGCTCCCTGTGTACTTTGTGGAGGCAATTGCTGCTGGTCAATGTCTCCGCGGAGGAATTGATTATAATTCATTTTAATGAACATCATCTTCTCCACATTTTCTGGATGTAACCTCGTACGCCGATTGCTGACAAGGTGAGCGGCGGCACTAAACACTCTTTCGGAGTACACACTTGTGGGAGGGCAACTTAGGTAGAATAAAGCCAGTTTGTGCAAGGGCCTTCAAATTGCCTCTTTTTCCTGCCAGTATAAGTACGGACTGTGTGACGTGCCTACTTGGATGCGGTCACTCATATAATCCTCCACCATTCTTTCAATGGTGAGAGAATCATATGCAGTGACAGTAGACGACATGTCCGTAATCGTTGTCAGGTCCTTCAGTCCGGACCAGATGTCAGCATCAGCAGTCGCTCCAGACTGCCCTGCATCACCGCCAGCGGGTGGGCTCGGAATTCTGAGCCTTTTCCTCGCACCCCCAGTTGCGGGAGAATGTGAAGGAGGAGATGTTGACAGGTCGCGTTCCGCTTGACTTGACAATTTTCTCACCAGCAGGTCTTTCAACCCCAGCAGACTTGTGTCTGCCGGAAAGAGAGATCCAAGGTAGGCTTTAAATCTAGGATCGAGCACGGTGGCCAAAATGTAGTGCTCTGATTTCAACAGATTGACCACCCGTGAATCCTTGTTAAGCGAATTAAGGGCTCCATCCACAAGTCCCACATGCCTAGCGGAATCGCTCCGTGTTAGCTCCTCCTTCAATGTCTCCAGCTTCTTCTGCAAAAGCCTGATGAGGGGAATGACCTGACTCAGGCTGGCAGTGTCTGAACTGACTTCACGTGTGGCAAGTTCAAAGGGCATCAGAACCTTGCACAACGTTGAAATCATTCTCCACTGCGCTTGAGACAGGTGCATTCCACCTCCTATATCGTGCTCAATTGTATAGGCTTGAATGGCCTTTTGCTGCTCCTCCAACCTCTGAAGCATATAGAGGGTTGAATTCCACCTCGTTACCACTTCTTGCTTCAGATGATGGCAGGGCAGGTTCAGTAGTTTTTGGTGGTGCTCCAGTCTTCTGTACGTGGTGCTTGTACGCCGAAAGTGTCCCGCAATTCTTCTGGCCACCGACAGCATCTCTTGCACGCCCCTGTCGTTTTTTAAAAAATTCTGCACCACCAAATTCAAGGTATGTGCAAAACATGGGACGTGCTGGAATTTGCCCATATTTAATGCACACACAATATTGCTGGCGTTGTCCGATGCCACAAATCCACAGGAGAGTCCAATTGGGGTAAGCCATTCCGCGATGATCTTCCTCAGTTGCCGTAAGAGGTTTTCAGCTGTGTGCGTATTCTGGAAAGCGGTGATACAAAGCGTAGCCTGCCTAGGAAAGAGTTGGCGTTTGCGAGATGCTGCTACTGGTGCCGCCGCTGCTGTTCTTGCGGCGGGAGTCCATACATCTACCCAGTGGGCTGTCACAGTCATATAGTCCTGACCCTGCCCTGCTCCACTTGTCCACATGTCCCTGGTTAAGTGGACATTGGGTACAACTGCATTTTTTAGGACACTGGTGAGTCTTTTTCTGACGTCCGTGTACATTCTCGGTATCGCCTGCCTAGAGAAGTGGAACCTAGATGGTATTTGGTAACGGGGGCACACTGCCTCAATAAATTGTCTAGTTCCCTGTGAACTAACGGCGGATACCGGACGCACGTCTAACACCAACATAGTTGTCAAGGCCTCAGTTATCCGCTTTGCAGCAGGATGACTGCTGTGATATTTCATCTTCCTCGCAAAGGACTGTTGGACAGTCAATTGCTTACTGGAAGTAGTACAAGTGGGCTTACGACTTCCCCTCTGGGATGACCATCGACTCCCAGCAGCAACAACAGCAGCGCCAGCAGCAGTAGGCGTTACACGCAAGGATGCATCGGAGGAATCCCAGGCAGGAGAGGACTCGTCAGAATTGCCAGTGACATGGCCTGCAGGACTATTGGCATTCCTGGGGAAGGAGGAAATTGACACTGAGGGAGTTGGTGGGGTGGTTTGCGTGAGCTTGGTTACAAGAGGAAGGGATTTACTGGTCAGTGGACTGCTTCCGCTGTCACCCAAAGTTTTTGAACTTGTCACTGACTTATTATGAATGCGCTGCAGGTGACGTATAAGGGAGGATGTTCCGAGGTGGTTAACGTCCTTACCCCTACTTATTACAGCTTGACAAAGGCAACACACGGCTTGACACCTGTTGTCCGCTTTTCTGTTGAAATACCTCCACACTGAAGAGCTGATTTTTTTGGTATTTTCACCAGGCATGTCAACGGCCATATTCCTCCCACGGACAACAGGTGTCTCCCCGGGTGCCTGACTTAAACAAACCACCTCACCATCAGAATCCTCCTGGTCAATTTCCTCCCCAGCGCCAGCAACACCCATATCCTCCTCATCCTGGTGTACTTCAACATCTTCATCTTCAATCTGACTATCAGTAACTGGACTGCGGGTGCTCCTTCCAGCACTTGCAGGGGGCGTGCAAATGGTGGAAGGCGCATGCTCTTCACGTCCAGTGTTGGGAAGGTCAGGCATCGCAACCGACACAATTGGACTCTCCTTGTGGATTTGGGATTTCGAAGAACGCACAGCTCTTTGCGGTGCTTTTGCCAGCTTGAGTCTTTTCAGTTTTCTAGCGAGAGGCTGAGTGCTTCCATCCTCATGTGAAGCTGAACCACTAGCCATGAACATAGGCCAGGGCCTCAGCCGTTCCTTGCCACTCCGTGTGGTAAATGGCATATTGGCAAGTTTACGCTTCTCCTCCGACAATTTTATTTTAGGTTTTGGAGTCCTTTTTTTACTGATATTTGGTGTTTTGGATTTGACATGCTCTGTACTATGACATTGGGCATCGGCCTTGGCAGACGACGTTGCTGGCATTTCATCGTCTCGGCCATGACTAGTGGCAGCAGCTTCAGCACGAGGTGGAAGTGGATCTTGATCTTTCCCTAATTTTGGAACCTCAACATTTTTGTTCTCCATATTTTAATAGGCACAACTAAAAGGCACCTCAGGTAAACAATGGAGATGGATGGATACTAGTATACAATTATGGATGGACTGCCGAGTGCCGACACAGAGGTAGCTACAGCCGTGGACTATTGTACTGTACTGTGTCTGCTGCTAATATAGACTGGATGATAATGAGATGTAGTATGTATAAAGAAGAAAGAAAAAAAAACCACGGGTAGGTGGTATACAATTATGGATGGACTGCCGAGTGCCGACACAGAGGTAGCTACAGCCGTGGACTACCGTACTGTACTGTGTCTGCTGCTAATATAGACTGGATGATAATGAGATGTAGTATGTATAAAGAAGAAAGAAAAAAAAAACCACGGGTAGGTGGTATACAATTATGGACGGACTGCCGAGTGCCGACACAGAGGTAGCTACAGCCGTGGACTACCGTACTGTACTGTGTCTGCTGCTAATATAGACTGGATGATAATGAGATGTAGTATGTATAAAGAAGAAAGAAAAAAAAACCACGGGTAGGTGGTATACAATTATGGACGGACTGCCGAGTGCCGACACAGAGGTAGCTACAGCCGTGG
This sequence comes from Pseudophryne corroboree, assembly GCF_028390025.1. Lineage (NCBI taxonomy): Eukaryota > Metazoa > Chordata > Amphibia > Anura > Myobatrachidae > Pseudophryne > Pseudophryne corroboree. Next base: position 279,288,935 of record NC_086454.1, on the reverse strand, counting down.
ACTACCGTACTGTACTGTGTCTGCTGCTAATATAGACTGGATGATAATGAGATGTAATATGTATAAAGAAGAAAGAAAAAAAAACCACGGGTAGGTGGTATACAATTATGGACGGACTGCCGAGTGCCGACACAGAGGTAGCTACAGCCGTGGACTATTGTACTGTACTGTGTCTGCTGCTAATATAGACTGGATGATAATGAGATGTAGTATGTATAAAGAAGAAAGAAAAAAAAACCACGGGTAGGTGGTATACAATTATGGATGGACTGCCGAGTGCCGACACAGAGGTAGCTACAGCCGTGGACTACCGTACTGTACTGTGTCTGCTGCTAATATAGACTGGATGATAATGAGATGTAGTATGTATAAAGAAGAAAGAAAAAAAAAACCACGGGTAGGTGGTATACAATTATGGACGGACTGCCGAGTGCTGACACAGAGGTAGCTACAGCCGTGGACTACCGTACTGTACTGTGTCTGCTGCTAATATAGACTGGATGATAATGAGATGTAGTATGTATAAAGAAGAAAGAAAAAAAAAACACGGGTAGGTGGTATACAATTATGGATGGACTGCCGAGTGCCGACACAGAGGTAGCTACAGCCGTGGACTACCGTACTGTGTCTGCTGCTAATATAGACTGGTTGATAATGAGATGTAGTATGTATAAAGAAGAAAGAAAAAAAAAACACGGGTAGGTGGTATACAATTATGGACGGACTGCCGAGTGCCGACACAGAGGTAGCTACAGCCGTGGACTACCGTACTGTACTGTGTCTGCTGCTAATATAGACTGGATGATAATGAGATGTAGTATGTATAAAGAAGAAAGAAAAAAAAAACCACGGGTAGGTGGCATACAATTATGGACGGACTGCCGAGTGCCGACACAGAGGTAGCTACAGCCGTGGACTACCGTACTGTGTCTGCTGCTAATATAGACTGGTTGATAATGAGATGTAGTATGTATAAAGAAGAAAGAAAAAAAAAACCACGGGTAGGTGGTATACAATTATGGACGGACTGCCGAGTGCCGACACAGAGGTAGCTACAGCCGTGGACTACCGTACTGTACTCTGTCTGCTGCTAATATAGACTGGATGATAATGAGATGTAGTATGTATAAAGAAGAAAGAAAAAAAAAACCACGGGTAGGTGGTATACAATTATGGATGGACTGCCGAGTGCCGACACAGAGGTAGCTACAGCCGTGAACTACCGTACTGTGTCTGCTGCGACTGGATGATAAATAATGATATAAAAAATATATATATATCACTACTGCAGCCGGACAGGTATATATTATATAATGACGGACCTGCTGGACACTGTCTGTCAGGAGAATGAGTTTTTTATTTTATAGAATAAAAAAACACCACACAAGTCACACGACGTGTGTTTAACTTTTACAGGCAGACATTCACAATACAATATAGTATACTATATACTGGTGGTCAGGTCACTGATCAGTCACACTGGCAGTGGCACTCCTGCAGAAAAAAAGTGTGCACTGTTTAATTTTTTAATATGTACTCCTGGCTCCTGCTATAACCTAACTGCTCCCCAGTCTCCCCCACAATTAAGCTGTGTGAGCACAGTCAGATATTATACATAGATGATGCAGCAGCACACTGGGCTGAGCACAGATATGGTATGTGACTGAGTCACTGTGTATCGTTTTTTCAGGCAGAGAACGGATTATATTAAATAATATAAAACTGCACTGGTGGTCACTGGTCAGTCACTAGTATAACTAACTAATACTATCAGCAAAATTCTGCACTCTCTGTCTGAGTACTCCTCCTAAGCTCCAGTAAATGAAGTGTCACTGTCTCACTCTGTCACTAGTATAACTAACTAATACTATCAGCAAAATTCTGCACTCTCTGTCTGAGTACTCCTCCTAAGCTCCAGTAAATGAAGTGTCACTGTCTCACTCTCACTCTCCTATCTATTTCTTCTCTAAACGGAGAGGACGCCAGCCACGTCCTCTCACTATCAATCTCAATGCACGTGTAAAATGGCGGCGACGCGCGGCTCCTTATATAGAATCCGAGTCTCGCGATAGAATCCGAGCCTCGCGAGAATCCGACAGCGTCATGATGACGTTCGGGCGCGCTCGGGTTAACCAAGCAAAGCGGGAAGATCCGAGTCGCTCGGATCCGTGTAAAAAAAGCTGAAGTTCGGGCGGGTTCGGATTCCGAGGAACCGAACCCGCTCATCTCTATGAGATTTATAGCAGAACTAATAATCGAAGATGCAAAAATGAAGGGATTGAGTATGTGAGGATAAAGGGAAGAAATAGATTTATATGCAGATGATATCCCCTCAAAAACAAGCATGACACACCTGTGTTTTTGATGCCACTCCCCATTACTACCCCAAAACTGTTACTTCCGGTCAATCACTCTGCAGTGGAATCCTCACTGTGATCAGCATCCCTGAGGTACCTTCGATTGTGCGCACTGCGATCGCAGCGCATGCGCAGTCTGATACAGTTCTGTGAGCATACGTATTGCATACAAACATGTATTAGGCCCAGTATACAGTAACGCAAACTGACCAATTCCTGGGCCTGTTGGACAAGTCCAAATCTATTAAGCATCAGGTTCTAAAACTTTATCTATCTATCTATCTATCTATCTATCTATCTATCTGTCTATCCACCCATTAAGAGTCTAATAATAGCTTATTTTTCCAGAATGTGTTACAATGGTTACAAAATACTGTATAGCTCAGAGGTCTAGTCTTACCCTAAAAAGGCAACAGACTCATGTGACTTGCTACATGCCAGACAGAATTGTGCTTATTCTGTGAATCCTGAGTGGTCCGCATTCCTCGGAATCTGGACCTCTCCAAACCACGGGTAACCGAGCCATGGTGTTCCCGCCAGACTCGGTTCCCACGTTGAGGCTGAACATCATCCTCCGGGCGTTCGATTCTCGCAGTACTTGGATTTTATATAAGCGACAAGGCCGAGACTTTACAACATTTCAAAGTAATACACTGTTCTCTGCTGCAGTGGCTGTACTGAGACTCCGGTCTCACAAGTGGCTGTGCTGTGACTGTGTATAGGGGGCACCCTGCTGAAAGCTGCACTATACTCTACTGTAATGCACTGCACTATACTTTGCTGTAAATTAGACAAGCTCATTCTTTCATTGAGGAAAATGATCCTATATAAGCTTGTCCATTTTTTTGTCACATTTGTTTGATTTGATTTTCTTTGTCTCCTTTTAGGACTTGTGTGAAAATCTGAGGTAGTTTTAAGACAAATTTCATCAGAAATAAAGAAAATTTTGAAGAGTTCACAGACTTTGAATCACCACTGTATACTCCCCTCATGTTACCTCTTATTTTCTTATAGACTTTAAGCCATTGTCAATTGGTCCTTAATAGAGATGTGCGGCGGGCACTTTTCGTGTTTTGTGTTTTGGTTTTAGTTCTGGTTCCATGCACGTGTATTGAATCTAGATTGGTTTTGCCAAAACCACCCTTTCTTGTTTTGGTTTTGGTTTTTGGATCTGGATGATTTTTGAAAAATACATAAAAACAGCTAAAATCACATAATTTGGGGGTAATTTTGATCCTACGGTATGATTAACCTCAATAACATTCATTTCCACTAATTTTCAGTCTATTCTGAACACCTCACATCTCCCAATATTGTTTTTAGGCCAAAAGGTGGCACCGAGGTGGCTGTATGACTAAGCTAAGCGACACAATTATGCGGCACAAACACCTGGCCCATCTAGGAGTGGCACTGCTGTTGCAGACAGGATGGCACTTAAAAAAACTAGGCCCCAAACAGTACTTCATGCAAAGAAGAAAAAGAGGTGCAATGAGGTAGCTGTATGACTAAGCTAAGCGACACAAGTGTGCGGCGCAAACAACATGGGATGTGCTGGAATTTGCCCAGATGTAATACACGCACAATATTTGTGGCACGGGAGAGTGTCCCCTAAACCACACATACGGCAAAGCCTGTAAACATTATTTGGATAATAATATAAGTAATGTATATAACCCTTTTATTTGGAGTAAATAATATACAGCACAGGACACCACCACTGGACCTATGGCAGCACAAGACATCACCACTGGACTGATGCAGCACAAGAAAGCACCACTGGACTGGACTTATACGGCAGTACTCCTGGACTTATACGGCAGTACTCCTGGACTTATACGGCAGTAGCCCTGGAGTTGTACGGCAGTGTCAGACAGGATGGCACTTTAAAAAACTAGTCCCCAAACAGCACATGATGCAAAGAAGAAAAAGAGGTGCAAGATGGAATTGTCCTTGGGCCCTAACATCCACCCTTATGTGGTAAAAACAGGACATGCACACTTTAACAAACCCATCATTTCAGCGACAGGGTCTGCCACACGACTGTGGCTGAAATGACTGTTTTGTTTGGGCCCCCACCAAAAAAAAAGCAATCAATCTCTCCTTACACAAACTGGCTCTACAGCGGCAAGATGTAGACCTCATCCTCATCCTCCGATTCCTCACCCCTTTCAGTGTGTAAATCCTCCTCCTCACAGAGTATAATCTGTTCAATACTACAATTAGTATAAATTTAGGAGCGCAACAGATAAGGGTAATACATTTTTAATCAATTAGAATTTCATATGTATAAAAAAATCAATATAAAACAGGCAAATTGCCACAAAAATACACAGTGTTATGTCTATTAGTTACTATAAGATTATTAGCACCTTATACAAACAATGTTAAAACTAAATTTTTTGGAATAATATTATATCAACCAGTTCTCATTAGCTTTGCGCTATGCTCCACCTCCAATAAAGATCTTGTCTCTCTTAACTTTAGAGAATGAAATAGAGTTGCCTCCAATATACTGGTCCAGTATTTTTACTTGTAGAAATGTTTTACTTTGTAACAGTGTTGCTGTTATATTTGGAAACAGTGCTGATACTCACAGTTCCACAATGGTTCAGGTTATTGTGTTTGGCAACAACTATAGCAGCTGATTATGAAAGCTCTCAGTAACCGTACAAAATAGCTTACCACTCGTCACCAGCTGTATATGTATTCAGTAGTGCTAATGTTCAGCAATCTGTGCAGTTGGATTTGCTTGTATTAGCCGCAGCATGCGGCTCACCGTAGGCCGCCACTTGCAGACGGAGCCATATCGTAGGTGGATGTATAGGCTTGAATGGCCTTTTGCTGCTCCTCCATCCTCTGAAGCATATAGAGGGTTGAATTCCACCTCGTTACCACCTCTTGCTTCAAGTAATGGCAGGACAGGTTCAGGCATGTTTGCTGGTGCTCCAGTCTTCGGCAAGCGGTGGCTGAATGTCGGAAGTGGCTCACATTTTTTTGGGCCACAACAGCATCTTTTGCATGTCCCTGTTATTTTTCAAAAAAATTCTACACCACAAAATTAATTGTATGTGCAAAACATGGGATGTGCTGGAATTTGCCCAGATGTAATGCACAATATTGGTGGCATTGTCAGATATCACAAATCTCCAGGAGAGTCTAATTGGGGTAACCCATTGTGCGATGATGTCCCTCAGTTTCCGTAAGAGGTTGTCAGCATTGTGTCTCTTATGGAAAGCGGTGATACATAGCGTAGCCTGCCTTGGAACGAGTTGGCATTTGCGAGATGCTGCTACTGGTGCCGCTGCTGTTGTTGCTGTGGGAGGCAATACATCTACCAAGTGGGCTGTCACAGTCATATAGTCCTTAGTCTGCCCTGTTCCACTTGTCCACATGTCCGTGGTTAAGTGGACAGTGGGTACAACTGCATTTTTTAGGACACTGAGGACACTTTTTCAGACGTCTCTGTACATTCTCAGTATCGCCTGCCTAGTGAAGTGGAACCTAGATTGATTTGGTACAGCAGGGACACTACCTCCATCAATTCTCTAAGTCCTACTGAACTAATGGCAGATACCGGATGCATATCTAACACCAACATAGCTGTCAAGTCCTCAGTATCCGCTTTGCAACAGGACGACTGCTGTCATATTTTATCTTCCTCACAAAGTACTGTTGGATAGTCAATTGCTTACTAGAGGTAGTACAATTGGCCTTCTGACTTCCCCTATGGGATGACGATCAACTCCCAGCAGCAACAACAGCAGCAACAACAGCAGCGGCAACAACAGCAGGCGTACCACTCAAGGATCCTCTGGAGGAATCCCGGTTAGGAGAGGACTCCTCAGTCTTACCAGTGACATGGCCTGCAGGACTGCTGATGTTCCTGACTGAGGGGGAAGTTGACATTGAGAGAGTTGGTGGTGTGACTTGCAGGAGCTTGGGTACAAGAAGAAGAAGGGATTTAGGTGTCAGTGGACTGCTTACGCTCTTACCCAAAGTTTCACAGCTTGACACTGACTTCTGATGAATACGCAGCAGGTGAAGTATAACGGAGGATGTTCCTAGGTGGTTAACATCCTTACCCCTACTTATTACAGATTGACAGAGGCAACACATGGCTTGACACCTGTTTTCCAGATTTGTGGAGAAATAATTCCACACTGAAGAGCTCGCTTTTTTGGTATTTTGCCCAGGCATCACAATGGGCTTATTCATCCCAAGGACAACAACTGTCTTCCCCGGTGCCACATTTAAACAAATCACATCACCATCAGAATCCTCATAGTCAACTTCCTCCTCAGCGCCAGCAACACCCATATCCTCATCCTGGTGTACTTCAACAGTGACATCTTCAATTTGAATATCAGAAACTGGACTGTGGGTGCTTCTTCCAGCACTTGCAGATGGCGTGTAAATGGTGGAAGGAGCCACTTCTTCCCGTCCAGTGTTAGGAAGGTCAGGCATTGCAACCGCCGACACACTTGGACTCTTCTTGGGGATTAGGATACCATCTTAGAATGCACAATTCTTTTCTGTGCTTTGCCAGCTTAACTCTTATCGTTTTCCTAGCGGGAGGATGAAGTCTTCCATCGATATGTGAAGCTGAACCACTAGTCATGAACATAGGCCAGGGCCTTAGCCGTTCTTTGCCACTCTTTGTCGTAAATGGCATATTGGCATGTTTAGGTTTCTCCTCACAACATTTCAATTTATTTTTTTGGGGTCTCTTTACTGAACTATGGCTTTTTGGATTTTACATGCCCTTTAATATCACATTGGCCATCGGCCTTGGCAGATGACGTTGATGGCATGTCATTGTCTATGTTTTAACTAGTGGCAGCAGCTTCAGCACTAGGAGGAAGTGGTTCTTGATATTTCCCTATTTTATCTTCCAAATTTTTCCTCTTCTTTTTTTTTCTGGAGTTATATAACAATATGCGGTACAGGAGAGCATACCTCTACACCACATAGGGCAAACCCTTTGAAAATTATTTGGAATTAATATTAATAACCCCTTCATTTGGCGTAAATAATATACAGCACAGGATAGCACCACTGAACTTATATAGCAGCACCACTGGACTGGACTTACTGGAATTATATGGCAGTACCACTGGACTTGATTTATACGGCGTACCACTGGAATTATATGGCAGTATCACTTGTATATATACAACAGTATCATGGATTTATACGGCAGTACCACTGGACATATATGACAGTACCACTGGACATATAAGGCAGTATCGCTGGACTGGATTTATACAACAGTACCACTGGATTTATACAGAAGTACCACTTGACATATATGGCAGAATCACTGGACTGGATTTATACACCAGTACTACTGGATTTATACGGCAGTATCACTGGACTTATTAGCCAGTACCACTGGAATTATATGGCAGTATCACTGGAATTATACGGAAGTACCACTGGACATATACGACAGTATCACTGGACTGGATTTATATGCCAGTACCACTGGATTTATACGGCAGTACCACTGCACATATACGTCAGTGTCACTGGGTTTATACGGCAGTACCACTGGACATATACAACAGTATCACTGGACTGGACTTATATGACAGTACCACTGGATTTATATGGCAGTACCACTGGACATATACAGCAGTATCACTGAATTTATACGGCAGTACCATTGGACATATACGGAAGTATCACTGGACTGGATTTATACACCAGTACCACTGGATTTATATGGCAGTACCAGTGGACATATACGTCAGTATTGCTGGATTTATATAGCAGTACCGCTGGACATATACGGCAATATCACTAGACTGGATTTATATGACAGTACTACTGCATTAATACGGCAGTACCACTGGACATAATTGGCAGTATCACTGGATTTATACGGCAGTACCACTGGACATAATTGGCAGTATCACTGGATTTATACGGCAGTACCACTGGACATATATGGTAGTATTACTGGATTGGATTTATACGCCAGTACCACTGGATTTATATGGCATGACCACTGGACATATACGTCAGTATCACTGGAATTATATGGCAGTACCACTGGACATATATGACAGTATCACTGGACATATACTGCAGTATCACTGGACTGGATTTTTACACCATTACCACTGGAAGTATATTGCAGTACCACTGGACATATACGGCAGTATCACTTGATTTATACGGCAGTATCACTTGATTTATACGGCAGTATCGCTGGACATATACGGTAGTATCGCTGGACATATACAGCAGTTTCACTGGACATATACGGCTGTACCACTGGACATATACAGCAGCACAGGGACACCACCACTGGACTGATGCAGGATAACAAAGCACCACTGCAATGATCTGCACTTATACAGCAGCACTGGACATATGGCAGCGGAGGACACCACCACTGTGACTGGACTGATGCAGCACAAGACACTACCACTGCTGTGATGCAGGACACTGAGGATGGAGACACGTCCTCTCTCTACACTCTTTAATGCCGAAATGAAAATGGCGGCGACGCGCGGCTCCTTATATAGAATCCAAACCCCGCGAGACTCTGACAGTGGGATGATGATGTTTTGCCTCATTCTGGTTTCCGAGTCAGGCAGGAAAACCCGAACCTGACTCGGATCCGGGCTGGGGTAGTGAAGTTGGGGGGGTTCGGTTCTCAGGGAACTGAAGCCGCTCATCTCTAGTCCTTACATACCAATATACCAATTACCACAACAGGTAATTTACGTCAAGTATGTCCTAAATTGGGAGTTTGCAAAATACTTTTCCCAAAATGTGACTAAACTGGGCGTTTGCAAAATATTTTCCCCAAAATTGATAGTCTGGAGCGTAGCAAAAAATGTGCATGTATTAAACGTACAATTTTTTTGATATCCTCGAGACTCCCAATTTTGGGAAAATATCTTTAATTCATTTAGAGACATTAGTAGTACAGTAGCTTAATTTAGTTTTTGGATGAAAAAAAAACATGTATAGGGGGTGTTTAGTGAAGGACAGACAAACTGTCTGATATATTTTTTTTTTTAACACTGCACACATACAAGCTAAACATACTGTACATATTCAATATTTTCCATGCATGTCTGCTAGTGATGGCTCTCCATGCTCCATGTATCTCTGCATTGACAGAATTTAATTCTGTTTCATTGATTTGTAATAAGAATCAAAATAGCATTTACACTAGATGCATACTTTGCTAACAGTTCGGTTTCCCTTTTAGTTTTGAGTAAAAAAATATTAGTACTAGCATACTGTAATTCACTTTATTTTTATGCCAGACACAACAGAACTTTGAAATAAATGTAATCTTATCCATGGATTTGAAATGGAAAGACAAAAATAAAAAATAATAAAAGATAAGTTATGTTGACTCCAGTACTCCATTATTATGACCACCTCCTACATTTGACATCAGCAAATTAAGTATGTCACATGTCCAGTGTCGGACTGGGGGGATGCAGTTTTAGGGGCCCATGTTTAGGGGTGTGGCCACTCTCCAGAGGGGGTGTTTCCAGCCTCCACATATGCTTGGCTAACCATTAGAGAGTACATGGTCTGGGCTTCTTAATATAGTTATATAGTAAATATTGCTAGTTTATGCATGATAATGTACCAGATTAATAACAGCAATGCACTGTAGAAAATACAAAATAGTCCTGTGCCGGATAAGGTAACACATATAACGTATAATTCAAGTGCACAGTCTGGAACCTTTATCTCTGAAGGGGAAGATGAGGCCCCCAGGCAGTTGGGCCCACCGGTGGTTTCCCCTGTACCCCTGTGGGCCAGTCCAACACTGGACGTGTTGTGCGCTGAGTTGGCGGGTAGATAAGTAAGGAGTGTGATAGGCCGTTTGCACACATATCACTCATTGCTGTCGTGGGTAAAAGAGGCAATTTATATGGGTTGCAAAAAGGGGTGATTAACGGCTTTCAGGCCAAGGGTGGCAGTGTTTCTGAATCAATGCAGTTTGTGAACTGTTCACACGCTGCTGTGCTGAAGGTGTATTGTGACTGGATAAATGGCTCCATTGCGGATAACCAACATGGAAACTGTAGAGCACTACATGCCATTGATGTGAAATGTGAACTTTGACTATGAAGGTGCATGAGGACCAACCGAAACGCTACAGTAGAGCAGCTCACCATCAAAATACACCTAGGGGCTACCACACGTGTGTCTAAAATGACAGATCAGCAAACCATGCTGCAGATGGGGCTCCGAAGCAAACGAATAGTCACTGCATCTATGCAAATGAAGGTGCATCAGCGGATAAGGCTTCAATTTGCATGGCTGTATCGGAGTTGGACCTCCGCTGATTAGAGAAGGTTTGCCTTCTCCAGTGAGTCATGTTTTCTGCTTCATCGAGCGGATGGACATTGGGTTGTCAAGCGAGAAACATCAGAGAAAATAACACCCTGCAATGATCATTGTGTTAGCTCTATGGATTCTCTGCCACGCACCCTCCAGTAGGATGTCACATGCACTGCTGTCAGCATGGCTCCAGATAGTATACTGTATATACTTTTTTTGTTTGATAGAGGACTGTTAAAACTGATGATGTTTTCCCATAATTGTCTCTGTAATGAAATAAATTACTTCTGATCAGTGTCGGACTGGGGCATGCAGTGCCCACCGGAGGAATGCAGTGGTAGGGGCCCATGTTAGGGGTGTGGCCAGTCTGCAGAGGGGGTGCCACCTCATTGATTTGACTAACCATTAGAGAGTGCAACGTCTGGGCCTTTTCAAAAATATATACAGTAAATTCAGCTGCTGCATGCATGATAATGTACCAGATAAATAACAGATTAATAACAGCAATGCACTGTAGAAAATACACCATAGTCCAGTATAAGGTAACATATGTATATTTCAAGTGTACAGTCTGGAACCTGATCCTTAGAGCAGGAGGTGGGCCCCCAGGCAGTGCGGCCCACCGGTGGTTTCCCCTGCACCCCAGTGGGCCAGTCCAAGCCTGCTTCTGATAAATTATTTTGAAAAATAAAGCAAATCACATAAATAAAACCCAACTCATGTCTGTTTGTCAAAAATTGAATATACTGTATTCAGAGTCATATCTAGAAGTCAGCTGAATTGTTTTAATACCCAAAACAGAGCTGCATAAAAAGAAGTTGGACCAAAGCATGGTTTTAAAATAGGAAGCTAACTAAGAAGTATATGATGCTAAAAACTCACATTGAGTTTTGTAAAAAAAAAAAAAAATCCAGATGCAGGACGAGTTAGCCTGTAGGAATAGTTCTGATGTTAGGGGCTCTCTATGGACTAATTCAGATAGAATCATTGGTGTTAGCACTGTCACACTGGTTGTGGGATTTTTCCTAAATAACGTATGTCCCTGGGACCTGGGAGCCTTACCATTCTGCTAGCCATGGGAAAATGTTTTTACAAAAATACTGTTTGGATGAAGAGAACCCTTACGTTTTTAATAAGGTCCCTTATGGATAAAAAATGGGAAGATTGACAAAAGTAAATTGTAAATAAACCTCACTAATACAAAGGTTGTATTTCTCCTCTATACAGTTAATAAGTACATAAGTGCTAGTATGAGCATAAATACTGTATATGTCTTATAGACATCATTGTAATTAGAATAACCTCAAGAAAATCTATCATTTTATTACATATCAATCTCTCATCAAAAGGTCATTACCAACATAGGTAAACCTGGCATGTCAATTAACAGTTACAAAACATACATCTCAAGCCGTAGAAACAGGTCTGTTAAACACCTGCCTGTTCTCAGGTCCAGATGACAAGGAGGCATTTTCCAATTACACAAAGGGGTTTGTTGAGGAATGAAAAGTAAAGTGTGATATTAAATAGCACAGATTGTAGGGCCTCATTATAGTGAAGCTTTAATAAGATTTTATATGATATGACAAGATTTCTTATGTTCACATAACTCATAACTGTTACCGTAATAGTAATAATAGAGATTCAAGATGAAAAATTAAAGCACACAAAAGCAGGTGCAATTAGAATGGCTTTACCAATGTTCTGCTGCAGCTTTAAGGCTTCAGGCAATTACAGAGTAAATTAAAAGGCAAATATTCTTCTCAGCATGCATAATGACAATTACAGTCCATGGGATTCCATTCATGAATCTTACAAGGTTAATGAACGTGCCTATTGACAGAGGGCATTCAACGAACATTTAAGGAGCTTTTGAATGGAACCATAAGACCAATTTGCCATAAGTTTTTGTTATATCTAATTATCTACAGTTCTGAAATGGATAGAGAGGGGGGTGACTGTAGTACAGCCTTCAGCCAATCAGGTCGCCTGGTGTGTCGTTTTGTTATCCTTTAGAATTCTGTGCACCAAACAGGGTCCATTAAGAAGACTTATTTTACTATTGTGTGTGTGTGTGTGTGTGTGTGTGTGTGTGTGTGTGTGTGTGTGTATGCACTATATCTATTCTCTACATTTTCTACATAAATTATCCCCTTTGTCTTTAATAGACATTGTTATAGCTCCCTCAAGGGCATTACAAAACAAACTTAATTCATCATCATCATAAAATTAGCTATTTATATCCCCCTATCTCAGCTGTGGTTTTCAACTTCTGAATTACTACTAGTTTTGTAGAAACAAAAATGCACATTTATTCAGACAGATATCTTTATTCAACACAGTAAAAGCACTAAGTAATCACACTGATTAAAACTATCACCTAAAATTTGTAATTATTTCATTTAATCTCAAATTAACTGACTTTCCAGTATAAACTGTGTTGTGTTCAGTTTCCAGGTTGCAAAATATAACTTGCATTTTGTAGGCAGATATTTTTGACCTTAATATGTCACCTCATTTAGTCATAACGTAGGTGGATTTCAAAGCAGCATTTAATTACAATCTGTCAAAACGATCCTTGATGGATCAATGCCCTCCCACAGAGAATTAAACAAGGAACTGCATATTGTATATGAGAACTTCCCTAATCTCCTTTCATCTCTACACAATAAATGATGAATTACAAATACATTTAAAAATGTTAAAACTTATTTGGACATTTTCTATCCATGAACTGTAGTAAAACAAAAGAAATATAACAATGGTAATAACATCTTAATTTAACATTTCACGTTTTCTCTTTTTAAGCACTGGTATCCTTGAATTATTTAAAACCCTACACTACTGTAATTAATAATGGAGGAGGATAATTTATTAGACAAAAATAGTAGGCTGCCTGACAAACCTGTTAGCTTGTAGAAATACCTAATTATATGCCATTGTTTGTGTGACACAATAATAATAAAGAAATATTGCTGTCATATGAAATCCAATCTAGTAAATGTAATCCTAAATGCAATAGAGAGTGGAGGATGAAAATATTTCAAAGTCTAAAAATAATTCCCTTCCAAATAATTTTACTTTTTTTGTGAATTAAACATTATTATTATTACTTTCTAAGGGTCTACCAAACCTCTATCTTAGCTGGCCACTCCCCCTATGCATGGGCCCCTATGAATGTACTCTCCCAGTGAGCTCTTAATGCCCCAGCCTGATACTGCACTTGTCCCTTCTTTGGAAGGCTTGATACATATCCCCCTTTGTAGGAACCAATATAGTTTATTAGGTGGTTAAGCGCATCGGTTTAAGCTTATACTGTAACTATATGTTCTACAATTTTAACACCTGTGGACATACCGTATATTTCTTCCTGTATTGTATATGCATCACTGTACTATGGTCAATGTTGTATATTGGTCACTAGAATGGTCTCTGCTATGTCATACTGGGCTAGTATACTCATCGGACAGTCAATTTTCAAAGATCCCACAGAGTTTCGTATACTCAAATGTTCCCACAAGAAAAGTCCTGGTAATGGTTGCTCCATTTCAAGTAGATAAAAAGATAGCCACACTGCTTAATGCATTTCGAACCCACCTGGGTTCTTCCTCAGAAGCGTTCTGTCCTTGTGGGAACATTTGAGTATCCGGAACTCTGTGCAACCTTTGAAAATTGACTGTCCGATGAGTATATGTGTGCTTCTATGTACCAGCGAATTGCTATATGTTTTTTATTTATGAACGTTTGTGAGTGCATCTAGTTATGATTAAATAGCTACCCTATCATTTGGGTCTCTGCACTATTGCGTTACCTTTATTTCTCAGTATCCTTATTTACCTGTAAACCATCGAGAGATCTACTGGATTCTATAAATGTACCTACGTGTACCAACAATGTGTTATATGCTTCATAATATCAACGTCTGTGAGTGCAAAATCTAAACCATTAAACAGTTTCCTGTACTTTTTGGTGTCTGCACTATTGCGTTCCTTCTTCTTTTTCAGTTTATTTGCCCTATTATTGGATTTGATTCAAAGGACTTAATTTGGTTTGGTTTTTCAAATTGAATGAAAAGGATTGTTGTATATTCTATGAAAAGGAAGGTTGTTCGTCCTATCAACTAGGAGGTCAATGCTAAGAGTATATGCATTCATGCCAACAATGTAAGCTCAATTATACATTTTTATTACATTGTTTATAAACTTGTATGGAAAAATAGTGAAAAATAGTGATATTTTCCTAAAGTGTATATGCTGCTACAATACACTGTTTAATCAGTGCAGATAACATAGAAATTTATTTTGCAAATTGTTTCCACATATGATCTAGGCAACTAAATAAGATAATACAGATGATATTCATAAAGTATTTAATGTGGTTCGTCAGTATGACTTTTTCAGGGGTAAATCAGTTGTTAAAATCAGAACCAGATATACTCTATGGAGTTGTTGCAAATGGGTTTTCAAGGAGTTTCAAAGTGAAAAATATCTGAAACCATATATTGTAGTATAAAAGGTATGAGTAAAAGTGGGGTGCAATCCCCCTCCAAAGTGGACAGCCTAATCTGAAGTTCAAATATAGATGAGGGGCCTTATTAAGGTATCCCATGGGGGACCAGGGTGAAATCAGTCCAATGTTCCCATAAGTTTAGACATATCGAGAATTAGATAAATTCACTTTTGATGATACACAAAGTAATATAGTGCCAATTCAGCAACATAAGTCACATGTGCATCCTTCACCAACAGTGTACACTTAATATTTTTTTGTCTTAATAAACATTTAAAAAAAAAATGACTATAATATATTCTCTAGTCACTTATGTTTCATGTGCACATATGATGTGGAGTCTTCTAGGAAACCAGTGAAGCTGAGATACAAGGCACAGTTGTTCTTATAACACAAGCATTTTGCGTTATTATATGGTATGTGAGACCTATATATATCCTTCACAATTGATAAGAATCATATAGCACTAGGAGGCGCACTTCTGCCTTTTGTTTTTTTATATATTTATATATATACAGATGGAGCCACGGTTATCTTGGTTTCTGTGCTGCGCCTAGGCACACCAAGGTTTATTATCCTAATCCCTTTATCTCTTGTTCTCAGTTGCAATACCATACAGAGAGAACAATACATCAGGGGATTAAGTCATTACAGCAGGGGATTATGTCTGACTGCACTGGCTCAGTTAATCCTGTGAAAGGCCAAGATAAAGGTGGCTCCATCTATATATATATATATATATATATATATACATACATATGCATACACATAGAAAATGACAGTTAAAGCATTAGTGTGGTGCCAGGTCAAGAAGTATTATAATATCACTCACTTTCCCATAGAGAAAAAATGCAAAAACCAGCACTCACGATTCAGTTGAAAGCAGAAGAGGATTTATTCTTTAATACAAATCCATTAGTGATACATCCAACAACTGTGGCCCGACAGCTATTTCAACGCATACAGGTTTTCCTGAAGCCCCTGAAGAAAACCTGTATGCGTTGAAACAGCTGTCGGGCCACAGTTGTTGGATGTATCACTAATGGATTTGTATTGAAGAATAAATTCTCTTCAGCTTTCAACTGAATCGTGAGTGCTGTTTTTTGCATTTTTTCTCTATAGGAAAGTGAGTGATATTATACATATATATATATATATATATATATATATATATATATATATATTTATTTAATAAGGCAGAGGTGCGGCCAGAGCTGAATTTAGACCTCATGTGGTCCTAGGAAATGTACTGATATGCCCCTTCCCCTCCTTCAACAATCCATAGCAATATATTTTCATTTCTGGTTGCAAGCAGCATCACAGCAGTACCTATATTTACACATTACAGCAGACAGCGTCCCCTTTTTTACACATTACGGCAGACAGCATCCCCTTTTTTACACATTACGGAAGACAGTCGCCATTTTTACACATTAAGGCAGACAAGATAGATAGATAGATAGATATAGATAGAATAGACAAACTTACTGTTTCCGCTGGCTCAGGCTCCTCATGCAGCTTCTGGCAGGGTTGGTTCTATGCCTTCTAGCAGATCCCGGGCAGCCAGGGAGAAGAAGAAGGAGGAGGGAGGTGAAGGAGGGAGCCGCAGCAGCGCTGTGTAATTGGTGGAGGCGCTGCTGCTGCTGGCCCTCTCCTTCACCATAGGCTGCCCTCCGCCGCTGTGAATGCTGGAAAGCGCATCCCAGCATTCACAGCGGCGGAGGGCAGCCTATGGTGAAGGAGAGGGCCAGCAGCAGCAGCACCTCCACCAATTACACAGCGCTGCTGCAGCTCCCTCCTCCACCTCCCTCCTCCTCCTTCACCCCCCCCCCCCCCACCACGTAATCGATGCGCTCCTCTTCTCGGCGGCGGCACACAGCGGCAGCCAGGCGGCATGTAATGAGTCAGTTTGACTCATTACATGCCGCTCTGGCTTTGGGCCCCTGGACAGTGGCGAGCCCCAGTGCAAGGCACTGCCTGCACTGGCAGTAGTTCCGCTACTGGTTCAGACAATGCAGCTGCACAGAAAAAGGAAATTTATGGTAAGACTTACCATGGTTAAATCTCTTTCTGCGAGGTACAATGGATTCCACAGGGAATAACATCAGGGTGTAGAGTTGGATCTTGTTCTGAGGCACCAACAGCCTAAAGCTTTGATTGTTCCCAGGATGCACTGCACTGCCTCCTCTATAGCCTCGCCTACAGGCACTGGAGCTCAGTTTTGTTAACCAGTCCAATGCAGTAGCAGGTAAGAGAGACGATAGTCATTAGCCACATAGAATCACATTCTCATGACAGGAGAAGGAACCAGCAGCTAATGCCATACAAACCCAAAGAAGCTAAGTGTGTCAGGGTGGGCACCCTGTGGAATCCAGTGTACCTCGCAGAAAGAGATTTAACCATGGTAAGTTTTACCATAAATCTCCTTTTCTGCAGCGGGGTACACTGGTATTACACAGGGAATAACATCAAGGATGTCCTAAAGCAGTTCCTCATGGGAAGGGATGCACTGTAGCGGGCACAAGAACCCGGCGTCCAAAGGAAGAATCCTGGGAGGCGGAAGTATCAAAGGCATAGAACCTGATGAACCTGTTCACTGAGGACCACATAGCCGCCTTGCACAATTGTTCTGGGGATGTGCAACGACGAGCTGCCCAAGAAGGTCCAACAGACAGAGTAGAATGGGCCTTGATAGCTGCAGGAGCTGGGAGCCCAGCCTGCGCATAAGCATGTGCAATCAGCATTCTTATCCATCTGGCCAAAGTCTGCTTATTCGCAGGCCAGCCACGTTTGTGAAAACCAAAAAGTGCAAAATGAGAATCAGACCTCCTGATATAGGCAGTTCTCTCCACATACATATGGAGAGCCCGTACCACAGCCAAAGACCGCTCTTTGGAGGACAAGCCAGGAGAGGTAAAGGCCAGAACCACAATCTCTTGGTCAAGGTGGAAAGACGACACCACCTTAGGTAGATAACCAGGGCGAGTTCTAAGAACTGCCCAGTCATGGTGAAAAATCAGAAAGGGTGGACAACAGGACAAAGCACCTAAGTCCGACACCCTCCTAGCAGAGGCAATAGCTGGTAGAAAGAAGAACTTAAGTGTAAGCCACTTAAGGTCCACAAACTCAAGAGGTTCAAATGGAGCCCCTTCTAGGGCATCCAGAACAACAGACAGATCCCATGGAGCCACAGGAGGGACATAGGGAGGCAGAATCCGTAAAACACCCTGAGTGAGAGTATGAACGTCAGGAAGAGATGCAATTTTTCTCTGAAACCAAACCGACAAGGCAGAAATATGAACCTTGAGGGAGGCTAGACAAAGGTCTTAGTCCAGGCCTTGTTGCAAAAAAGCCCAAAGTTAGGCAGTGTTGAACTTGTAAGCATCATAATTCTAAGCAGCACACCAGGTGAAGTAAGAATTCCAGACCCTATAAAAAATCAGAGCTGAAGCCGGTTTATGGGCCTTCATAGTTTGAATAACCGCCTCAGAGAATCCTTTGGCCCTCAGGAGTGAAGCTTCAAGAGCCACACCATCAAAGCCAGTCGAGCCAGGTTCTGGTAGACACAGGGGCCCTGAACGAGGAGGTCTGGGCATTGAGGAAGTAGAAGAGGATGCTCTATTGAGAGACCCTGCAGGTCTGAGAACCAATGCCATCTGGGCCACGCTGGAACGATCAGGAGTAGTATTCCTCCATCTTGCTTGAACTTATGAATAACCCTGGAGGGAGTGACACTGGAGGTAACACGTATGGCAGCCGAAAGTTCCATGGAATGGCTAGTGCATCCATGAACGCTGCTTGAGGATCCCTTGTCCTTGCTCTGAAGATCGGAACCTTGTGATTGTGTCGAGATACCATCAGGTCTACATCGGGTAGGCCCCACTTGTCCACTAGGAGTTGAAAGACTTCTGGATAAAGCTCCACTCTCTGGCATGTACATCCTGACGACTGAGGAAGTCCGTTTCCCAGTTGAGGACACCCAGAATGAACACTGCAGATATGTCTGGCAGATGGCATTCCGCCCATTGAAGAATCTTTGACACTTCCAACATTGCCATGCGGCTTCGAGTGCCACCTTGATGATTTAAGTATGCCACCATGTTGGCGTTGTCCGACTGTACTTGAACAGGCCTGTTCTGTACCAGAGGCAGGGCAAGCTTCGGAGCATTGAACACTGCCAGCAACTCTAGAATATTTATCGGGAGGAGAGATTCCTCCCTGGTCCACCGACCCTGGAGAGAGTGTTGCTCCAACACCACGCCCCAACCCTGCAGACTGGCATCCATCGTTAGGAGGACTCAGTTGGAGATCCAGAAGGGACGACCCCTGCTCAACTGTTGGTCCTGTAGCCACCAGCTCAGTGATAGATGAACCTCCGGAGTCAAGGAGATCATGTGAGATCTTATCCGGTAAGGTAGGCCATTCCACTTGGAAAGGATTAACATCTGCATAGGGCGGGAATGAAATTGAGTATACTCCACCATGTCGATTGTCAACACCATTAGGTTAAGTACTTGCATCGCCAAGTGTAACAACACTCTGTTGAGGAAAGGAAGCATCTTATCCTGTCCTGAAGTTTCAGGACTTTCTCCGTAGACAGGAACCGATGAGTACTGTGCGTTTCCAGGAGTTCTACCAGGTGCACCATGTTCAGAGCAGGGACCAGCGAGGATTTCTTCCAATTGATGAGCCATCCGTGTGCTTGTAGGAATTGGCCCATCAGTTCTATATGATGGATGAGAACCTCTGGGGAGTTCTCCAGGATCAGCAAGTCGTCCAGATAACGCTGGATCCTGATGCCTTGACGACGGAGAATGGCCGTCATGACCAGTGGCGGATCTAGACTTAACTTTTAGGGGGGGTCGGTTTAAGAATTATGACTCCTCCCCCTAATCATAGCCCCTCCCACTTAGTAATGCCCTTCCCGTTCGCTTCTAAAATTTCCTATTGTTGCCATTACTAATAAAATGTTGCCAGTTAGTGGAGAGAACCCTGCGCACTGGTGATACAGACTGGCGAATCACCATTCCTTCCATCAGAGGTGGTAGAGGCTAAGACAGTAGGGCAATTTAAACATGCATGGGATAGACATAAGGATATTCTTACAAAGAAATAAGGATCAGATAAGGTTAGAGATAAAAATAATGTAAAAAAAAAAAAAAAAAAAAGGGGCAGACTAGATTGGCCAAGTGGTTCTTATCTGCCGACAAATTCTGTTTCTACAGCACACAGAATGAGCCGAAATTCACATTATAGCACACTGTATGAGCTGAAATTCACAATGTAGCACACAGTATGATCTGAAATTCACATTATAGCACAGTGAATGAGCCGAAATTCACATTGTAGCACACTGAATGAGCCAACATTCACATCATAGCATGCAGAATGAGCTAAAATTCACATCATAGCACGCAGAATGAGCCAAAATTCACATCATAGCACGCAGAATGATCCTAAATGCACATCATAGCACACAGAATGATCCGAAATTCACATCATAGCACACTGAATGATCCGAAATTCACATCATAGCACACTGAATGATCCGAAATGCACATCATAGCACGCAGAATGATCCGAAATTCACATCATAGCACACTGAATGATCCGAAATTCACATCATAGCACACTGAATGATCCGAAATGCACATCACAGCATGCAGAATGATCCTAAATGCACATCATAGCACGCAGAATGATCCGAAATGCACATCAGCACGCAGAATGATCCTAAATGCACATCATAGCATGCAGAATGATCCGAAATGCACATCATAGCACGCAGAATGATCCGAAATGCACATCATAGCGCGCAGAATGATCCGAAATCTACATCATAGCACGCAGAATGATCCGAAATGCACATTATAGCACACTGAATGATCCTAAATGCACATTATAGCACTCTGAATGATCCTAAATGCACATTATAGCACGCAGAATGATCCTAAATGCACATTATAGCACACTGAATGATCCTAAATGCACATTATAGCACACTGAATGATCCTAAATGCACATTATTGCTCACTGAATGATCCTAAATGCACATTATAGCACGCAGAATGATCCTAAATGCACATCATAGCACGCAGAATGATCCTAAATGCACATTATAGCACGCAGAATGATCCTAAATGCACATTATAGCACACTGAATGATCCTAAATGCACATTATAGCACTCTGAATGATCCTAAATGCACATTATAGCACACTGAATGATCCTGAATGATCCTAAATGCACATTATAGCACACTGAATGATCCTAAATGCACATTATAGCACACTGAATGATCCTAAATGCACATTATAGCACACTGAATGATCCTAATGCACATTATAGCACACAGAATGATCCTAAATGCACATTATAGCACACTGAATGATCCTAAATGCACATTAAAGCACACTGAATGATCCTAAATGCACATTATAGCACACAGAATGATCCTAAATGCACATTATAGCACAATGTATGAGGCGAAATTCACACACACACACACACACCTGACAGACACACACTCACACACACACCTGACAGACACACACTCACACACACACCTGACAGACACACACTCACACACACACACCTGACAGACACACACTCACACACACACCTGACAGTGAATGGAGCCTGAGGCCGGGTCCCGCCGCGGTATTGGGAACGGGGTGGAGAGCTATGCAGCGCGGCGGGGGACGAGGAGAGAGAAAGAGCGTCCTGACGTGCGTACAGGGAGGAGGGGGCGTGGTAAAAACAGAGGCCGCTGTATGCGTGTCAGGACGCTCTCTCTCTCTCCCCTTCCCCCGCCGCGCTGCACCGCTCTCCACCCCATTCCCACCACCGCAGCGGGACCCGGCCTCCATCCCGGTGCCGGTACATGTAGGGGGGGTGTTCGCCCTAATCGCCCCCCGCTAAATCCGCCACTGGTCATGACTGCCATGGCCTTGGTGAAGATCCGAGGTGCTGTAGTCTGGCCAAAAGTCAAAGCTTGGAATTGATAATGTAGGTTGCCAATAGCAAACCGCAGATACTGCTGACAGGGGTGTAACTAGGGGTCCGAGCACCCCTGGCAAAGTAAGGTACTGGCGCGCCCCCCCCCCCCCATATTTAAAATATGTAAGTCACATGTGCCAAAAAAGGGTCATGGCCACACAATAGTAACCCCAATTCATATTACATCACACAGTGGTGTCCCTTACTCACATTACACTACAGTATTGTCCGTTATTCACGTCATGCTATACAGTAGGGGTGGTCTTCAGGTTGCCGACTGTCGATATCCCGGCGCACAGTATACCGGCGCCGGAATCCCGACAGCCGGCATACCGGCAGTTTTTCTCCCTCGTGGGGGTCCACGACCCCCCTGGAGGGAGAATAAATAGCATGGCGTGCGTAGCGCGCCACCGTGCCCACAGCATGGCGAGCGCAGCGAGCCTGCAAGGGGCTCATTTGCGCTCGCCACGCTGTCGGTATGCTGGTGGTCGGGCTTCCGGCGCCGGTATGCTGGTGGTTGGGCTTCCGGCGCCAGTATGCTGGTCGCCGGGAGCCTTGCCACCGGCATACCATACCACCGCACAGTAGTACCCATTATATATAGTACACCACACACACACTATATATATATATATATATATATATATATAAGGCAACAAATGAGGCGGCACTCAGAGACTTTGAAGATCAAAAAGTGACTTTAGTGCATAAAGTGCTGAATCGACGTTTCGGGGTACTGGACCCCTTCTTCAGTATAACATACAGTGCAAAACAACCACAATTTATAAGTGCACTCACCCCCTGAAAAAAGCCCCCATGCCTGGGTCCCGATGGCCACGCCGTTCCGGGCCCGACATCCATTCATCTGGAGTGACCACTTCCGCCGGAAGTGACGTCGTCTGATGATGTTGCGGGGTCCCGGTCACGTTACCATGGTGCCACTGGTAAACATAAACAGAATACATTTGAATACATACCGCTGGTCACTTTACAGCAGGTTAAGCACAAACACACTGTTGGACCTCTACTTCTACTACCGTGCAACAAACATAATAAGAGAGCGCAACGCTCATGGTGAACAGAAAAACTAAAAACTAAAAAACTGAACAGTGACAAACCCCAGACCTCAACCTGAAGTATCCTACCCACTGTATATTTATAAATGTGACCCATGCTAGGACCCACTACCATAAAAATGGGATATATAATATCTG
Source organism: Pseudophryne corroboree (assembly GCF_028390025.1). Classification (NCBI taxonomy): domain Eukaryota; kingdom Metazoa; phylum Chordata; class Amphibia; order Anura; family Myobatrachidae; genus Pseudophryne; species Pseudophryne corroboree. The sequence continues at coordinate 279,265,534 of NC_086454.1, read as the reverse complement.
TAGTCAGCAAAAACTGTGATGGACTGTGTTTAGTGATCTCACATTTGGTAGTTGATTATCATCTTTTGGAGGAGGGTTGCTGTGTGGGGGAGGGGGTTGTAATCACAAGAGCTTGTGTTTGGAGACTTACTTAACCAGTACAGCATAGGACGCCAGGCCTATTAGGACGCTGCAGTGGCTAGTATATGAAGTGGCTAGTTATTAAGTGGCAGCTAATATCAATAGCAGTGTTATACCTGTGTTAAACCGAAGGAAAACAGAAGGCAAACAAACTAATAAGATAACAAACGACTGCATTACAACCTAAATACTCTGGAACTTTATGTGGCCTCTCCTCGCCTCAAACATGAGAACACCAAGACCAGGCTTACCACCTCTCTGGCTGAGAACATCAAGTCTGCCCCTGGGCCTAACCATCAAGATGAACAGGGAACTGTGGGGGAAGAGGACCAGGATCAGCAAGGACATCACCATTGCGTCTGAGTATGCCCCCACATTCTCCTTCCCAGCCGTACTAAGATCTGATCAAAATGTTATCCCACTCCTACTTCTGCCACTAGTTACCTGCTATTGTTTTTTTGTTTTTCTTTCCTCTTCATTGCTCGCTTCCACCCCACCATGTGTTTTCCTGTAATGTTTACCTCCACTGATTGCACACCTTTCCATTGTGCCCTACATGCAGGGTACATCATACTACTACATAAGCATCAGTTTTCCAATATATGAAATTGGCTTTGTATGGCTCACCTCCCACAGTGTAACCTTCAAAGTGCGCCCAACATGGCTGCCCCATATGGTACACTTGTGGATGGGATGAAAAATACATGGACCTTGTGGTTTTGTTGGAACCCTACTCTAAACTGTAGGACTCTGAAATCACCCCCATTTTGTGTCATCTCTTCTAGGGGTAGACTATTCCACCCCGGGTAATCCTACGCGGAGCGCCCAAGATGGCTGCTGCACTTGGTACCTATGAGGGTGGAATACACAACCCTTGGAAGTCATTACCCAAAATACCTGCACCAATCCTGCGTTATGCTTTCTGTGGGCTTAAGGTTTTTCTTTTATGTCTGTGTTGCTTGTCTATTGTTGTATTACTCAAATCCTCTGTATCATGTGTATTGTTTTTGATGTCTGTAAAGCGCCTTGAGTCCTGTTGGAGAAAGAGCGCTATATAAATAAAATTATTATTATTATAATTATTATATAGCATAACTTTAAACATAAATTATAGTATGTCTAAGTGTATCGTGTCAAACAACCTGCTGTGTGACCAGAGGTACGTGATACAACGTTAAACTGCCCATTTCGGTAAAAACAATAATGCCCAAAGTGTCATAAGCACGTACATCACAATGAGACATATCTATCCCTGGCAATCCTGCCACTTAACCCTAAAAATACCTAACATATACATTGTTAAAACCCAATATAAACTAAAATACTAGACAAATGTGAAGCACATGTAAACTCTGCACAGATGAAAAAAGCATAGTAGTTCATACTATTTAAGCATGGCACAATTTAATCAATAATCAAATATACTTAAGACACTGCTTGCTAAACCCTGATCTTCCAGTTCCACTATAAGAAGAAACTCAGGCCCAGTGTTTCATTAAGCCCCTTCGGCCATAGGGTATTGAGCCTAAAAATCCAGCGGGCCTCAAGTTGGAGCAATTTAAGGGGCCTATTCCCTCCTCGGATCGACTCCGGTACCTAGTCAATGACCCGATATTTAAGGGTTGCCATACCATGTTTAAAGTCTAAGAAGTGGCGTGCCACCGGTTGGTCACTCGACCCGGTATTGATGGCAGCTCTGATGGCCTGTCTATGTTGAGCCATCCTAGTTTTAAACTGGCACTCTGTCTTGCCAATATAGTACAGTCCGCAAGGGCATATGATGGCGTAAATAACAAATTTAGAGTGACAAGACAGAGGCCAATTTATAGTGAATTTTTTGCCTGAATGAGGATGTACAATCACTTCACTTGGAGACATATAGCTGCATGTTGTGCATCCAATGCACTTGTAGCAGCCATTAGGTCGACTTAAGAAATATGAGTGGGGCCTGTTTCTGAATTTACTGAGATCTGTTTTAACCACTAAGTCTTTAATGTTTTTCCCTCTTCTGTAGCTAGGCATAATTCTGGTATGTTTCAGCAATTTCAAATCAGGATCTGAAGTGACCATGGGCCATAATGCTTTGGCCCTTTTGCTAGTATGATGGCTATTTGTGTCAAACATGTTAACCCATGGAATGCTATCGTTTACCTTTTGGGGGTTTTTGTTTGATAACAAATTGCACCTGCTGTGGGCCACTGCTTTGGCCCGAGCTTTTTTAATCAATGGTCTTGGATACCCCCTCTGTAGGAATTTACTTTCCATGGTATCAAGTTGTTTATCACGTTCAGCAACAGAACTGATAATCCTACACTTCCTCAGATACTGGGAATACGGTAAACCTAAGACCGTGGGAGCCGGGTGGAAACTACTGAAACTGAGACTGGTGTTCCTGTCTGTGGGTTTGGAATATAGACTTGTGCTGATCTTTCTTTCCTGAATATTGATAGATCTATCCAAAAAATCTGTGTATCACTACACTTCATGGCAAGTTTAATAGGACTGAAGGAGATGTTCTGTGCCGCTGTTCACTACCAGTCCAGAAAACCAGCAGATCATCAATATATCTGTAATACAGAAAAACCTCCTTGGTAATTTCCGGGTTTTAAAAAAACAGACCTTTTTCAACCTCCCACATATACGTGTTGGCGAAGGCCGGTGCCACCGCCGACCCCATCGCACAACCTGTGGTCTGTCTGAAGAACTTATCTTCAAACAGAAAGTAATTATGGGTGAGAGTGAATTCCATCAATTGAATAAACAGGTCAATGTCTGGCCCAGTATATGCGGTATTCCCGGTGAGTAATCTCCTCACAGCCTGCAATCCCTCTCCATGAGGGATGCAGGTGTAGAGGCTGGTTACATTAATAGTTACCATAAGCATCCAAGATGGTACCTCCTTGATCACCTCAAACTTTTCAAGTAACATGTTAGAATCTTTAAGATGTGTAAATGTTTGTTGGATGCATGGTTGCAAATAAGCATCAAGAAAGATAGCCAAAGGTTCGCACAGAGACCCCCGGGCAGAGATAATTGGTCTCCCCGGCGGCCTCTGCGCGTCCTTATGGATCTTTGGTAACGTATAGAAAATTGGTACCACAGGGAATTCCACTAATAACTTCTGGCTAATGACAATAGATAGCAGGCCCTGTTCAACAGCCCTTTTCAATAAACATGACAACTCCTTCTTATACATCACTGTGGGGTCCTGTTTTAGAGGACAATAAGTATCACAACCCCCCAACAGACGGTAACATTCTTTCACATAATCACTGGTATTTTGCACCACAATAGATCCCCCCTTATCCGCCCCTCTAACAATAATGTCTTGTCGTGTACTTAAAGCTTTTAAAGCAGTATTCTCCTCTTTAGAGAGGTTATTAAAGGTATGGGGAATATCCTCAGTTCCTGCCATTTCTAACAATCTGCTGAATGTTTTTAAGGAAGCATTACTCGACAAGGGGTCAAACCGGGAGCTGGGCACAAGTTTCTTAATCCATGTTGGAAGATTACATGTAGCAGATACTTTCAGGCTGTTTCTCAAAATGTTCTTTTAATTTCAATAGCACAAATTGCATCCACAGGTTATCCCACTTATTATATCGTGGAATCCCCTGTGCATGCGATCGGGCGCCAGCAAGTGCCGAAAGAAGGGAGATTCTTAACTAGAACACCAATAGGCACTGCTGCTCCTAGTTGTAAGGATAATTGCGTTCCTTACCTAATTTACCAGAAAAAACACTTTGCAAGGGAAAAACCCCTGCAAAAAACCAGGAGCGCTGTGTCTATCAGTTACCGAACACAATTTATATATCACACTATACACTGAATTCTTAAAATTTAAAACACTTTCTTGTTTTTATTTTTATCATAAACATATAAATGTAACAAATGCTGCAGCATATATTAAAAAATATCAATAAAATGAATATCACATATTCCATACAATTCAATTCCCCAATACTCAATATTTTTCTTTTCAAATAAGCATTAATCCATCGGGAATGTCCAATCCCACATATATATATTTTTCTCGCTGGATTTTGTGGGTTCTATTAGCTTAATCCTCACGTATATGGCTGCTTCAAAAATTTGTGTAATTTATGTATCGAGAGGATTGATCATTGAATATGACAATAAAGTCCCGAACTACTCACAGTGCTGAGTTTATATGTGTGCACACATTTTTCTTGAAGAAGAGAAATTAAAATATAAAGTTAATAATTTTCACATATTGTTGAAATCATTTCACCTCCAAGGTATTAAAGTGCTTAATATTGATCATCAGGCTCCCTCTATTGATAGTATACCTATATTTAAAGGTATGGACTGAGGAAGCCGCTGAGGGTGTGTTAAGGCGGAGAAATGCGTTTCAAGGGACCGTGTGAGAGACGATCACCTGCTTGACCGGTATTGTGCTGTGGATTGGATCCGTCCAGTGTGTATTCAATACGGGCTGATACCAGCAGAGGGAGCCTGAACACTGTGACAATACATCAGGACACTTGAAAGAAATCCACTCTACCTGTAAATATAGGTATACTATCAATAGAGGGAGCCTGATGATCAATATTAAGCACTTTAATACCTTGGAGGTGAAATGATTTCAACAATATGTGAAAATTATTAACTTTATATTTTAATTTCTCTTCTTCAAGAAAAATATGTGCACACATATAAACTCAGCACTGTGAGTAGTTCGGGACTTTATTGTCCTATTCAATGATCAAGCCTCTAGATACATAAATTACACAAATTTTGGAAGCAGCCATTTACGTGAGGATTAAGCTAATAGAACCCACAAAATCCAGCGAGAAAAATATATATATGTGGGATTGGACATTCCCGATGGATTAATGCTTATTTGAAAAGAAAAATATTGAGTATTGGGGAATTGAATTGTATGGAATATGTGATATTCATTTTATTGATATTTTTTAATATATGCTGCAGCATTTGTTACATTTATATGTTTATGATAAAAATAAAAACAAGAAAGTGTTTTAAATTTTAAGAATTCAGTTTATAGTGTGATATATAAATTGAGTTCGGTAACTGATAGACACAGCGCTCCTGGTTTTTTGCAGGGGTTTTTCCCTTGCAAAAGGTTTTTTCTTTTAATTTCAATGTTCGATATAACTTAAAAGTATCTATCTTCCACTGGAATATATTCGGTCTGTTCTAGTGATAAGCGGGTTCGGTTCCTCGGAAACCGAACCCCCCCCCGAACTTCACCCATTTTACACGGGTCCGAGGCATACTCGGATTCTCCCGTATGGCTCGGTTAATCCGAGCGCGCCCGAATGTCATCATCCCGCTGTCAGATTCTCGCGAAATTCGGATTCTATATAAGGAGCCGCGCGTCGCCGCCATTTTCACTCGTGCATTGGAAATTTTAGGGAGAGGACGTGGCTGGCGTCCTCTACGTTTGTGCTTATTGCTTAATTGTGGGGACTGGGGAGCAGCTGTATTATATAGGAGGAGTGCAGTGCAGAGTTTTGCTGATCAGTGACCACCAGTTTTATCCGTACTCTGCCTGAAAAATGCTCCATATCTGTGCTCAGTGTGCTGCATATATCTGTGCTCACACTGCTTTATTGTGGGGACTGTGGACCAGCAGTATTATATAGGAGTACAGTGCAGAGTTTTGCTGACCAGTGACCACCAGTATACGTTGTCTGCCTGAAAAATGCTTCATATCTGTGCTCAGTGTGCTGCATATATCTGTGCTCACACTGCTTTATTGTGGGTACTGGGGACCACCAGTATATTATATAGGAGGGGTACAGTGCAGAGTTTTGCTGACCAGTGACCACCAGTATACGTTGTCTGCCTCAAAAACGCTCCATATCTGTGCTCAGTGTGCTGCATATATCTGTGCTCACACTGCTTTATTGTGGGTACTGGGGACCACCAGTATATTATATAGGAGGAGTACAGTGCAGAGTTTTGCTGACCAGTGACCACCAGTATATATAGCAGTACGGTACGGAAGGGCACTGCTCTACCTACCTCTGTGTCGTCAAGTATACTATCCATCTAGATTCTATACCTGTGGTGTATTTTAGTTTTGCAGTTTGCTGACAGTGACCACCAGTATATATAGCAGTACGGTACGGAAGGCCACTGCTCTACCTACCTCTGTGTCGTCAAGTATACTATCCATCTAGATTCTATATCTGTGGTGCATTTTAGTTTTGCAGTTTGCTGACAGTGACCACCAGTATAAATAGCAGTATGGTACGGAAGTCCACTGCTCTACCTACCGCTGTGTCGTCAAGTATACTATCCATCTAGATTCTATACCTGTGGTGCATTTTAGTTTTGCAGTTTGCTGACAGTGACCACCAGTATATATAGCAGTACGGTACGGAAGGCCACTGCTCTACCTACCTCTGTGTCGTCAAGTATACTATCCATCTAGATTCTATACCTGTGGTGCATTTTAGTTTTGCAGTTTGCTGACAGTGACCACCAGTATATATAGCAGTACGGTACGGAAGGACACTGCTCTACCTACCTCTGTGTCGTCAAGTATACTATCCATCCATACCTGTGGTGCATTTCAGTTGTGCGCAGTATATATAGTAGTAGGCCATTGCTATTGATACTGGCATATAATTCCACACATTAAAAAAATGGAGAACAAAAATGTGGAGGTTAAAATAGGGAAAGATCAAGATCCACTTCCATCTCGTGCTGAAGCTGCTGCCACTAGTCATGGCCGAGACGATGAAATGCCATCAATGTCGTCTGCCAAGGCCGATGCCCAATGTCATAGTAGATAGCATGTAAAATCCAAAAAACAAAAGTTCAGTAAAATGACCCAAAAATCAAAATTGAAAGCGTCTGATAAAAAGCGTAAACTTGCCAATATGCCATTTACGACACGGAGTGGCAAGGAACGGCTGAGGCCCTGGCCTATGTTCATGGCTAGTGGTTCAGCTTCACATGAGGATGGAAGCACTCATCCGCTCGCTAGAAAACTGCAGTGCCACTCCTAGATGGGCCAGGTGTTTGTGTCGGCCACTTGGGTCGCTTAGCTTAGTCACACAGCTACCTCATTGCGCCTCTTTTTTCTTTGCATCATGTGCTATTTGGGGACTATTTTTTTGAAGTGCCATCCTGTCTGACACTGTAGTGCCACTCCTAGATGGGCCAGGTGTTTGTGTCGGCCACTTGGGTCGCTTAGCTTAGTCACACAGCTACCTCATTGCGCCTCTTTTTTCTTTGCATCATGTGCTGTTTGGGGACTATTTTTTTGAAGTGCCATCCTGTCTGACACTGCAGTGCCACTCCTAGATGGGCCAGGTGTTTGTGTCGGCCACTTGGGTCGCTTAGCTTAGTCACACAGCTACCTCATTGCGCCTCTTTTTTTCTTTGCATCATGTGCTGTTTTGGGACTATTTTTTTGAAGTGCCATCTTGTCTTACACTGCAGTGCCACTCCTAGATGGGCCAGGTGTTTGTGTCGGCCACTTGGGTCGCTTAGCTTAGTCACACAGCTACCTCATTGTGCCACTTTTTTTCTCTGCATCATGTGCTGTTTGGGGACTATTTTTTTTGAAGTACCATCCTGCCTGACACTGCAGTGCCAGTCCTAGATGGGCCAGGTGTTTGTGTCGGCCACTTGTGTCGCTTAGCTTAGTCACACAGCGACCTTGGTGCGCCTCTTTTTTTCTTTGCATCATGTGCTGTTTGGGGACTATTTTTTTGAAGTGCCATCCTGTCTGACACTGCAGTGCCACTCCTAGATGGGCCAGGAGTTTGTGTCGGCCACTTGTGTCGCTTAGCTTAGTCATCCAGCGACCTTGGTGCAAATTTTAGGACTAAAAATAATATTGTGAGGTGTGAGGTGTTCAGAATAGACTGAAAATGAGTGTAAATTATGGTTATTGAGGTTAATAACACTATGGGATCAAAATAACCCAAAATTCTATTATTTAAGCTGTTTTTGAGGGTTTTTTGTAAAAAAACACCCGAATCCAAAACACACCCGAATCCGACAAAAAAATTTCAGGGAGGTTTTGGCAAAACGCGTCCGAATCCAAAACACGGCCGCGGAACCGAATCCAAAACCAAAACACAAAACCCGAAAAATTTCCGGTGCACATCACTAGTCTGTTCGTAGGAACGAACGACAGACCCTTTTCAAGCACACTTACCTCGGCAGGAGACAGTGGCTTAGATGAGAGGTTAAAGATCAAGTTCTTCTCGATCTCTGTGGTCTCCCTCTTCTTCTGCCTATTAGTCTGGCCGCCCCGTCTGGTATACCTGCGTCTCGGGCTGCTATGATTGCCCGAGTCCCTGCCCCTAAAGGGGTACTCTGTGCGGCTCCCCTGTTCTGCATGCTGCATTGGTAATCAGAATCGCTCGCAGAGGTGGTACCAAAACGTGCGGTAGGATACCTCGGACGGTATCTAGGCGTCTTGCTGTTTGGAGGGTTACCCCCTGCGCTCCCAAGCCAGAGGTATACACGGTGCTGCGCATAATCTTGTTGGACCTTGGTAAGTTTTTCCCTCTTGAATTTCAATAACTCAAGACAGTATTGCTCCACCTGTTCTTCCAGCTTTGTCAATCTCGTTTGATCTGCAGACAATTTATCACGGTGTTCCGCTTCATAATTACCAGTTTTCTCTCTGGTGGCATTGTACTCCCTGGTTGCTTCCTCAATAACCAGAAGGAGGAGATCCATAGAACATTTATTCAATACTGCAATCCATCTCTTGCAGAAATTGATGTTGTATCGACCGATAGTTGGTGCATTATGTATACGGAATCCCCCCGGAATCTACTTCGCTCGGTAGTAGTCCGACAGCGTGCGGCTGTGATAGAGATAATCTATCTCGCTTTTTTTGAGCTTCAATAGCTCACGGAAAGCATCTTCGTTGGTAGTAATCAGGGAATCCCCAAAGGCAGATTCTTTACTTATAATCCCTTCAGCTTCTATATCTGAAAAGCTGAGGGTGTCGCGGGTATCACATTGTAGTAGAAAGGCAGTGGTATCATCATCCGCTCCCTGGGACGTAGCCATCTTAAAGTTACTGCGAACTTATTGGGTCAGGCTTCATCCATGCAGAGGAAAGTGCAAACATGTAGTGCAAGTGTGCAACACAGCGTGACACAGACATACGACAGTTTTCCTGAGATGAGTCAATAAATAATATAGTGTCCGGTGCCCTGCGTGGCACAGCAACATGCAAACGGGGCTGTTGCCAAATACACATGCACACAACGCCGGCACTCGGACTGCCCCCAGGGCTGACTGGCTCCGGTGCCCTCCTCTAGGGTAGATCCCCATATCCATAAGGCAACTAATGAGGCAGCACTCGGAGACTTTGAAGATCAAAAAGTGACTTTAGTGCATAAAGTGCTGAATCGGGACCCAGGCATGGGGGCTTTTTTCAGGGGGTGAGTGCACTTATAAATTGTGGTTGTTTTGCATTGTATGTTATCCTGAAGAAGGGGTCCAGTACCCCGAAACGTCGATTCAGCACTTATGCACTAAAGTCACTTTTTGATCTTCAAAGTCTCCTAGTGCCGCCTCATTTGTTGCCTTATGAATATGGGGGATCTACCCTAGTGGAGGGCACCAGAGCCAGTCAGCCCTGGGGGCAGTCCGAGTGCCGGCGTTGTGCGCATGTATATATATATATATATATATATATATAATAATGCAGATAGCCGGCGCTGGTGCCATCCTTGCCTTAAACCCTGCTCCTGCCGGAGACTGGTTGATATAGATTTTCGTATAGCCGGCACTCCAAACAACTTTTAAGAAAGACAATAAGTCCGCATTGTTTTTTTCAATGTTTCAGAACCCGTTTACTTCAGTTCTTTCATCAGGATACAAATGCATCAACAAGTGAGAACTTAAGTAGCTTCAGCAAGTGAACACACCCCGGAAATCCGGGACAGCCCAATGATACTAGCAAACTATAACATTACAATAATTATAATCATCTGGGTGCCATCGAGCCCAAAGCGTGGCAAGCGCAGCGAGCCCACGAGGGGACGCGCTGCACTTGGCGCCGGAATCCCAGCTGTCGGGCTCCCATCATCGGTCTCCTGACTGCCATGATCTCGTACTTATCCCCTACAGGTATGTAATAACACACTAGCAGACATAGCAGAAAACTAACCCTATTTTATAGTGTACCCAGATGTCTATCACATAGAGGACATGCTTATGTAGTGCCACTAGTCCCTTGTTAACTCTCTAGTGGCCCTTTCCTCAGTGCATCCTTTCTGTATCCAGGTCAGGGTATAATAGTGACCAAGACTCCCACCCGCCACCAGTTTCTCCCCACACACACATGCACAGTCTGAGCTCTACCCTCGGGTTACCTGCTCCTGGGAGCTGCCTGCTGCTCCTTTCCCCGGCTTTGAGCACCGTCCGCCACGTTCCCTCAGCAGCTGCATTACGTAGCATACACAAATCAATGTTGGTAGTGCAGCGTGGTGGTGCAGGAGCAAGCGCATAACCCTGGTGGCTTGGTTCTTAATTCAGGGCGGCATGCTTAACAGTATAATGGCACGGTTCTTGAGTCCTCCGTATTGCGCAAGACTTCCGAGTTCTGGAGCCTTGCGGGACAGCAGGCGGCCGCGTCACTGTGCATCTCCGATGGCGGCTGCCGGCCTGGCATTGGAATGACGGTTAGCCACTGGGGGGAGCCTCAGAGCCGGCCAAGCAGGGACCCACCCGACATCCCAGCGTGGATGCCCGGCAATGACCACAGAAGGCAGCAGCGGCAACCACTCTTCTTGTCTCCGGGGTCCGGTACCGCTCCGCAGTCAGCACTACAACCAAGTAGCGCTGCAGAACTACAGTTCCCAGCAGCCATTGCTGCTGTGAGCTCTCAGCAGCAATGGCTGTTGGGAGCTGTAGTTTTGCAGAATTACTTGATTGTAGTGTGGACTGCAGAGCGGTGCCGGACCCCGTAGACAAGAACAGTGGTTGCTGCTGCTGCCTTCTGTGGTCGTTGCCGGGCATCCCTGTGGGTGGGGGACACAGTGAATCTATCCCCTTGCCGTGGGTGGCACCGCCGGGCGGCTCCCCTCCACAGCTGGCTCCCCTGGCGAGTGTCATCCTGGCCAATAGGTAGATACGCCCCTGACTGCTGATGTGACATGGCAATAGGTATGTGAAGGTAAGCATCCTGTATTTCCAGGGATACCATATAATCCTTGGGCTCCAAAGCCAGAACAATAGAGCAAAGAGTCTCCATACGGAATTTGGATACCTTCAAAAATTTGTTCAGAGATTTGAGGTTGAGAATGGGTCGGGAGGATCCATTTGGCTTCGGAACTAGAAATAGTAACCCCTGCCTCTCTGATATGGAGGCACCGGCACTATCACTCCTGTATCCAGGAGGGATTGTACAACCAAATGCAGAGTTTTTGCTTTTAACGGAACAGAAGGGATAACCGTTGAGCAAAACTGGAGAGGGGGACGTTTCTTGAAAGAGATAGCGTATCCATGAGAGATGACTTCCTGTACCCAGACGTCTGAAGTGGGTGAACTGTAGAAGTCGGCCTCCCACCCTGGGGTCCCCCAGTGGGGAGGCCCATCCCGGTATGCAGCAGGCTTGTCTGATTTGGAAGCAGGCTGACGGGCAGCCCAAGAACGTTTAGGTTTGGGCTTAGAGGTTTTGGAAGAGCGAGCTTGTCTCGGGTACGCATGACCCTTTGCTTTACCTGGAGGTCAAAAGGAATCGAAAGGTGGTACTCTTAGCCTTCAGAGCCGAAAGATTAGTACTTGGGAGACATGCAGTCTTGGCAGACACCAAGTCGGTTACAATCTTGCACAGATCTTGCCCAAACAGTATATCTCCCTTAAAAGGGAGCACCTCCAACATCTTTTTAGAGTCCAGGTCCACCGACCAGGAGCGCAACCATAGAATCCGGCGAGCCAGAATGGATGTAGTAGATGCTCTGGCCACCATAACTCCGGCATCAGAGGCCACCTCCTGAATGTAATGGGAGGATGTGGTAATATATGATTGACATTGTCTGACATTCAGTCAAATTCAGAGGTAGCTCTGCTTCTACTGCTTGAAGGCATGCTTTAAAACCTTTTGCGGCCCAAGAGGCTGCGATAGTGGGTCTATGTACAGCACCCGCAAGAGTGTAAATAGACTTCAAGCATCCTTCCACATGCTTATCTGTCAGTTCCTTCAGAGAGGTGATAGTAGTGGCAGGCAGAGTAGATGATACCACAAAACGGGCTACATGTGAGTCCACCGGTGGTGAATTTCCCACTTGTTACTTAACTGTGCAGAGATAGAATAATGAGCTAACATCTTTTTAGACAGGGAAAATTTATTTCCTGGAGACTCCCAAGATTCCTGACGTATGTCAATTAAATGGTCAGAATGTCGTAAGACTAATTTAGTAACCTTCTGACGTTTGAACTTATCAGGTTTCTTAGACGTATCAGGAGGATCAATCTCATTCTCAATCTGAAGTATCAGTTTGTTAGCCTCTACTAAGTCAGTAACATCAACCTGTGTTGCAGATTCCTCATCAGAAGCAGCTGAATCAATGTCTGAGGGATCAGTATATTCACCATCTTCTTCGGAAGAAGTGTCCAAAACATGAAATGGCCTGTTTAGATGAGCTTTTGGTCCTAGGAGGGCGAGGGTTAGGCTTTTGTTTAACCAAGGACCGATTTAATTGCTGTAACTGAGTTGACAGAGTATCCACCCATGGTGGATTAACTACAGGGACGATATGTGGCTGTAATGGCACAGGAGGTCCATCAGGCCCATAAGTCTTGTTACAAGCGTAGTTAGCATATTAGAAAAAGCAGCCCAAGGTGGGTCTTGGTGTGTCACCGGTGCTGCAGGCTGACTGGGGGGTGCAGAACACCCAGTACCTGGACCATCAGCTGAAATATTTTTCTCAGGTAAATCCATAGCATCAGCACTGCATGATTCAGGAGAGTACACGGATTTCCCGCCCTGTACAGCAGACATTATTGGGAACGTAGCCTTAGGGCGTAACAGTACAATATAGCCAGACAAACACAGTACCTGACAAAAAAAACCCTGTGTAAAGTGACTGCAAATGCAGAGCACAAACAGAGGATTTAAGTGGTATGGGGTGACTGAAACACACAGTGAAAAATACAAAATAGTATATCCTGTGGAACACTATATAATATATGAGATCCTGATGCACTTAGCCCCTCTTAGGGTACAGAATATAGTGATAGCAATATGTGGGTATACACAGAATGGAAACCACACAGCAGCTATATGCACACACAGTCACAGGTACAATGCAGAAATTATTTCATATAACAATAAAACTGCACTGGACTAGTAATTCTATATAGAGCTATGTATGTATACAAATATAACAATGCACAGTAACTACTGGATGTATATCACAGAATACTTGTACTAAATATTCATTATGCACTTGTTCTTAACTAATTCTGTCTAAACGACATGTAGAACACTTAAGTGTCCTGTAAATGCACAGCGCTGATGATACAGGCGGCTTTAGAGAGGAGACAGTGACCAGCAGTCCCAGAATCAGCGCAGCTCTGTGTAAAGGCGCACAAATGCTGACAGGGAGTGAGGGAGAGAGAGATGCAGCTCCAGGGTGGGAACATCTGCTGTATATGGCGCCTGGGGCTGGGGGAGGGGCTACAGGTCAGCGCCTTAGCCCCTCTGCTGGGCTTCACCACCGGGTACTACGGAGCCTATATGAAACAGATTTTAGTAAATCCAATCTATGCTCCTGGCCCTGGTGGACATAGTGAGGTCCCTGTACGGCCACAGTGTCCACACCAGCGGTGCGGTCCGTCTCATGGGACTGCGACCGGATCCCGATTTCGGTTGGTCCCGTCTGGGGGACCCTCTTACCTCCTCCCTAACTTGCGGCCACGCGATCCAGGAGAGCAGTGGCGGTGTGTGTGCCTGAGAAGACTGGAGCGCCACCGCTGTAAGTACCCGGCAACTAGGGCGTGGGAGTATACAGCACCGCTGGGGGAGGTGATGGAGCCGCAGCACGATATGTCAGTATGACATATAGCATCTAATGCCTATGCTGCGGCCCTTGAAGTCTTCTTTTTTCTCAAGAAAAGCTCTAATTAGGGCTGCCTAGCGCAGCCCTCCCTGTTAGCTGCCTGCACTGCAGGCACCAACTTACAAACTGAGCTCCAGTGCCTGGAGGCGGGGTTATAGAGGAGGCGGTGCGGTACATCCTGGGAACAGTCAAAGCTGTTGGTGCCTCGGATCAAGATCCAACTCTACACACCGATGTTATTCCCTTTGGAATACCAGTGTACCCGGCTGCAGAAATTAAATGATTATAGCTCTGGAGATATTTACTGTACTGTAGCATGGGTGAGATGACTAGTGTAAGGAATGATGGTTCTTGCATATTTATTTGCTGCATCTTGTTGTGCGTGATGTGCTGCTTCGTTGTCGTAGACCTTCATGTGTCAGCGACCTGCCTGAGCCTGGGAGCAGTGAAATGCAGACAGCAGACCACAGGCTTGAAGATGGTAGTCGACTGAGGTTGGCTGGTGTACTTGTTTTAGCAAAAGCATTTCATCTTTCACATATTTTACCAAGTAGAGAAGTTCATTATGCAGGATATATCTTATTAAAATAATATATTTTTTATTTTATAAAATCATAATATGCATATTTGTTACTCTGCTGTTAAAGCTGCATTAAATAATTTCCATTATTAAGGGAACCATTTGATGCACAAGAAAATAAGTGATTTCGTTTTTTAATATGCATCAAAATGAAAAAAAAAATGTATGCGTGTATATAAAATAAATAAAATAAAAATAAAAATATAATCAGAAACAGAAAAAAATATATAGATTATAAATAACATTCTTATAAATTAAATTATGTAGCACAGGTACAGAAAAAAGGTTCAGCGTGTCAAGAATAAGCTTGAATCAAAGTCGATTTTCAATCCATCGAGTGAAAGTGTCATGACTCTGTATCGTAGATCCAGAGTTCCTACTATTGAGTTTCTTTCCTTATACAGTAATTGCCTGCACTCCAGTCCTTTTCTACATGTTGGTTCTCAAGAACCTTAAACCTTTAGGGTATTTTCCATGATTCATAGCAAAATGATTGTGCATGTTATGGGTAGTTAGCCCATTTCTGATCTTACAACTATGTTATACATTTTTTTTTTACTTTATCTTCAAGCGGCTTTCATATTGTAGTATGCAAGGACATTGTAGTAGGTAATTCACACCCTTCTTGTTACAGGGAATGTGGATCTTGCTGTTACTGTAAATTACTTTCCTTTAGACTTTGAAGTAAAATTGTAATATATGCTGTATAGGGAGCCTTCAGATTTCTGCAGCCTGGCATTGCATGTAGAAATGATGACCCATGTTAAAGTTGATTGAACTCTGCGTTCATGGCTGTACACACACCGGAATAGTCCAAGCCACTGGACATGTGTGGGTTATTAACTATCTGCATAACCCTGTCTGCTTGGCTTTTCGCCATTCAGTTCACGGGGTATCATATCTGATGTCTCTGAAATATGCATCATCCCATAAAAACCTAAGGGGTCTATGTACTAAGACTTGGAGACCGAGATAAAGTGGATGCAGATAATATACTAACCAACCAGCTCCTGACTGTAATTTTTCAAATACAGCCTGTAACATGGCACTGAGGAGCAGACTGGCTGGTACTATCTCCATCCACTTTATCTCTCTCCAAGGAGTTTCTTACTAAAATACTGATAAATGCAGATGCAAATACAAAATAAAAGTACTAATTATGTTTGATTAAAAAAAATCAGTTGTTTGCCCCTTTAGAAATAAAACAGCAAACATTAATAAAGTAGTGTGCAAAAATTACAGCAGCACACCAATAATTTGCATGCTATCAGTGGGAGGGATTCAAGGTGAACTCAGTCAACAGAAGTGACTGCCAATCATCATCATCACCAATGCATATTTTGTACCCGGGGTTGACCACCTACAGGACTTATGCAACCTTTAAGGGGCATAGGCATCTGTGTTCTGGTCTAGTTACGTTGCTTTCATGGGACCACACCCTCACTGTACACCTTTACTAACTTGCATGTCCCCATTCGCCACTAATCTGCCTCTCAAATCCTAAAACGTCATAAGAACAAGATGTGATTGAATCTTCACATAGATGAAAGCTAAAACATTTTATGTACATATGCCCAGTACTTGTATTAAACAAAAAAGATGCTTAAATCCAACTCTATATGTACCCCATAATTTGTAATGTGCAGTCATGAACTGGTACCAAAAAATGAGGAATTCCCCAAGCACATAAAGTTCTATCTGTCACCAATCCTAATTTTTGTTGACCTACAGATGGAGCCATGCTAATCGTGGCTCCGTCTGTGCCTGGGGCGCACCTATCGCCGAGAAGCCTCTCCGTCCAGGGCAGGCGCACGTCCATGATGGAGACACGCCCCATTCACTAGAATGGGAGAGCGTCTCCATCCAGGGTGCGCGCACGTCCGTGACCGAGATGCGCTCCATTCACTAGAATGGGAGAAAGTCTCTGTGCACTGCCCGGCAAGGCTAAGCGGACGGATCGCCCAGTCACACCGGGAGTGCACGTATGCGATGGATCCGCACTAGATGAGTGCGGTTCCAGCTGTAAATAAGCAATGTTGTAAGAGAAAATTGCCCAAAATTATGGGGATGGCCAAGTACTTTGGAAGTGGCCATACCAACCAATCAGCTTTGAGGTAGCAGTTATCAAGTGCATTCTACAATGGGTAGAAGCTGGTTGGGTTTTATGGGCAACTTCTCCAGTGGTCCACTTTTCCACTCTTTAACCACTTAACTGACAATTTTTCCATTCAAAAGCTGTAACAACATTGTTTTTTAAAATGTATTTTATTTAATACAGTTGAAAAAGTATTTTTTTAAATATTTAAACATTATATTATGCACATCTGCAGAACGGACCTCCTCATCAAAAACGGGGGGACAGGGTGGGACGGCGCAGTTTCATAAAATATGACCATGCCAGTTAAGTGGACTGTTTGATACAACTTCCCCATCTGTAAATGCACATACCCCACATCTGGACATGAGTAATGAATGCTGTACATTTTCTCTTTAACCCTAAGTATACATTTTGGACCACTGTAAAAATGAGGATTAATAATCAGCATACTCCTGCCAGATGTCCAATCTCAAGACGAACTGACTTGCATATCAACAAATCACAATTGTTAAAATACCAAACAGGAAAGTCCTTGTGCATAATTTGGTGCTCAAGTAAATATTGCCCTTTAGAGATCTTATTAACAAACTGTAAAACTATAAAAAGTTAAAGAATATTATCAGAGGTATATATGCGTGTCAGCCATTAAGGCAAGTCATCCAGGAATGTGCCCTTCAGTGTAATACTTATTTTAAATTATGATGCTTTTAAGCGCAATTTTGCCAAGGGATTCTGTTAATTAACAGTAGCTCACTTTTATTACAGTATCTTTCATTAAAAAAAAAAAAAAAATGTAACCTATGATTTTTATTTTACTAAAATGTTCCAAATAGAGGAGAATCTTCACATGTTAATAATTTAAAACCTTTACTGCTGGAAATAGGTGACATTCTTCTAGTATGAAAGAGGAGAGAAATCTCGCCCTGCATATAATTTTAATATGGAGAAATAAGCAAATCTCCAACGCATTTGTGATTTTGGGATCCGGGTTCTATTTTTGACATTAATTCATCATATCTTTTATTGTATTTACTGGTTCACCTCTGCTGCACAGCTACAAGCAGACAGTGAGACATTTAAAGAGGGCGGCAGACAAGGGCGTAGCTAGTAGCTACCATAGGTGCAGGCAGTGCAGCTGCTATGGGACCCAGAGCGGAGAGGGGCCCACCTTCTCTGTCAAAGTTACATGTGTTATATACATTTTTTCCATTGGGTGTTACGTAAGAGTCCTTTCAAACTTTTTCCTTGGGGCGTGCAAAATATCTAGGTATGCCCCTGGACCTGCTCATTGTAGTGTGGTATAAAATGAACTGGAGGGCATTATAATGTTATATAATATAAACTGGGGCACTGTAATGAGGCACAATATAAATGGGGAGCATTATATATCATAATGTGAATTGGGGATACTGTGCGGCATAATGTGTACTGGCAGTTCTGAAATGTGACACAGGGTGAACTTAGCACTACTGCGTTTCATAAAAGAAACTAGGGCACTACTATGGGGCATAACATTAAATAAGGCTCTACTATGGTTCAGAAAATGAACTACGCCACTAACTTAGGGCATAAAATTAACAAATGCTGCAGATAATTCTCTCTCTAGAAGCATTGGGATGGGGGCCCCTTTAAAATGTTGCCATGAGGCCCACAAAATTCTGGCTACGCCGATGGTGGCAGAGCTCTGGCATGTGCTGGCTGCCAGTCTCTCTTGCTATCGCCTCTGGCCTGCCCTGTTCCCTACCTATTCCCTGAGTCAGAGTTAGGGTGCACCCCTCTGCTTCTCTTCCTCCTCTGTACAGCGGCCCACAGTATAGCAGGCAGAGGGAGTCAGGTGGCGGTGCTACTCTCTAACTTTTCCAGCGCCCAGAGCTCGCGTTCCACTGGAGCCTCCCTTGCTACACCCCTGTGTGTAACCAGAATATGCTTTGTAAAAACATGATGTACAGCTGAAGAATCTTTTTTAATGATAAACCTCTTTTCAGGGCACATTTAGAGTTAGGAGCAAATCCCGGTAAAGGTGCACCTGGAATAAACCATGTTAAAGGGGTGCAAATAGGCTTCTTCCTTTTTTATTTTATTTTGTGCAGGGTAAATACTAGCTGCTTCTGCATGTAGTCCACACATTTTGGACAGCTTTATTTTTACACCGCAATTTAAATTAGTTTAGACACGGTCCTTTCACATCTAAATCTCTTTGCACATTTTACATTTGCCCTAGCTGCAGTCAGGGCCGTCCATAGAAATCAGTACACTGATATAACTGGAGCCTCTGCAATGACCCTTGACCCCCGCCCCCAGAAAGTGGCTTTAAAAAATAGTATATATATGGGTTGAGTATCCCATATCCAAAATGCTTGGGACCAGAAGTATTTTGGAAATAATTGCATACCGTAACGAGATATCATGGTGATGGGATCAGAGTCTAAGCAAGAATGCAGTTTTGTTTCATGTACACCTTATACACACAGCCTGAATGTCATTTTAAACAATATTTTTAACAACTTTGTGCATTAAACAAAGTTTGTGTACATACACACAATTCATTTATGTTTCATACACACCTTATACACACAGCCTGAAGGTCATTTAATACAATATTTGTAATCTTTTTTTTTTTTTTAAATAAAGTTTGCGTACATTGAGCCATCAGAAAACAAAGTTTTCACTATTTCACAATCAGTCCCAAAGGGAGCAAATTTGCACCTGAACAAATCATGTTGTGGTGCAGGGGGTACAAATTACTGGCCAGTGGGAAGATTTATTTTCATACTGTAATTACTATTGAAACCAAACTCTAAATCTTTCTGTATATTTTAAATTATCGCCTCAGCAGTGCTACATGATTTTACCAAGGTGCACAATTCCACCAGGCTGATGCGGAATTGCATGCAGCTCGGTTTTACAGATGGACCTTGTGATTTTTAGCACATTGCAGGCTGAGCATACACAATTATATACTACTGATGATTTTGAGACACACGCAACAAAGTCACATCACAACCTGTGGAGTTACTGGGTGGCAATGGCGCATTTGCAAGTAGACTACATGTTCTAGAGGTGAGTTAAGAGCACTTAGATGGAATTATCAGTTACACTGACATACACAGATAATCATCTGATTTCAGAAGGACCTGTTGCACCAGGTATAGGGCTTATGCAAGTGCGGTCTACTAATGATGGTGAATATCATCACAAGCAGATTGATATGCGCAGTAGAGTTGCATAGATTCTGCCAACTCTGCTTACTTGAGAACATTACCAATCGTGCAATGCAGATGCAAATGTGACCAGCTTGCATATACTATTAATTTGCCCTTCTAGACAGATTTACTACTGTCCACATGTCTTACAATAGGTTACTTTTAAAGGAGAAGCTGCACTAATCAAGAAAGCAATAGTATACAGCAGAGATATGCGGCTGGCACTTTTCGTGTTTTGTGTTTTGGTTTTGGTTCTAATTCCATTTTCGTGTTTTGGTTTTGGCTTGGTTTTGCCAAAACCACCCTTTCGTGTTTTGGTTTAGGTTTTGGATCTGGATGATTTTTGGGAAAAAAAACATAAAAACGGCTAAAATCACAGAATTTGGGGGTAATTTTGCTCCTACAGTATTATTAACCTCGATAACAATAATTTCCACTCATTTCCAGTCTATTCTGAACACCTAACACCTCACAATATTGATTTTAGGCCTAAAAGTTGCACCGAAGTGACTGTATGACTAAGCTAAGCTACACAAGTGTGAGGCACAAACACCTGGCCCATCTAGGAGTGGCACTGCAGTAGCAGACAAGATGGAACTATTCAAAAACTAGTCCCCAAACAGCACATGATGCAAAGAAGAAAAAGAGGTGCAAGTAGGTAGCTGAATGGCCAAGCTTAGTGACACAAGTGTGCAGCACAAACACCTGGCCCATCTAGGAGTGGAACTGCAGTTGCAGACAGGGTGGCAGATTTAAAAATAGGCCCCAAACAGCACATGATGCAAATAAGAAAAAGAGTGTACAGCACAAACACCTGGCCCATCTAGGAGTGGCACTGCAGTAACAGGATGGCACTTAAAAAAACTAGTCCCCTAACAGCACATGATGCAAAGAAGAAAAAAAATGTGCAAGATGGAATTGTCCTTGAGCCCTCCCACCCACCCTTATGTTGTGTAAACAGGACATGCACACTTTAAAAAGCCAATCATTTCAGCGACAGGGTCTGCCGCACTACTGTTTGTTTGGGCCCCTACCAAAAAAGAAGCAATCAATCTCTCCGTGCACAAACTGGCTCTACAGAAGCAAGATGTCCTCCTCATCATCATCCTCCGATTCCTCACCCCTTTCACCGTGTACATCCTCCTCACTGAGTATTAATTCATCCCCACTGGAATCCACCATCTCAGGTTCCTGTGTACTTTCTGGAGGCAATTGCTGGTAAAGGTCTTCCCGGAAGACTTTATAATTAATTTTGATGAACATCATCTTCTCCACATTTTCTGGAAGTAACCATCTATTCCGATCGCTGACAAGGTTACCGGCTGCACTAAACACTCTTTCGGAGTACACACTGGAGGGGGGGCAACTTAGGTAAAATAAAGCCAGTTTGTGTAAGGGCCTACAAATTGCCTCTTTTTCCTGCCAGTATATGTACGGACTGTCTGACATGCCTACTTGGATACTGTCACTCTTATAATCCTCCACCATTCTTTCAATGGTGACAGAATCATATGCAGTGACAGTAGATGACATGTCAGTAATCGTTGGCAGGTCCTTCAGTCCGGACCAGATGTCAGCACTTGCTCCAGACTGCCCTGCATCACCGCCAGCGGGTGGTTTTGGAAAATGTATCCTTTTTCTTGCAGCCCCAGTGGCGAGAAATGGAAGGAAGAGCTGTTGACGGGTCACGTTCCGCTTGAGTTGACAGTTTACTAACCAGCAGGTCTTTGCACCTCTGCACACTTGTGTCTGCTGGAAAGAGAGATACAACGTAGGATCGAGCACGGTGGCCAAAATGTAGTGCTCTGATTTCAACAGATTGACCACCCTTGAATCCTGGTAAAGTGAATGAAGGGCTCCATCCACAAGTCCCACATACTTTGCCGAATCACTCCGTCTTAGCTCCTCCTTCAATTTATCCAGCTGCTTCTGCAAAAGCCTGATGAGGGGAATGACCTGACTAAAGCTGGCAGTGTCTGAACTGACTTCACGTGTGGCAAGTTCGAAGGGTTGGAGAACCTTGCATAAGACGGAAATCATTCTCCACTGTGCTTGAGTCAGGTGCATTACCCCTCCTTTGCCTATATCGTAGGTGGATGTATAGGCTTGAATGGCCTTTTGCTGCTCCTCCATCCTCTGAAGCATATAGAGTGTTGAATTCCACCTCGTTACCACCTCTTGCTTCAGTTGATGGTGGGGCAGGTTCAGGAGTGTTTGCTGGCGCTCCAGTCATCGGCACGCAGTGGCAGAATGCCGAAAGTGGGCCGCAATTTTTCGGGCCAACGACAGCATCTCCTGCCCACGCCTCTCATTTTTCAAAAAATTCTGCACCACCAAATTAATTGTATGTGCAAAACATGGAACATGCTGGAATTTGCCCACATGTAATGCACGCACAATATTGGTGGCATTGTCCGATATTACAAATCCCCAGGAGAGTCCAATTGGGGTAAGCCATTCTGCGATGATGTTCCTCAGTTTCCGTAAGAGGTTGTCAGCAGTGTGTCTCTTATGGAAAGCGGTGATACAGAGTTGGCGTTTGCAAGATGCTGCTACTGGTGCCGCTGCGGGAGGCCATACATCTACCCAGTGGGCTGTTACAGTCATGTAGTCCTTAGTCTGCCCTGTTCCACTTGTGCACATGTCCGTGGTTAAGTGGACACTGGATACAACCGCATTTTTTAGGACACTGGTGACTCTTTTTCTGATGTCTCTGTACATTCTCGGTATCGCCTGCCTAGAGAAGTGGAACCTAGATGGGATTTGATACCGGGGACACAGTACCTTAAACAAATCTTTAAGTGACTCTGAACTAATGGTGGATACTGGACGCACCTCTAACACCAACATAGCTGTCAAGGCCTCAGTTATCTGCTTTGCAAAAGGATGACTGCTGTCATATTTCATCTTTCTCACAAAGGACTGTTGGACAGTCAGTTGCTTACTGTAAGCAGTACAAGTGGTCTTCCGACTTCCCCTCTGGGATGACGATCGCCTCCCAGCAGCAACAGCAGCAGCAGCAGCAACAGCAGCAGGCATACCACTCAAGGATCCTGCGGAGGAATCCCGGTTAGGAGAGGACTCCTCAGTCTTGACAGTGACATGGCCTGCAGGACTACGGACGTTCCTGACTGAGGAGGAAGTTGACGTTGAGGGAGTTGGTGGTGTGGCTTGCAGGAGCTTGGGTAAAGTAAGAAGAATGGATTTAGGTGTCAGAGGAGTGCTTATGCTCTTACCCAAAGGTTCTGAACTTGACACTGACTTCTGATGAATGCGCAGCAGGTGACGTATAAGGGAGGATGTTCCTAGGTGGTTAACATCCTTACCCCTACTTATTACAGATTGACAGAGGTAACAGATGGCTTGACACCTGTTGTCCGGATTTGAGTAGAAATAATTCCACACCGAAGAGATGGCTTTTTTGGTAGTTTGCCCACGCATTAAAATGGGCTTCTTCATCCCAAGGACAACAGGTGTCTCCCCCGGTGCGTGACTTAAACAAACCACATCACCATCAGAATCCTCATTGTCAACTTCCTCCTCAGTGCCAGCAACACCCATATCCTCATCCTGGTGTACTTCAACAGTGACATCTTCAATTTGAATATCAGAAACTGGACTGTGGGTGCTACTTCCAGCACTTGCAGGGGGTGTGCAAATGGTGGAAGGAGCCACCTCTTCCCGTCCAGTGTTGGGAAGGTCAGGCATCGCAACCACCGACACACTTGGACACTCCTTGGGGATTTGTGATACCATTTCAGAGCGCACAGTTCTTTTCTGTGCTCTTTCCAGCTTAACTCTTTTAATTTTTCTAGCAGGAGGATGAGGGCTTCCATCGTCATGTGAAGCTGAACCACTAGCCATGAACATAGGCCAGGGCCTCAGCCGTTCCTTGCCACTCCGTGTCGTAAATGGCATATTGGCAAGTTTACGTTTCTCCTCAGACGATTTAAATTTTCTTTTTTTGGTTCTTTTTACTGAACTTTGGCTTTTTGGATTTTACACGCCCTCTACTATTACATTGGGCATCGGCCTTGGCAGACGATGTTGATGGCATTTCATCGTCTATGTCATGGCTAGTGGCACTAGGAGGAAGTGGTTCTTCTTGATCTTTCCCTATTTTCTCCTCAAAATGTTTGTTCTCCATTATTTTTTGGGAATTATATGAGACAATATGCATCACAGGAATGACTGGAATTACTGATGACACAGGACACTACCAATGATCTGATACAGCCCAACAGGTTGTTATATTTGTTATATTGCAGCAGTGGATATATATAGCAGAAGCGTATATCGTCACTGGAATTACTGATGAGACAGGACACTACCACTGGTCTAATGCAGCCCAACAGGTTGTAATAATTGTTATACTGCAGCAGTGGATATATAGCAGCAGCGTATATCGTCACTGGAATTACTGATGACACAGGACACTACCACTGGTCTGATGCAGCCCAACAGGTTGTTATAATTGTTATACTGCAGCAGTGGATATATATAGCAGCAGCGTATATCATCACTGGAATTACTGATGACACAGGACACTACCATTGGTCTGATGCAGCCCAACAGGTTGTTATAATTGTTATACTGCAGCAGTGGATATGTATAGCAGAAACGTATATCGTCACTGGAATTACTGATGACACAGGACACTACCACTAGTCTGATGCAGCCCAACAGGTTGTTTAATTGTTATACTGCAGCAGTGGATATATAGCTGCAGCGTATATCGTCACTGGAATTACTGATGACACAGGACACTACCACTGGTCTGCACAACACAGCACCACTTTATACAGCTACAATGGATATATGGCAGCAGAGAACACCAACACTGTGACTGCCTGGACTGATACAGCACAATACACTGACTACACTGGACTGGTCTGCACAACACAGCAGCACTTTACAGCTACACTGGATATATGGCAGCAGAGAACACCAACGCTGTGACTGCCTGGACTGATGCAGCACAATACACTGAGTGACTACACTGGACTTGACTGAGCAGCACAACACTTGCCACCCCACTTTCCCGCCACAACACACAGACACTGAACACACTGAGGACACGTCCTCTCACTCTCCGAGACTGGAGTGAAAATGGGCGCGATGCGCGGCTCCTTATATGGAATCCAAATCCCGCGAGAATCCGACAGCAGGATGATGACGTTTTGCCGAGTTCGGGTTTCCGAGTCAAGAGGGAAAATCCGAGCCTGGCTCGGATCCGGACTCAGAAGGCAAAGTCCGGTAGGGTTCGGTTCTCTGAGAACCGAACCCGCTCATCTCTAGTATACAGAGAAAGCTACATTGACTACAATGATAGGCAACCTAAGTAAAATGACAAGTCAATGCAATATGACATTAACTTTTATTAACATTCATAAAATTAGTAGTCACAGGATAAGACATGTATCCAATTTGGGGTGAGTTTTAGTTACATACTGTAGGTGTTTTAAACCCTGCACACCTCCAGGCAGTGCTGTAACTAGACATTTTAGCGCTGTGTGCAAGAAGCAGCATTGCCGCCGCCACAACCCCCCCCCCCCCCCCCCGGCATGTTTTGAAATTAATTCTACCCCCCCTTACCTACCCATCAATCACTGGACTTCTGGACTTATTAAATTATATTAATGTACAATATAAATTCTTATTTTATGTTCCACACTCTCCACCCTGAGGCTCTGTGACTGGGCAGGTGAGGTAAAGGTCACCGAGGGTCTGACTGGACTGGTGGATGAGCTGTGCAACCTTTGCACCACATGCCTACGCTGCGCTGGGCTGCTGCTGCAGTAGTGTGTGCCCAGGCTGGATGCCTCCTCTTCTTTCTCCCACTGCCTGCCCTCCCACTGCCCAAACACTGCGGCTCCTCATGGCGCTAAGCATTGTGGGAGTCAACTGAGCTGGGACAGATGTCATCACGTCTCTCCTGAGTCCCTGGATGGAGACGCTGCAGGGGGAGCGGAGGCGGCACATCTGAGCCAGCCTGGGTCTAGGAGAAGGCAGTGCTATCTTGTGCAACTTGTAATAGGTGCAGTGGCGGAACTACCAGCAGTGCAAGCGGTGCCTTGCACTGGGGTCTGTCACTGTCAAGGGGCCCAAAGCCAGCGCGGCATGTAATGAGTCAAACTGACTCATTACATGCCACCTGCCGCTGCGGGCCAGAGGAGAGGTGCAGCAGGAACACAGCCATGGGGAGATGGAGGAGTCGGGAGGGGGAGGAGGGAGCCGCACAATATAATTGGTGGAGGCGCTGCTGCTGTCCCTCTCCTTCCACATAGGCTGTCCTCCGCCACTGTGAATGCTGGGATGCGCTTCCCTCATCACAGCGGCGGCGGGCAGCCTATGTGAAAGGAGAGGGGCAGCTGCAGCAGCGCCTCCACCAATTACATTGCGCTGATGCGTCTCCCTCCTCCCGCTCCCTCCTCCTTCTTCTCCCCTGCCCAGGATCTGCGGCTGCCTGACAGTGACTGCCTGCACTGAGGAGCCTGACTGCCAGCGGAGACAGTAAGTATAGTCTATTCTTTCTTTCTTTCTTTCTTTCTTTCTTTCTTTCTTTCGACGCTGTCTGCCGTAATGTGTAAAAAGGGGACGCTGTCTGCCGTAATGTGTAAAAAAGGGATGCTGTCCGCCGTAATGTGTAAGAGGGGCTCTACCTGGTGTAGTGGTACTACTGTGCGGAGTAATTTGAATAATGGAGATTACTGTGCACCGTTATATGAATTGGTATTATTTTGTGGCCTCACCCCTACCCCATGAAGCCACGCCCCTATATTTTTTGCACACGCCTACGGCACGCACTGCCCCTGTTTTCCATAGAGGGGGGCTCCGATGCCATTTTTTTCATGCAGCGCTAAAATGTCTAGTTACGGCACTGTTGATAGGTATCCATTTCCCTGGTCCTGAGCAGGTCCCCCTCACCAGATCCTCTCCAGGGGTGAGAGGGTGAACTTGGATGGTATGGGGGGGCAAGGCATTTTGTCACACCTAGGCCCACCGCTCGCTAGTTCCGCCACTGAATAGGTGCATATGACGTAAGCACTGCAGCGGCAGGAGGTGGGCAGCTGGAGCCGGAGACCAGCGGTGGTGAGCGATACTAGATAGAGCGGCCATGTGGGTGGTGTTGCCAGCTGGTGCGCCCACAGTGCATCTACACTGTGGGCAAAGCACCACTGGCACACAGGTGGTTATGGCCCTGCCTCCAGGTAACAAATACTATTCAGAAAGTTTCCACTGTGCATTTTTGCTCACGCATTTTGAACACTGCATAAGTAAATTCTTACGTTCTTTAGCTACTCTTCTGAACAAACCCAAAATATCAGTTACTTAATCGAGCCCTGCTTATTGCAACTGCAAAATAATAATGAAAATCAGAGGCAAAATGTACAGTAATCACTCTGTGAAAAGAGGTTGGTAATGCAACCTTTGCATACTTATATACTGTAGCCAATAATTTGTTGAGGTTAACCATTAGTCTATCAGGTCACCAGGAACCAGTAACATAAGTAATGATCTGCAGCTTGTGATAGAGCAGGTGCATTTTGAGTGTTAAACATGTTCAAAGTACATAATTTGCCATTAGTTTCTTTTTTAAAAGTAATAATAATCAACTGTAGCAAGATACACAAGCATACAATTCAGATATGAAGAGACACAATTTGCCTTAAAGAATTTAATCAATTACATCACAGACTCTGCAAATCAGATAATAATGATAGGGTGTCAGTAAATCATGCACAAGAGGCTATTTTTGCTGTCATTATATAATCTGCACTGATATTCTTTCAGTAAATTGCAGCTATGTAAGTAATTTTAATCAAAGGAGACTGTCAAGGAGTTCTGGGTTGGATTGAGGATCATAAGTTTCAAATTGCCTCATCAGACTTAGTCAGGGTTTATTGAAGATAAGCATCTTTAACAAAATCTTGTGTGCACACATCAAAGAGAACATATTCTTGTTTGAAACAACAGTAAAAGCACTTTTATCAAGATTTCATTCAATTTAACTAATTACTCTGTTAGTCTGTGGTTATTTTAATTTTCTTCTCATATGTGGTATTTGGGAGTTAGTGGGATATGGAAATTTATTCAATTTTTTTTTACTGGATACATTTATTGTGGGCAGCATGTGGCACAGTGATTAGCATTGCTGACTCATAGCACGAAAGTCATGGGTTTGATGGAGTTTGTATTTCACTGTGTTTATGAGGGGCTTCCTCCGTGAGCTCCAATTTTCTACAACTACCCAAAAAACATACATGAACAGTAGGTTAACGAACTTCTAACAAAATAAAAAAATAAAAAAATAACTGTAGTGTGTATCCACTGTCCCGGAGATGGGGGCCTACAATCGGCTCACACTGACATGGTGAGCGTTGTGTCTGGGAACCTGCTCTGCTCGCTACCTCTTCCCAAGATGTGCCCGAGGGGCGTATCCCCTGCCAAACTGCCCTCAAAGAGCCCCAACCTCAGGGTGAGATGAGTGAGGACCCAAGGGGGAAAGCATTAAGATAGGATTGCACGCCGCAAGCGCCATCTTTTTCACTCATGCTGCCCCTCCAGTGCAGGATCCAGATGTGTAACTGCACTGGGCCAGGGAGAAAAAGTAACAGCAGGTCACCATCTTGCTGCCTCTCCCCTCCGTGGCCATCTGCCCACTCCAGTGGCTGCATCGCCCACCTGGACACTGTGTCTGCACTGCCAGCTGCCTGCTTTGTTTGCACTGCAGCCCCTGACTCATGGATCCCCCATTTAGGGGTGCTTTACTGCCAAAGCAGCTGCACGCCATGGCTCCAGGGGCGCACATCTCTCACTACTGTATCTCACTTGGACTCCTTTCTACCCTGACACTAGCTGCATTGCCTGAGATGGTTTACTTTAATTACTGTGTGCGTATCACTTACTACCTCTTTGCCATTTTTTATGCCTTAACTACTGCTGCTGATTCCCCCCTCCCTCCCCCGCCCAGTGTAATGCCACCCCCAAATTATTCTACTACACAAGTGTCAGTTAACCCACATGTGCCTTTGGTCTGTGTATGGCTTATCTCCCACAGTACAACCTTCATAGTCCCCCAACATGGCTTCCGCATCTGGTATGCTTGTGGATGAGAAGAAAAAAACATGGACCTGATGGTTATGTTGGAACACTACCCCTAGAATTAGGAGGCTGCAACCACCCATTTTGTGTCATCTCTTCTAGGGGTAACCTATTCCACCTAGGATTATCCTACCCAAGACAACTGCCTCACCTGGTACCTTTTGTGGGTGTAATATACAACCCATGGAAGTTATTACCTAAAATGTCTGCACCATCCCGGCAGTTTGCTTATTGTGTGCTCTAGGTTCTGTTGTTTTTAATTATTTCTGTGCGATTCTTTTAAAAGCTGTAATACGAAACTGCTTGTTTTATGTACTATTTTTGACATCTGTAAAGCGAATTTAAGTCCTATGGGATAAAAGCCTTTTATAAATAAAATTATTATAATTATAATATAGATTGCAAGCTTCACTGTGACTAGGACTGAGGTTTTTGACCAAAGCATAAATTTGCTAAGCAACGGTGTTGTTGGAATTTTGAAACTCATGCTCATTGCTGACAAATTAAAGCACCAAACAACTTAAATTACTTCTCAGTGGTTTTGATTAGAGATAAATGGTTCAGACTACTTGGAATCAATGCTGGGATACGAGTTTCTCTGAGCCGCTGCTCAGGTGTTCAGAATTTGATTCCAGATTGAGGTAAAACGTCATCCTCCAGGCGTTGGATTCCTGCGGATTTTGGTTTCGATAAAAAGGGGCCGAAGCCAGGGCTTGGTGCAGTTTCACTCAAGGCATGCTGCTGTATGCTGCGCTCTGCTCTGCAGTGTCAATACAAGTGGCTGTGTGGAATACAAGTGCTGTCACTATGTCCAAAAGGGGCTCTGCTACTGTCACTATGTCCATATAAGTGGATGTGCCGCTGTCAATGTGTCCACATCAAAGGGGCTGTGCTGCTGTTGCTATGTCCATCTAAGGGGCTGTGCTGTTATTGTGTCCATCTAAGGGGTTGTGCTGCTGCCACTGTGTCCAACTAAGTGGCTGTACTGTGTTGTATCCATCCACAAGCTTTGTCTAGTTCCCTTAGACTAATTGTATCACAGTGGTGCTGCACTTACTCTGCAGGCCCCACCCACTGAGTTCACACAGTGTGACTGCATATTTGAAACATAATTTATACACCTGGCACCATCACTGATTAAGTCACAGCAGCTCATCTCGGGGATTTGATCCCAATATCCCCAAATATATAGAAATGAACAAAGAAATATGAGACTGCGCTTTGACTTAAAAATATATTTATATATTAATACATTAAAAATGCACTACAATACATAGATACTGGCCAGTATCCTAATACACATATATTACATATAAACAATTTTTATATAGTATAACACCACTACAGCAATATATTTAAAATCATCCTATAATGTGATAATATATTAGTAGCAGTACTGAATGAGATTTCAATTAAAAAGCAAAGCTGGAGTAGGTCTCAAAAAAATAAATGAGCACACTTTGTACCACACCAAAGCTTTTCCTACGGTGTTAATGCTGTTTCCAATGGTTAGTATTGAGAGCTTAAAGATTCCTGCAATAAGCACATGTATAAACTTCCATAAAAGGGGCCAGTACCCAGCAGATATAGTTAAAAGCACCCTGCCATGCAGTCACTGACAATGTCTCTCCAAATGATGATGTAGACAAGCAGCTGTATGGAGTGCACAAAGTTCATGCAATAACAATAAGCACATGCATACACTCCAATGTAGGGTTAATAACCAGCAGAGATTTATAGAAAGCACCATGCACTGCAGTCACTGACAATGGTACCAAAGTGGTACCACTGAGGAAGCTGCCGACACCCACTTGGAGGTGGAGAAACGCATTTGGGACAGGACACTAGTGCAGCATTCTCTGCCTGTGTCAAAAACTCCGGAGCCGGCCAGCCACAGCTATCATTAGCAGACCCTAATGCTTGGGGGAAGGAGCTAGCAGAAATACCTACCAGTGAGACAAGCTTAGGCTAAAAGCTGCTTGCTGAAAGATAACACTGGGAGAGGTATTGTTAATGAATACACCGCAAAATGTTTTCTAATATATCTGCTGGCGTCTTACCCTGTCTTCTGGAGTCTCAGCATTTGCATATTGCATGAATTTTGAGCTTTTAAATACAGCTGTTTGATTATTACATCACTGGGAGAGTTATTGTCAGTGACTGCAGTGCATGGTGCTTTCTATAAATCTCTGCTAGTTATTAACCCTACATTAGAGTGTATGCATGTGCTTATTGCATGAACTTTGAGCTCTCAATACAGCTGCTTGTCTACATCATCATTTGGAGAGACATTGTCAGTGACTGCATGGCAGGGTGCTTTTAACTATATCTGCTGGGTACTGACCCCTTTTATGGAAGTTTATACATGTGCTTATTGCAAGAATATTTAAGCTCTCAATACTAACCATTGGAAATAGCATTTACACCGTATGAAAAGCTTTGGTGTGGTACAAAGTGTGCTCATTTTTTTTTTTTTTAGGCTAACTCCAGCTTTGCTTTTTAATTGAAATCTCATTCGGTACTGCTACTAATATATTATCCTATTATAGGACGATTTGGAATATATTGCTGTAGTGGTGTTATACTATATACATTTTTTTATATGTAATATATGTGTATTAGGATACTGGCCGGTATCTATGTATTGTAGTGCATTTTTAATGTATTAATATATAAATATATTTTTAAGTCAAAGCACAGTCTCATATTTCTTTGTTCAATTCTTGACTGCATATGTGTCAGCAAAAAAGTAAAAAAAGTAAAAAGAGAAAGTGTTGTATTTGTTTGTACTGTGCACTGCTCCCCAGAATGCTGCAGGAACCCAGTGCACTTGCATAAAAGCGGTATCACTGTGCACAGTGGGGGTCATTCCGAGTTGTTCGCTCATTGCCGATTTTCACAACGGAGCGATTAAGGCAAAAATGCGCATGCGCATGATACGCAGTGCACATGCACTAAGTAAATTAGCACAAAACTCAGTAGATTTACTCATGTCCGAACGAAGAATTTTCATTGTTGAAGTGAATGGAGTGTGATTGACAGGAAGTGGGTGTTTCTGGGCGGAAACTGACCGTTTTCTGGGAGTGTGCGGAAAAACGCAGGCGTGCCAGGATAAAACGCAGGAGTGTCTGGTGAAACAAGGGAGTGGCTGGCTGAACGCAGGGCGTGTTTGTGACGTCAAACCAGGTACGAAACGGGCTGAGCTGATCGCAGTGTAGGAGTAAGTCTCTAGCTACTCAGAAACTGCTAAGATTTTTCTATTCGCAATTCTGCTAATCTTTCATTCGCAATTCTACTATGCTAAGATACACTCCCAGAGGGTGGCAGCCTAGCGTGTGCAATGCTGCTAAAAGCAGCTAGCGAGCGAACAACTCGGAATGACCCCCAGTGTTAGCTGAGCTGCTAGTTAAAAAAATGCATTAAAAAATATTGTTGAAAAATTTGTACTGTTCTGCACACTGCACCCTAATATGCTGTACACCAGTGCACATGCGCAAAAGTGGCTAACTCCACACAGTGTTAGCTGAATTGCCAGTTAAAAAAATATTAAAAAAATATATTGTTGTATAATTTTTTTGTACTGTTCTGCGCACTGCACCGTTGTATGCTGTACACCAGTGAACGCGCGCAATAGCAGTTTCACTCAAAACAGAGTAAGCTGGGCTGCCAGTTTAAAAAAAAAGAATAAAAAATATATTGTTGTATAATTTGTATGCACTATTCTGCACACAGCACCCCAGTACGCTGAACCCCAGTTCATGTGCATAAAAGCGGTCTCTTTCCACACAGTGTGAGCTGAGCTGCAAGTTAAAAAATTAATAACAATCAGTTTAGAGAAGAGCAGGGACAGCTTCTGCAACCAGTCAAGATGATGACACTAGTCATTCAACGTCATCTAACGCTGATGCTGAAGGGCGTAGAGGATTTTAAAATTTAAGGCATCTGAAAGGAAAAAAAAATCTATATTTTACAGGGGCAAAGGCCAAAACTAAAACACCTTTATTAAAGGTAATGTTTAGTGCAGAAAAAGAAAAACATAAAATTGTCAACATGCAATTCACCACATACAGTGTCAAGGAAAGCATCAGGTCTTGGCTTTTTTTATGAGTGGTGGTTCTGAAACTGTCAGTAAGGCATCTTCTACCTCTCTTGATGATGCAAGACCTTTTCAATCAGAGTCTAGAAGAGGTGTAAAAAAAATGAAAACCACTAAGACAGTAGAACAACTGTGCGTTCAGAAACAGAAATGTTACAAATTACTGAGGAGAGTCTAAATGTGTCCTCGAGTACTATGTTTGAGCCAGACCTTTCAGAGATGATGACTTCCATCATTTCTACTCCCTGGGCAAATGTGAGGTTGAGCAGCAGAAGTATAGCTGATAACAGAAATTGAGGATGCCACTGTAAAAGTGCAAGAGGATGAGGGGGATATTTGTGTAGCTGATGAGAGCACTAATAAAGATGTTGAGGATGAGGATGTTGTTTGTGTAAGTCATGCACCAACATAATCATCTATTGGTCATTATAAGAAGAATGCCATTGTCATGCCTGGGCATATGAGCATCAAATCCACCTCTTATTGTATGCGTTAAAGTATTTTTATCCAACTCCTGACAACAATTGTCAAACCATCTGTAACATTCACCATCAAGGAACATCCTCCCTGTTACTTCATTTGCAGCAAGCTAATGAAACAGTTTTGACAACAACAAGCTAGTCTCTCAACTAGACCCCAGCACCTGCAATATCCACTGCCGAAGCCTTCATCCTCAATAATGATTGGAGGTAGTCTTGCATCCAATTTGTTAAGGCTAGGTGACTCCTCGCCATCCAGGATTCCGCAGAAGAATCCTACAGCACTAGGCCTGCTGCTGCTAGGAATTGATCTTCATCCAAAAAAACAAGGGGAAGCAAGTATGATAGGTCTCACCCAGTCACACAACAGAACACTGATGCCATCACGGCTATGCTAGTACTATATCTGCATTTACTATCTGTTATTAATACAGTGGGATTTACAACTGAGGTCCTGTATCCCTGGATCCAAACTCTTTTCCATTTTACCCAAAAATATACCAGTACATTACTTTTGTACCCACTATCCACTTAACCACATACTGTATATGTGGACAAGTGGTAGTGGGCAATCTAATGATTACATGACTGTTGCAGCTCACTCGGTGGGTGACTCAGCATCAGCAGCAGCAATATCTAACAAACAATGCCAGCTCATTCAGAGGCAGGCTCTTCTCTGTGTATCACTGGCTTCACTAAGAGGCATACCGCTGACAGCCTCTTAGAAAAACTAAGTGATGTTGTAGAAATATGGCTTACTCCACTTGGACACTCCTCAGGATTTGTAATTTCTGATAATGCTGTCGGGGCCTGAATTTTTTTTGCAGGAGATAGCAGCATGTGCAAGAACAGTTCAACTTGCCCTGCCACCAGCTGACGCAAGAGATGTCAACAAGGTGGTATTCCACCCTTTATATGCTTCAGCAGATGGAGAAATAGCAAAAAGCCATCCATAGCTATAAAACAAGCCATGACATTGGTAGAGGAGGGAGAGTGTACCTCAGCCCAGTGCAGAGGAGAGAACTTTCTGTCTTGTGCAAGGTGAAGTAGACACCTGTGATGTGAGTTCCTGTAGGAAGCCAGCACCCTGCCTCGTCAGCCCTAGCCGGCTTCTATGAGCTGCAGTCGATGCAGTCCATAGAAGCTGTGGTTTGAAACATGTGCAGTACCATCGCCGCTACTGCGCAAGTGCAGGTCCCGACATCTGTGAACTGTACATATTGTAGCACAAATACCGGGACCCTGGCAGCAGAGACCAGGAGGGAAAGACACGGCAGCCCTCCTCCTCAAAGAAGGTAGGAGCCGCCACCGAGTGTGAGTCTCAATACCAAATCCTAGTCGCTGTAACATTTGAGTTTTTTTTTCGCACAGTTGCTGCATACAATATCGCAGCTGCAATGGCATTTGCATACACCTCTGAATCAGGCACAGATTAGCAGTAGCGATTAAGATGCACAGTCTCAGAAATGTATTGGAAATGTGTTGGGTATTTGTGGACAATGACTGGGAGTTAGTTATTGAGGCACAAGGAGATGCATAATTTTATGGGTGTTTTATGGGAGTGTTGCATAACTTTTTGCAAACTCACCTACATTGGATGCTATATGCTGATGAGGAATCTGCACCTTGCATGGGGCAGGTGCACGTTTTGATGTTGTGACCGATGGCTGCTGCTAAACACGCACCAAGTGGGATTGTTGCATGCTTATCATCTGGGGGTAAGGCTGTTACTAGCATTAGCATAAAGTCACAAACACTACTATGGCAAAAGATCCTAAAGCTCTTGAAGCAGCATGGAACTGGAAATGAGCTTCTGAGTTGGATTTGCTGCTAAATAAAGTTCAAGAATTTTAAAATGGTTTTCAAATGTGATAAAATTCCGTAAGTTTGAAGGCACTGAATATGTTCCAATAAACCTTAATTCAAATGTTCGACTCAAAATGTTTGACTTGCATTTGCTGTTTACGATGAACTTGGCATTCTTAGTGTACTCGCCTACATCCAAGGGCCGTAGACTGGTGCTCTGGTGAGGGCTGCCAGTCATCGCATCCTCCTGCGCTGCTGTGTGACTTCCGATGTAGTAAAGTGATGCTGTGAAGCAGCAGCTCACTTTACAGCACTGGTGGCCACAGCAGGTAGAAAATCCAAAGACCGGCAGCCCTCCGTTCACTGGTACCTGATCTGGTGAGTATGACTAGTGGGGGCGGGAGGCACATGGGGGGTATTTGCAATGGGTGGGGGGGGGGAGACCCAGTTGCGCCAGTAGCGATGATGGTGGTGGCGGCACATGCGCAGCATATACTTGGGGAATTTTTCATAAAAACTACCCTGATAAGTCCGCAGAGTCGCATTGCAAGGACAGAGCTTTCTTGCAAGCTCTGTCCCTGCATGCGATTATTGATACATCCCTGCAATGTAATCAATAATCGCATTGCAAACTGGGTCAATTTTATCACAGTACAACTGCTTCCTCATATGCGGATGTTGATAAATCCGCCCGAGTGTTTTGTTCAGCAGTTACTCTGTAATATTTGGTTAGAGATGGATTGCATTCACGCAGACACAAGCTTTCTCTATTTTTTCTGCAGTTACTGTAATGCGGTGACCGACATCATGGGAGGAGTAAAAACCGAATAGATAATGGAAGCATTTTGCCCCTATTTCACACACTACTGTATGTAGGTAAGTGAGCAGCTGCTAGCTGGAGGAAATGGAAGTGTTGCATACAATTGCTGTTGCTACAGACATCTAAAGTGAATAACACTTGTGTTAGTCCTTGGTTTTAAGATTATTCAGACCATTTGAAATCATTGAGATCACTTGGGTCATCAATGAGTACCTATTAGAGATATTATTCTCTTACCTTCCAAGTCAAATACATAAGATGTCGCTGTGACATTCATTGTGACCATGGTGAACCACAAAATGCACATTACAATTCTCTCCATCTGTAACATCTATATTCCAGGTGTTGCTGCTAACCTGACTTACAACTTGTGATAATAGTGTTTAGCTCAGATTATTACAGTTGGAAAGTAGGGGCCTTGTCAATGAGACATAGGGGGTCATTCCGAGTTGATCGCTAGCTGCCGTTGTTCACAGCGCAGCGATCATGCAAAACATTGGCACTTCTGCGCATGCATATGGTGCACACTGCGCACGCGCGACGTACTTTCACAAAAGCCGATGCAGTTTTACACAAGGTCTAGCGACGCTTTTCAGTCGCACTGCTGATCGGTGAGTGATTGACAGGACTGTGGCGTTTCTGGGAGGTAACTGACCGTTTTCCCGGTGTGTGCTGAAAAACGCAGGCGTGTCAGATAAAAATGCAGGCGTGCCTGGGGAAACGGGGGAGTGACTGGCCGAACGCAGGGCGTGTTTGTGATGTCAAAACAGGAACTAAACAGACTGAAGTGATCGCAAGGTAGGAGTAGGTCTGCAGCTACTCAGAAACTGCATGAAAAATTTTTGCCGCCGTCCTGCGATCCTTTCGTTCGCACTTCTGCTAAGCTAAGATACACTCCTAGAGGGCGGCGGCTTAGCGTTTGCACTGCTGCTAAAAGCAGCTAGCGAGCGAACAACTCGGAATGAGGTCCATAACCCCTTCAGCACTTGCTAAAGGGGTTATGTCCTCCTCTCAGTATTCAATGAACACAGGTAAAGTAAATTTACAGCTGTTTGCCCCTGATCCGTTCTCGCTATCTATAAATGGATAGGGTGGTGTGGTCCCCATATCTGGCGATAGAGACTCAGCAAAGCCTTCCTGGCATTGCTGGGTCCTCACTCAGTGAAACTGTTATATACATAGGTAGATTGGACATCACGTATGTGCATTATACAGAAGCCTGTCACTGGTAGCAGCAAAGTGGAAGCAATCACTGAGGAGGAAAACATTGCTGGACCTCACCAGAGAGGTTAGTAATCCTGAATATCAACTGCATATTCATTTCTATCACAGTGCTACTTAACGATTATATGCCATCGCTATAAAGATATGTTGATAAATGGGGTCTTAATTATAAAAAACAGATGCAGACTGTGAATAGGAGTGAGGTGGTAAGGTAGGGTCTCATTTAACATCTTTGGTTCTGAGGGTTTCTCATTAATGTGAGCCCATTTTGACACTTCTTGCATTGTCACATTTCTATATCAATCAACACACACAAATTAAACCTTCTTTCAGGAGACATAGGGGGTCATTCTGACCCAATTGCACGCTGCAGTTTTTCACAGCGAAGCGATCGGATCAGAACGGCGCATGATATGTTGATAAATGGGGTCTTAATTATAAAAAACAGATGCAGACTGTGAATAGGAGTGAGGTGGTAAGGTAGGGTCTCATTTAACATCTTTGGTTCTGAGGGTTTCTCATTAATGTGAGCCCATTTTGACACTTCTTGCATTGTCACATTTCTATATCAATCAACACACACAAATTAAACCTTCTTTCAGGAGACATAGGGGGTCATTCTGACCCAATTGCACGCTGCAGTTTTTCACAGCGAAGCGATCGGATCAGAACGGCGCATGGCCGCCCGTCGCTGCGCTACGATCGCCTCTGCCTGATTGACAGACAGAGGCGGCCAATGGGCGGGAGGGGGCGGAACGGCCGCGTTTGGCCACCGTTTCATGGGCACGGTCCAGAAAACGCAAGCGTGGCCGGACCATGTGGGGAGTGGCCTGCAGCGGCTGCAAGACGTCACATGCAGCCATTGCATGCCCGGGGAGCGACGAGTAGCCCCCGGCCAGCACGCTAAAGCTGCGCTGGTCGGGAGATACTCTTGAAGTGCAAAGGCGCTGCTGTGCGATGCCTTTGCACTTCTGTGGGGGGGCGCGCGGGGGCGGCACTGACATGCAGGGCGGACTAGCCCTGGGCCCCGCATGTCTGAGTTCATGATCATAGCTGTGTTAAATTTAGCACAGCAACGATCAACTCGGAATGACCCCCATAATTCCCAGAAATATACTTAATTTGCTTATACCACTTCCAATGTCAAATATTATGTACTCAACATTTGTTGAGTATAAGAGAGTGAACTGGAGGCAAATGTGTGTGTGTGTGTGTGTGTGTGTGTGTGCGCGCACACGTGTGTGTGTGTGTGTGTGTGTGTATACTGTGTGTATATACTGCATAATATATATATATATATATAGGAAACCAAGGAATTGGGTGCTAGCGACCAATGGTGTCTATATTAAAGGAACGTAAAAAGATAGTATATATATATAAAAAAGGGGGACTTATATATATAAAAAAACGTATTTATTTTTGCACAATATAAAAGGGAGGGTAATACACTGTGGTTTATAAAAATTCACAAAACACAATAGTTAAAAAAAAAATGGAGTAAGAAGTAAAAAGTAAAAAGGTACAAGGTGCAAATCAATTGGTAGTACATATATAAAAAAATGCTTATCTTAGGTACAGGAGGTAGGTCTGAGAAAGATCATGGAGTGCCCAACGCGTTTCGTCCTTCAGGACTTCATCACACCAAAACCTCATCAGAAAGTCAAAGCAATATCACAGCACAAATGTAAACAGTAGTATCAGTCACAGAGGCAGCAGATCAATGCCTTACTGTCATCAACACATCCCCGCCTTACTGAGGGCAGCACATCCCTGCCTCACTGACAAGCAGCGCATTCCTGCCTCACTGACAGCAGTGCATCCCTGCCTTACTGACAGCAGCACATCCCTGCCTCACTGACAGCAGAACATCATAGCCTCACTGACATCAGCACACCCCTGCCTCACTGACAGCAGCACATCCCTGCCTCACTGACAGCAGCACATCCCGGTCTCACTGTCAGCAGCTCATCGCTGCCTCACTGACAGCAGAACATCATAGCCTCACTGACATCAGCACATCCATGCCTCACTGACATCAGCACATCCCCGCCTCACTGACAGTAGCACATCCCTGCCTCACTGACAGCAGCTCATCCCCACCTCACTGTCAGCAGCTCATCCCTGCCTCACCGACAACAGAACATTACAGCCTCACTGACAGCAACACATACCTGCCTCACTGCAGCGGCACATCCCCGACTCACTGACGTCAACACATCCCTGCCTCACTGACAGCAGCACATCCCTGCCTCACTGACAGCAACACATACCTGCCACAATGAAAGCAACACATCCCTGCCACACTGACAGCAGCACATCCCTGCCTCAATGACAGCAGCACATCCCTGCCTCACTAACAGCAGCTCATCCCTGCCTCACTGACAGCAGAACATCACTGCCTCACTGACAGCCACACATACCTGCCTCACTGACAGCAGTACATCAATGCCTCACTGCCAGCAGCACATCCCTGCCTCACTGCTCAGCAGCACATCCTGGCCTCACTGCCAGCAGCACATCACTGCCTCACTGACAGCAACACATCCCTGCCTCACTGACAACAGTACATTCCTGCCTCACTGCCAGCAGCACATCCCTGCCTCACTGCCAGCAGCACATTCCCGCCTCACTGACAGCAGCACATCACCACCTCACTGACATCAACACATCACTGCCTCACTGACAGCAACACATCCCTGCCTCACTGCCAGCAGCACATCCCTGCCTCACTGCCAGCAGCACATCCCCGCCTCACAGACAGCAGCAAATCACCACCTCACTGACATCAACACATCACTGCCTCACTGACAGCAACACATCACTGCCAACAGCACGTCACTGCCTCACTGACAGAACATCCCTGCCTCACTGACAGCAGCGCATCCATGCCTCGCTGACATCAGCACATCCCTGCCTTGCTGACAGCAGTGCATCCCTCCTTCACTGACACAGGGCATCCCTGCCTCGCTGACAGCAGGGCATCTGTGCCTCACTGACAAAGCATCCCTGCCTCACTGACAACAGCACATACCTGCCTCACTGACAGCAGCACATCCCTGCCTTACTGACAGCAGCACATCCCTGCCTTCGCTGACAGCAGCACATACCTGCCTTACTGACAGCAGCACATACCTGCCTTACTGACGGCAGCACATCCCTGCCTTACTGACAGCAGCACATCTCTGCCTCACTGACGGCAGCACATCTATCTCACTGACGGCAGCACATACCTGCCTCACTGACAACAGCACATCACCTCCTCACTGACAGCAGCACATCACCTCCTTATAGGTGGAACTGCAGACTCTCATCCCGGCGTACATCACACGGGGCGGTGACGGCCTCACCACCGGGTGAAGAAAAGGGACGGATACGTCATCCTAGCAGGGAGAATCAGTGGTAACTATAAATATTGCTTTCAGTTTCACACTGAACTGTCTCTATCACAGCCGGGACGCCGGCATACAAAGTAGCAATTCCGTGTGTGGACCCAGTATCAAAGACTGCATATTACAGTGTTACACACTGTCTATTCAGGACTTCAGCTTATATTCACATAAAGTGCAACCAAGGCAGCTATTTAGTATTTAATCAACCTTACATATTTTATGCTAATTAGGGATTATTCCCTTGTTCAAGTTAAAACTGGCCTTATGCATACTTGAAAGGTGATCATTGTTTTAGATTTTAGATGTATGTTTTTATGTATGTATATGTAATAAATGTTATTTGAGTTATTTGCGGACGTCTCCCGATCTCTTCACTGATATATACAGAGCCACTTAGACAAAATATATGTTTATATTTTTATTTATATATATATACAACTCAATACTGCCTATATTTAGGATAGCAAAAATTAGTAACACACAGCGCGATGTTTTAAATATCTATCTATGTATGTACCTGTATGCCTAAGACTCTAACTAAGCCTTAAAAACATACGCTGCAGTGTGTTGAATCCTCTCTCTTTTTTATATACATATTCACCTGTGAGATATTTTTCATTAGCGCCGGGAGGGTGGAATTGGCATACCACCAAGAGACAAGTTCTCTTTATCCTTTCCTTATACACATAATGGCCCTCATTCTGAGTTGTTCGCTCGGTAATTTTCTTCGCATCGCAGCGATTTTCCGCTAACTGCGCATGTGCAATGTTCGCACTGCGACTGCGCCAAGTAAATTTGCTATGAAGATTGGTATTTTACTCACGGCATTATGAGGTTTTTTCTTCGTACTGGAGATCGGAGTGTGATTGACAGGAAGTGGGTGTTTCTGGGCGGAAACTGGCCATTTTATGGGAGTGTGTGAAAAAACGCTACCGTTTCTGGGAAAAACGCGGGAGTGGCTGGAGAAATGGGGGAGTGTCTGGGCGAACGCTGGGTGTGTTTGTGACGTCAAACCAGGAACGACAAGCACTGAACTGATCGCACTGGAAGAGTAAGTCTCGAGCTACTCAGAAACTGCACAGAGAAGTCTTGTCGCAATTTAGAGAATCTTTCGTTCGCAATTATGATAAGCTAAGATTCACTCCCAGTAGGCGGCGGCTTAGCGTGTGCAATGCTGCTAAAAGCAGCTTGCGAGCGAACTACTCGGAATGAGGGCCCATGTCCCCAGTAGTGCTGCCGCTTATACACATAACACCCCCTGTTGAAGCGCCGCTTATATACATCATACCTGCTATTGTAGCGCTGCTTATACACATAATACCTGGTGTTGTAGTGCTGCTTATATACATAATACATGCTATAGTAGTGCCGCTTATACAAATAATTCCTGCTATAGTAGCGCCGCTTATAAACATAATACCTGCTGTAGTAGCGCCGCTTATACATATAATACCTGCTGTAGTGGCGCCACTTATACACATAATATCTATAGTATTTGCGCCGCTTATACACATAATACCCACAGTAGTAGCGCAGCTTATACACATAATACCTGCTGTAGTGGCGCCGCTTATACACATAATACCTGCTGTATTGGCGCCACTTATACACATAATACCTTCTGTAGTGGCAACGCTTATACACATAATGCTCACTGTAGTAGTGCCAGTTACATATAATGCCCACAGAAGTGCCACATTATGCCCTCCCTACATAGAAACATAGAAATAAAGAATTTGACAGCAGATAAGAACCACTTGGCCCATCTAATCTGCCCCTTTTTTTTCCTTTAGGTAATCTCAACCCTTTTTGAACCTTAATTCTTTGTAAGGATATTCATATGCCTAGCCCAAGCATGTTTAAATTGCTCTACAGTCTTAGCCTCTACCACCTCTGATGGGAGGCTATTCCACTTATCCACTACCCTTTAAATGAAGTAATTTTTCCTTAAATTTCCCCTGAACTTGCCTCTCTCCAGTTTAAGTGTATGTCCTCAAGTTCTAATACTTCTCTTCCTTTGAAGAATGTTTCCCTTCTGAACCTTGTTAAGACCCTTGATATATTTGAAAGTTTCTATCATGTCCCCCCCTTTCCCTTCTCTCCTCCAAATTATACATGTTAAGATCTTTTAGCC
Organism: Pseudophryne corroboree; assembly: GCF_028390025.1. Taxonomy (NCBI): domain Eukaryota; kingdom Metazoa; phylum Chordata; class Amphibia; order Anura; family Myobatrachidae; genus Pseudophryne; species Pseudophryne corroboree. The sequence continues at coordinate 279,222,444 of NC_086454.1, read as the reverse complement.
TTTCCGAGTAAGTTTTGTGGCCATGCACCATTTTAGTTGCCATTCTTTGTACACTCTCTAATTGTTACGCACACCAGTGCTAACAGGAGTATACCGGTGTATGAAAAGAGAGGGAAGCGAAGCAAACGAACTCACAGACAGTATAATATAACATACACAGGAGGTGATGGAATAACTAATAAACACAAAGTGAACGGAGAAGCCCAAAGGCTCAGGAATTGGGTGTCTCCCTAGTGTCAGGAATGCTCAGATGGAATAGAGCGGACAATGAAGCGATGTGTAGTGATTTAACATGTGGAGCACCTGAAATGATGTTGCTAAGAGCAACAGAAAAAACCCCAAAGGGTTACCAACGGGTGTGGGAATAAACTCCTTGGTCAGAGATAGAAATATAGACACAAGGAGAGTATCCACAATCCTAACCCCCACTTGCAGGGCACAGGTTCAGCTTACTGCCACTAAACTGACACCTGGACGCCCTGCACAGTGAGGGAGGAGTAAGCAAGCAGGTCTGAGAGTACAGCCGCAAACCTGCTGGGTTCACAGAATAGCAAAAGAACCCCAGCAGGTCAAACAACTGACTCCAGTCTTACTGCTAGGTCCGGATTGGCAGAATGAAGTACCGAATCCCAAGGCCTATTCGCAGTAAGCAACAAGTAAATACAAAGTCACACAGTACTAGCTAACTCTCTGGAACTGACTAACAAACAAAGATTCAGCAGCATTTGCCTAGCCTGAGAGGATGGTTTATATAGCAGGTGCTGTCCACGCCCCACTCAGACCTCACAGACTGTGAGCACAAAACCAGCGCCGGATTCCCTGCCGTGCACAGAGCCTGTAACCACTACACAGTAAAAACCCGGACCGGAGTATCAGCTGCGCTCAGGTTACTTCGCTAACACTTGCCTCCCGGTTGCCATGGTGACGTGGCAGCACAGAGCAGGAGATCCTAACAGTACCCCACCTCTGACGAGGGGTCAAAGAACCCCTACCACCGGGTTTATCGGGGAACTGCGAGAAGAAAGAGCGTATCAGTCTGGGGGCATGAAGATCACAACTGCGCACCCACGACCGCTCCTCCGGGCCATACCCCTTCCAGTGCACCAAAAATGACAGCCGACCCCGAACCATCTTGGAGTCAAGAACCCTTTCAAGCACAAACTCCCTCTGACCCCGTATCAGAAGAGGAGAAGGTCTTCCACTGGAAGAAGGATTACTAACCGCCAGTTTTAAAAGGGAACAATGAAATGTTTTATTGATACCCAATGAACGGGGCAGATCTAACTGAAATGCCACCGGATTGATAACCCTGGTGATCTTATAAGGGCCGGTGAACATGGGGCCAAACTTATGAGATGGCTGTCTCAACTTCAAATTCTTGGTGGACAACCAGACGAAGTCTCCTAATTTGAAGCTGCAGGGTCTTCTCCGCTTATCAAAAACCCTTTTGGTCACTAATGACACAGACACAAGGGCTTTCTTCACTTTCCTCCAAATACCCCTAAGGACCGAAACAACAGAGGAACCACCAGACGTGGAATCCAGGGGGTCAAAAGAATTGTCCTTAGGATGATGCCCATACACACAAAGGAAGGGAGAGATCCCTGTAGCAGAGTGAGCCGCGTTGTTATAGGCAAACTCCGCCATGGACAGATGAGCAACCCAGTCAGTATGACACTTGGAGACATAACACCTGAGGAACTGCTCCAAGGACTGGTTCACCCTCTCAGTCTGCCCATTAGACTGTGGATGGTAGCCTGACGACAAGCTCACAGAAATCTGGAGATAAGAACAAAATGCCCTCCAGAATTTGGCCACAAACTGGGATCCACGGTCAGAGACCACATCAAGTGGCAACCCGTGGAGGCGCACAACATGCTGCATAAATAACTCAGACAGGCGTCTGGCCGATGGCAACCCAACCAGTGGAACGAAATGCGCCATCTTCGAAAACCTGTCAACGACAACCCAAATGGCTGTCATCCCCGAGGATTTGAGCAAGTCCACCAGAAAATCCATGGAAATGTGGGACCATGGCTTAGACGGAATAGAGAGTGGATGTAATGGGCCGACCGGAACCCCTCTAGGAGTTTTATTTCGGGCACAAACGTCACATGCCCGAACCCACTGATCCACATCCCTAGCCACCGAGGGCCACCACACCGCCCTAGACAGCAACTCCCGAGTTCTGGCAATACCCGGATGCCCTGCCGACCTCTTGGCATGGAATTCCAGGAACACTCGCTGTCTTAACCTAGGAGGCACAAAATACCCGGATGCCCTGCCGACCTCTTGGCATGGAATTCCAGGAACACTCGCTGTCTTAACCTAGGAGGCACAAACAAGAGACCTACCGGAAGGTCTGGAGGAGCCTGCTCCTGTGCTCTAAGGACTAATGATAAGAGGTCCTGGGTAATGCCCACTTTAATACATGATGGGAACACAATGGGCAGTGGCTCCTCGGTGGTCTCTTGAACTGGAGCAAAACTCCGCGAGAGCGCATCAGCCTTGATGTTTTTTGACCCAGGGCAATATGTTATCAAAAAATTAAAGCGAGCAAAAAACAAAGCCCATCGTGCCTGCCTGGCATTGAGCCGCTTCGCTGACTCTAAATATGCCAGATTCTTATGGTCGGTGAGAATTGAGACCACAAACTTAGCCCCCTCAAGCCAGTGTCTCCACTCCCCGAGTGCATCCTTTATAGCCAACAATTCCCGGTTACCCACATCATAATTCATCTCGGCAGACGAAAATTTACGGGAAAAGTAAGCACAGGGATGAAGGCGATTATCAGACACCCCCATCTGAGAGAGCACTGCCCCAATACCTATCTCAGAGGCATCCACTTCTACCACAAAAGGACGCTCTGGATCTGGGTGTCGCAGCACCTTGGCCGAGACAAATGCCCTTTTGAGACGGGCAAAGGCCGCTTTGGCCTCACAAGACCAGTGAGCAACATCCGCCGCTTTCTTAGTGAGTGCCACCAAGGGGGCCACTATAGACGAAAATCCAGCGATAAACCGTCTATAAAAATTTGCAAAGCCCAGAAAACGCTGAAGCGCCTTCAAACTAGTGGGCTGCACCCAATCCAGGACTGCCTGTACCTTAGAACCCTCCATTTGGAAACCTTCTGAGGAGATAATATACCCTAGAAATGCGATTTGCTGGACTTCAAACTCGCACTTCTCCAGCTTCGCCCCAAGCTGGTGGTCTCTGAGTTTCTGGAGGACTAAGCATACATGCTTCCGATGTTCCTCCAGGGAATGAGAGAAGATTAGGATGTCATCTAGATAAACAACTAAGAATCTATCCAAATATTCCCTGAGCACATCGTTCATGAATTCCTGGAAGACTGCCGGGGCATTACAGAGCCCAAAAGGCATCACCAAATATTCATAATGCCCTGAGTGGGTATTAAAGGCAGTCTTCCATTCATCCCTCTCTCTTATTCGGATTAGATTGTAAGCACTGCGTAGGTCTATCTTAGAAAAAATGGTGGCAGTACGAAGCTGGTCAAACAAAACCGAAATGAGAGGCAGTGGGTACGAGTTTTTATTCGTGATACGGTTCAATTCCCTGAAGTCGATGCAGGGTCGCAACGAACCATCCTTTTTACCCACGAAAAAGAACCCTGACCCAACTGGGGACTGTGAGGGTCTGATAAATCCCTTAGCCAAGTTCTCCTGAATGTACTCTGCCATAGCCTGAGTCTCAGGACGTGACAGGGAGTACAACCTGCTCTTGGGAAGCTTAGCATCCGGCAACAAATCAATGGCACTGTCATAGGGGCGATGGGGAGGTAGTACCTCTGCAACTTTTTTGGAGAACACATCCGCAAAATCTGCATAACACCCTGGCAATCCTGGCAAACTTAGCTGCGAGAGCCTGACTGGAAGGCTCAAGCAACTCCTGAAACAATCACTACCCCAACTAAGAATCTCCCCAGAGACCCAGTCAAATTGAGGGTTATGGGCCCTTAACCAGGGTAACACCAAAACCAATGGGGCAAAAGAACAGACAGTCACATAAAAAGACAATTTTTCAGAGTGTGTGGCTCCAATAAACAAAGGAATTTGGCTGGTGCAGGAGGTAATTTTACCCTGGGACAATGGTTCCCCGTTTAACCCACAGATCTCAATCTCTGATGCCAAAGGTACTGAGGGAACAGAGTGTTCCAGGGCGAATTGACGGTCCATGAAAACCCCATCGGCACCACTGTCAACAAAGGCCTCAGTCTTGACAGTTTGACCGAGGATCTCCAAAGTCACCGGAATGAGAAAAGTCTTTTTAGGAAATTCTGACTTCTGGCCTGACAGGATATTTCCCATCACCCTCAGGCCCTGAAGTTTTCCGGATTTTCTGGGCATGATACTACAACATGACCTTTAGTCCCACAGTACAAACACAAACCCTGCTGTCTCCTCCGCGTCTTCTCACGCGAGGAGAGGTGGGTAGCCCCAATCTGCATAGGCTCCTCGGAATATTCCTCAGAGTCTGAGGTTCCCTTGGGAAAAAAGGAAACTGCGGTCTCCCTTTCAAGCCTACGCTCTCTCAGCCGTCTATCCACCCGGATGGATAACTGCATGAGCTGATCTAAGCTATCAGGCGAGGGATATTGTACCAGTTGGTCCTTTATCTGGTCAGAAAGGCCCCTTCGGTACTGGTTTCTCAGGGCTGGGTCATTCCACTGGGTATCATGAGTCAACCTCCGAAACTCCGTACTATAAACCTCAGCTGGCCGTCGCCCTTGCTTAAGAACCGTAATCTGAGCCTCGGCTGAAGCCATCTTGTCAGGGTCATCATACAAAATGCCCAGTGCCGTAAAAAAAGCATCAACACTTTTAAGCGACGGACAATCAGGCTGTAACCCATATGCCCAGACCTGTGGGCCTCCTTGTAGCAAGGAAATCACCATGCCCACCCGCTGAATCTCCGACCAAGAAGACTGGGGCCTAAGCCTGAAATATAGCTTACAGCTCTCCTTGAAACAAAAGAACTGCGAGCGATCTCCAGAAAAACAATTCGGGAGATTTACTTTCGGCTCCTTAACCCCTAAACTTGCCGCTGCTGCTGCAGGAGCTCCGCTAGCGGCCTGCGGGGTGTTCATTTTAATGGACATCTCATTAAATTGTCGAGTCAGGACCTGCACCTGATCAACCACCTGTTGCAAAGTATTTTGAGGGGTATGCTCCATATTCCCACAAAATTTCAACAGGAGTAGGGCTTCTGAATATGTTACGCACACCAGTGCTAACAGGAGTATACCGGTGTATGAACAGAGAGGGAAGCGAAGCAAACGAACTCACAGACAGTATAACATAACATACACAGGAGGTGATGGAATAACTAATAAACACAAAGTGAACGGAGCAGCCCAAAGGCTCAGGAATTGGGTGTCTCCCTAGTGTCAGGAATGCTCAGATGGAATAGAGCGGACAATGAAGCGATGTGTAGTGATTTAACATGTGGAGCACCTGAAATGATGTTGCTAAGAGCAACAGAAAAAACCCCAAAGGGTTACCAACGGGTGTGGGAATAAACTCCTTGGTCAGAGATAGAAATATAGACACAAGGAGAGTATCCACAATCCTAACCCCCACTTGCAGGGCACAGGTTCAGCTTACTGCCACTAAACTGACACCTGGACGCCCTGCACAGTGAGGGAGGATTAAGCAAGCAGGTCTGAGAGTACAGCCGCAAACCTGCTGGGTTCACAGAATAGCAAAAGAACCCCAGCAGGTCAAACAACTGACTCCAGTCTTACTGCTAGGTCCGGATTGGCAGAATGAAGTACCGAATCCCAAGGCCTATTCGCAGTAAGCAACAAGTAAATACAAAGTCACACAGTATTAGCTAACTCTCTGGAACTGACTAACAAACAAAGATTCAGCAGCATTTGCCTAGCCTGAGAGGATGGTTTATATAGCAGGTGCTGTCCACGCCCCACTCAGACCTCACAGACTGTGAGCACAAAACCAGCGCCGGATTCCCTGCCGTGCACAGAGCCTGTAACCACTACACAGTAAAAACCCGGACCGGAGTATCAGCTGCGCTCAGGTTACTTCGCTAACACTTGCCTCCCGGTTGCCATGGCGACGTGGCAGCACAGAGCAGGAGATCCTAACACTAATGTATGTATATCCTTCTGTATATGTGGTCTACAGAACTGGACACAATATTCCAGATTGGACCGTACCAATGATCTATACAGTGGCATTATTACTTGTTTTTTCCTGCTACTGATTCCTCTCCCTATGCAACCAAGCATCTGGCTTGCCTTTCTCATTGCTTTGTTGCATTGCTTTCCTGCCTTCAAGTCACTTGAAATAGTGACTCCTAATTCCCTCTCCATCTCAGTAGTTTCCATTATAGTACCCTTGATACTATATTTAGCCTTTAGTTTTTTGAGACCCAAGTGCATTATTTAGCATTTTTTAGCATTAAACTGTAGTTGCCCTGTTCTTGACCATTTCTCAAGCCTAGCTAGATCATCAATCATTTGTTTTACCCCTCCCGGTGTGTCTACCCTGTTGCATATCTTTGTATCTGCAAAAAGGCATACTTTTCCTTCAATACCATTTGCAATGTCACCAACAAAGATATTAAAGAGAACTGGACCGAGTACAGATCCCAGGGGAACTCCACTGGTAACATTTCCCTCCATAGATTGCACTCCATTTACTACAACTGTCTGTTTCCTATCCTGCAATATCCAGGTTCCTATCCAGGTTCTTATCCATTTAACTGTTTTATAATCCACCCCCATGCTTTCAAGTTTATTTAGCAGTCTGTGATGTGGGACAGTGTCAAATGCCTTACTAAAGTCTATATATGCTACATCTACAGATCCCCCTTGATCTATTATTTTCATCACAGAGTCAAAAAAGTCAATAAGATTTGTTTGGCATGATCTCCCACCAGTAAATCCATGCTGTTTTCTATCCTGTAAGTTGTTTGAGTTAAGATATTCCACAACTCTTTCTTTTCATAGTTTTCCCATTACTTTCCCTACTACTGGTGTAAGGCTTACTGGTCTGTAGTTACTTGCTTCTACCTTGCTTCCACTTTTGTGCAGTGGAACTACATTTGCTCTTTTCCAGTCCTCTGGAATGGCACCTGTATTTAGTGACTGGTTAAATAATTCTGTTAAAGGTGTAACCAACACATCTTTTAGCTCTTTTAGTATCCTTGGGTGTATCCCATCTGGCCCCATTGATTAATCCACTTTTAGTTTTGAAAGTTTTGTGAGGACCTTCTCTTCTATAAATGTACTTTCATCTATTTTTTTTAATGTCCTTGCAACTTAACTGTGGCCCTATCCCTTCTCCTTCTGTAGTAAATACTGAGCAAAAATTATTATTTAGGTGATCTGATATTGCCTTGTCTCCCTCCACCAAATGCTCACTCTCTGTCTTAAGTCTTATTATTCCTCCATTTGATTTTCTCCTTTCACTTATAAACTTAAAAAAAGTTTTGGCCCCTTTATCTACTGACTGGGCCATTTTCTCCTCAGCTTCTGCCTTTGCACATCTGATCACTTTGTAGTATCCTTCCTTCTGTCAAGATACACCTCTTTGTCATTATTATTTTGAGTCTGTTTGTATTCCCTAAAAGCCATCTTTTTTGCTTTCAGACTAGTTGATACTTCTTTTGTGAACTACCTCTCTTGCACTCCTTCCAAGTTCCTCCAGTCCACCAATGACCCCATTTTTGCAAAGTTAGCATTTCTAAAATCCAACACCTTTGTTTTTGTGTGACAGGAGTTGGATCCTGTCTTTATACTAAACCATACTGCTTGATGATCACTGGATCTTAGTTGCTCACCCACATATGTGTCAGATATCCTGTCACCATTTGTAAGAATTAAATCTAATATTGAGTATTTTTGCGAGTGGGCTCCCTCACAAATTGCTTGAGAGATGCTTCTTGTAAGGAACGTAGAAATTTGCCACTTGTAACTGAAATTGCAAAAGACCCCTCCCAATTTACATCACGTAAATTAAAGTCTCCCATGATTATTAATTCCCCCTTTAAAGCCATTTTAGAGATGTTCAACAATAGGTTCCTGTCCAAATCCTGCCCTTGGCCTGGTGGTCTATAGATCACCCCGATGTGAATAATGTCTTCCCTGGTTTCTATAGTGACCCAAAAGGCCTCAGTTTTATCTTCAATATTTTGTATTAAAGTAGCATTTATGTTTTTTTCACATACATTGCTTTCCCTCCTCCTATTCTTCCCATTATATCCTTCCTAAATAAATTTTATCCTGGTATAGCTATGTCCCAGTCATGATTCTCATTGCACCATGACCCTGTAATTGCCACAAAATCCAGGTTATCCCTTGTCATTATCACAATTAGCTCTGGAACTTTGTCTCCTAAGCTCCTAGCATTTGCACACACAGCTTTAAGATTTTTTTCTGTGCATCTTTTATTAGTAGCCAGACAGTACAAAATAAATGACAAGTTTAAAGTTGAAATTACCTGTTTGGTGATGTTGCTCAGTTTTTGTTTGTTTTTTACTAATCAGGAATCACACTCTATCCTTTACACCACGACTACACCTCACTAAATAGATGGAATTACCTAGGCAAGTATATATTCACAAGCAGTCATTTACACATACTGTGGATAAATACATACATACACATACATACACAAAAATACTCACACACAGATACATACATACACTTTCTCTCTCACTCTCCATCAACTTACCATCTGGCTGGCAGGATCTGTAGCAGTTTTTGTCCTCCTCTGCAGCCTAGTACCGTGTAGCTAGGCCCCTCAGTACTGTGTAGCTCAGCCTCTCAGCACCATGTAGCTCTGCCCCCTTTTTGGTCTGGGTAGTGGACTGTGACATGGACATATAAGATGATGCTGTCAGGGGGACAATGGGAGCTTCAAGCTTCCGGTGCCACTGCATGTCAGTGTGACAGGCACAGCAGCCGGCAGCAGCAGGGGTCCCAGGTGCATCAGCGGAGATGCAAAGCAGGGAAAGCGCCTCTCCAGCCTGGCGCCTTCCTGCTTTGCATCCCTTTGCTGAGTGGGTAGCGCAAGACCTGCTGGTAGATCATTTTAATTTACAAGTTTACTGTAATTTATTACCCACCTCTCCAAAAAGTAAGACTGTCATATTAAAATTTCAATTTAAAAATGCTAAATGTATAATATTTCTTGCTAGTTTTCACCATCTTAATCTAAACCAGTGTGTAGGAATAATGCGGTAGCCCAACAATTCCTAGCACTTTGAAAACATGTACTTCATCAAAGGAGGGGTCTCCTTTAATTATAGGGCACATACCAGTGTAACGGTGGTATGGTTCTTTTAGTGTACTCCATCCAAGTCCAAAAGTAATATTTTACATAGTGCAGAATGATATTGTCTAATGATTACATGTGATTACCAAACCATAACTAAAAGGGAAATATATCACATAAATTATTTGAGGTCCCTCTGAGATAATGGAAGCCAGGGCGCACAGTTTGAAAGAGAGTGCTTCCGCTTTCAAACAAGGGTGATCCTTTGCACCTAGGTGCCAGGAATGGTTGAGCCAGTACAATGATGCCACAATCGGTAGTCGAGTCCTCTGCTGCAGCTCCCATAGGCAAACGCAGGGGGGGTTCCGGTTGCACGGAAACCCCCCTCCTCTTGGCATGTGGCTCAAATTAAGACAACAATACCAATGGTATATAATACTTTTACTAGAGCTGCAGCCATATCATGCAGTTTAACGGATAGAGTGCTACAGTAGCAGCTTCTTCTACCAACTTTGGTGTGTGTGTGGATGTAAGTTCTCAATGTAAGTCCTAGTTAAATATTAATACTGCATTCCATACAGTATCCAGTATATAAAAGTCCAATGTTTACATTCATGTCCAGGGTTAATACTAGGTTCTTTTACCGCTCCCCAGGGGCGTATTTTGAGAGACAGGGACCCGTGTGCAGTCTCCGTGTGTGGGCCTTCTCCTCTCTTGCAGCTGGCAGCGCCGCTGTTAGCGCTCTGAGCACTAGAGACTCTGGCACAGTGCCAGAGTCTACAGTGCATGCTCAGGTCTCTGGAAAAATGGCGCAGCTGGTATTTTTTTGGAGACCTGCGAATGCGCTGTAGACTCTGGCTCAGAGTGCCAACAGCAGCGCTGACGGCTATGGGAGAGGAGGGGGCCGACATGCGGATACCAGAAAGGTAAGTATACAAGAAATGGTTGCAGTGTGTGCCCCCTCAGGACACAGGGGCCCGTGTGCACCGTACACACTGCACCCATTATGGATACACCACTGCCGCTCCCCCAGACTCAGGGCCGGCGCTACCATTAGGCAGCTTTAGGCAGCTGCCTATGAGCGCCGGCCACTGGAGGGCGGCACATCCCTCCTGAATTAGTTTTACCTAACAATCATGTGCAGGGCTGGCTAGCGGCGGCCGCAGTACGGGTCTGACCAGCCGCAGCGGCAGCCGTCCACAATCAGTCAGTCACCCCCGGCCAGCGTGAGCTGCGTCTGCCGCGCCCCCTCTGATGACGGACCGCGGCAACAAGCTGGAGAGGCAGCGCGATGCTGCTGGGACCTAAATACGGACAGGCAGCAGCATCATTCTCTCCCTCCTCCCCCTGCAGCCGTAGGCAGGGAGGTCCGATCGCTGCCCCCGGCCGTCCATGCTCCTTCAGCCGACGCTGTTTGCCGCCCTTCTGCTCCTGGCACCTTTGTAGTTACCTGACCCTGGCTGGCTCTATACCGCATATTTATACAGGATGACATATGAAAGTATGACCAACAGTCCCAGCCACAGTCAGAAACAATATATATATATATATATATATATATATATATATGTGTGTGTATATATATATATATATATATATATATATGTGTATATATGTATGTCATACTTGCCTACCTGACCCTCTCCATGAGGGAGAAAATGCTCTGTTCCTGGACTTTCCTGGTAATGTATGATTGCCATCACCTGTGGTGAAACACCTTTCTTATCAATTACCTAGCTCACCACATGTGATGGCAATCATTCATTACCAGGAAAGTCCAGGAATAGAGCATTTTCTCCCTCATGGAGAGGGTCAGGTAGGCAAGTATGATGTATGTAGATATATACACACACACACACACACACACACACACACACACACACACGGTATTCAGCACTCACTGCTAATTCACAGGTACAACCTGCCGGGTGCCCTCCGCAGCAAACAGCCTGGCTAATACACAAAGATATCGGTGGCACTCACGGGCTTTTCAAAGCCAAAAGACCAGACCAGTCAGTTAGCGCTTAAGCGCTAACTGACTGGTCTGGTCTTTTGGCTTTGAAAAGCCTGTGAGTGCCGCCGATATCTTTGTGTGTGTATATATATATATATATATATATATATATATACACACAGGCCACGGTTGGCGGCACTCACGGCTCCCTCAGCGGGGAATAAAACGAGACCAAGTCACTTAGGAAGTTGACTTTCTAAGTGACTTGGTCTCGTTTTATTCTCCGCTGAGGGAGCCGTGAGTGCCGCCGACCGTGGGCTGTGTTTGGAGACATCCTTGCTGGGGATGCCATACGGAGGGCACCGGCCTAATTCATTTGTACTACATAGTATGGAGTGCTGCGGATTACTACAAAGTGTATATATATATATATATATATATATATACAGTATATATATATATATATATATATATGCTCAAGGACAGAATATGGAACCCCCTGGGCCACCAGTTTCACTATCCATGTAGTTGTAGATGTAGAAGACTTCTTCGAGCACTGTGTCTGAAGACCCCTGCCGCACCGAGCTCTCGCTCCTGACCACGGTGCTACTATTTCAAATCTGCAGCGGACCACTCCTGCTTGGCTGCCAGTCCGCGACAGATTTAAAATAATAGCGCCGCGGTCATAGGACCCACTGTGCCACCAACCACAGCAGGGCAAAGAGGTCACTAAAAGACCCCCTCTCGGGTGGGGACACATAAAAGTACCCACTCACTGCCGTTTAGTGGCTGCCTGAGAGCTGAGAGGGCTGCGGAATAAGTGAGACATGGGGAGGCAGGGAACATTAGCGGGAGGAGCAGAGCGGAGACCGTGGACACGGGGAGGAGCTGCCCCCACGACCTGCCCCCTGACGGAGAGAGGGGTACATCGTACGGACAGCGAGGCTAGAAGAAGCGTCGCAACGCAGCTATCAGCGAGCACCATGACGGACAAGGAGGGAGGGTAAGTGTGGACTGTGCAGAAATTTTGCGGCTCTTGTGCAGAAAACTCTAGAGGGGAGATCACAGCCGCCCGGCCACATAAGGAGGAGCGTCAGTGTGTGGCACCCTTGGTGCCATCTTCATCACCCAGAGTCCCGCAGAGCGGCAAAGGTTCCATGCACCTCACCCTGTGCTGTTCCCTCTTTCTCCCTGTCTCTCTCTTTCTCCTGACTCTGTCTCCCTGTCTCTGCATCTCTCTCCCTCTGTCTCTCTCCCTGTCTGCGTCTCTCTCACTCTCTCGCCCTTTCCCTCGCTTCTCTACCCATCTGTCTCTCCCTGTCTGTCTTCCTCCTCTCTCTCCCTGTCTGTCTCCCTCATCTCTCTCTCCCTGTCTCTATTTCCCTTTCCCTGTCTGTGTCCCAGTGTCTCTCCCTTTCCATCTTTTTCCCTAGCTTTTCTCTCTCCCCGGGCGGGATGTATTAACATACATCGCCGCCCCTCGCCGGTTACCGCAGCGATGTTGATCGCATATGTACTAACATATGCGATCAACATCGCGATGCGGTGACGGAGCCCCCCCGCGATACCTGTTAGGTGGTCTGCGGGGGGTCTCTGTCACCTCCCCGGGGTCCCCACACTGGCTAGATGCCGGGAAGCAGCAGCAGGCTGCCCCCGGCACCTCCTCCTCCCCCCTGCAGCCGGAAGGACGTCCGGCTGCGTTGCTAGGGGGAGGAGGACACTACCTTCCGGGTCCAGGGCAGCCTGGAGGAAGGTAAGCCAGGGGGAAGGGGGGTCGGCGTCTGCGGCAGGGGTCGACGGTGTCGGCGGGTTGCGGCGGTCGGCGAAAAGAAGCCCATAGGCTTCTATAGGGTTTCGCCATCCAGAGATGGCGAAACCCTGGACGCCGAAAACGCTGCGGTAGGGTCTTAGTAAATATGAAAATGCGGTAAAACCCCCGTTTTCGGGGGTTTTACCGCATTTTTGCTTTAGTACATCCCGCCCCCCATCTCTGTGTCCCTCTCCCTGTCTCTCTCTCTCTCTTCCTTTCCATGTCTGTGTTCCCATCTCTATCTCCCTCACCCTGTCTCTCTCCTTCTCCCTGTATCTGTTCCTGTCTCTGCATCTCTCTCCCTCGCTTCTCTCTCTACATGTCTCTCCCTGTCTCTCTCTACTGTCTCTCTCATCCCCTCCGTGTACCTGTCTCCCTGTCTCTGCATCTATCTCTCTGTCTCTCTTCCCTCCCTCGCCCCTCTCTCCCCATCTCCGTCTCTCCCTCGCCTCTGTCCCTCCCTCATCTCTCTCTCTCCGTCTGTCTCTCCATCTGTCTCTCTCTTTCTCATCCATCTCTCTCTCATCTCCCTCTCTCCCTCGTATCTCTCTCCCTTGTCTCTCTACCTCATCTCTCTCTCCCTCTGTCCCTCGTCTCTCTCTCTGTCTCTGCGTCTCTCTCCCTCTCTGCCTTACTTCTCTCTCTCTCTCTCTCTCTCTCTCTCTCTCTCCATGTCTCTCCCTCATCTCTTTCTTTCTTTCCCAGTCTCTCTCTCTCCCTCCCTATCTCTGTGTCTCACACAGTAGGAAGGGGGACATGGCTCAGAAAAGGAGGAAGAGGGTAATATCACTCACACAGGAGAAGTGTGTGTGTGTGTGTGTGTGTGTGTGTGTGTGTGTGTGTGTGTGTGTGTGGGTGGGGGGGGGGTGGGCATGGCTTACACAGGGTCAGGGGGTTATCACTCATACAGGGCAAGGAGTCAGTAAAATACAAATAATTTTTTGCAAGGGGGGCACGACATTTTTCTTGCCTCTGGGCAATTGAGCTGAAGTTACGCCACTGCTTACCCTGCTGCCTTTCTCTCTCCCTGCCCCTATGTCCCTGCTGTCACTTTCCCTGTCCCTCTGTCACTCTCCCTGTTCCTATGTCCCTGCTATCATTTTCCCTGTCACTCTCCCTGACCCTATTTCCCTGCTGTCACTCTCCTTGAATTTTGTCCCATTCCATGTGGCATAATGTGAATTTTGGCTCATTCTGTGTGCTATAATGTAAATTTTGACTCATACCGTGTGGTATAATGTGAATTTCGTCTCATACCGTGTGTTATAATTTGAATTTCGTCTCATACTGTGTGGTATAATGTGAATTGCGGCTCATAGTGTGTGCTATAATGTGATTTTCGTCTCATGCTGTCTGGTATAATGTAAGTGGCATTACTGTGTGGCATAATGTATAGGGGCATTACTTTATGGCATATAGTGTTATAAGGGGCACTATTACTGTGTGGCATAATATGTATAAGGAGTACTACTATGTGGCAGGATGTGAATTGACTCTACTGTGTGGTTTAATGTAAATGGGCTCTATTGTGGTGTAATGTGAATAAGGGGCACTACTGTGTGATGTAACGTGATTAAGGGGCACTACTGTGTGTTGTAACGTGAATAAGGGCACTACTGTGTGACGCAACATCAATAAGAGCCACTACTGTAACGTAACGTGAATAAGGAGGGGGGGGGGTAGGCTTAAGTTTTGCCTAGGGTGCCGAGCAACCTTCCACCGGCCCTGCCCAGACTCCCACACTTGCTCCAATGTACTACAGAGCGGGAGATTGTGGATTGTATTTGGAAACCCCTCTCCAGGAATCCTGCTTTTGCCACTGGCTCCATACCGGACTGGTTGGTCTATGGTACGTTTTCCACTTACGTACAGCACTTGATTGCTGAATAACAAGTGGAACTTTTTTTAATTTATTGTTTACTTTACATGTTGAAGCAGAAGCACACCCGTCTCTAGCACTCAAGAGGTTGACATGTCAATGCTAAATGTAGCATACTGTTTCACATTATGCTGTTGTCTTTCTATATTTTCAGCTTAAAGCACAGGCTTAAAATAGTATTATACACAGGGTGATATTAAATACTGTGACTCAGGCATCTACAGTATTTATTAAAGTCTTGATTTCCAGCTCAAGTTTGCATTTGACCAAGCATTGACCTAGTGAAGTGGTAAATCTCCTCTTATGACTGCCAGCTAGTATTGTGGGGCTGCTAAGTATCACTCACCTGTTTTGCCAATATTTTAATGGCAAATTGTGGTAACTATAAATTTATCATTGCTACAATAAGCAGGAAAGTAAAATAAATGTTATTGTTTCATATTGATATGTTATATTCTATATATAATACATATTTTGGATTATTTATTGACTCCAGAAGCGTCGTTGCTATTGGCAACAAGTGTCTCCACTTGTCCACTTTAGAAAGTTTGATAAATCTCAGCCGGTGTGAGTCACTGAGTAGTCTTTAAGACCCTTTGCCAATACTCCCACGGTTGGCATAGTTCTATAAATTATTTGGTAGCCAAACTGTCCTTGTTATAGCTCCGTTTCTTATTTTCATCATGTTTGAAGGTATAATGAAGCCTCTCAATTTGCTATGCACCAGCAACATTAACATTATGGACTTGCAGTGATAATACTGTATTCTAAGTTGGTTATTAGGATACAGGCAGAAAATATTGGCTTGGGTTTAGGTGACAGGAGGAGCATGTATGTGAGCTGGACCCTTGTTGATAATAATGTTGTCTAACATTTTACTAAGAACAAGCAATATCACTGGGGTCAAAATGGCTTTGGTTCCTAATTAAATAAAAGGCTGTATTATAGTTTAAGGGGTCTATTTACTAAGCCTTCGATGGAGATAAAGTGGACAGAGATAAAACACCAGCCAATCAGCTCCTAACTGTCATGTCACAGGCTGGTTTTGAAAAATGACATGAGCCGATTGGCTGGTACTTTATCTCTATCCACTTTATCTCCATCTAAGGCTTAGTAAATAGACCTAAAGCAGATACAGTATGGGGCCTAATTCAGACCTGATCGTAGATGTGCTAAAAACGCACATCTACGCTCAAAATCTCTGACATGCGGGAGAATGCACAGCACAGGGCTAGTCCGCACCACATGCCAGGCCCTACCCACCCCCATTCCCACGCAGATGTGCAAAAGCATCGCACAGCGGCCATGCTTTCACACCTGCCAAGTAGCTCCCTGCAAATGATCCGGACACTCCTGCATTGTCCGGACCACCGCAACGTCATCGATGCGCTTTGCGACCGCCTCTGCCTGTCAATCATGCAGAGGTGATCACACCAGTGAGATGCCTTTGCATCTCACAGTGTGCGCACGAGTTGTGCAGCTTCTGCGTGTGCGCACACAGCACAGGGCTTCAGCCTGCTAATGCTGCTGCTGCAGTGTACAGGTCTGAATTAGGCCCATGATTAGGACTATGACTAAAGGGCGGATTGGCCATAGGGCTCCCCAGGAATATTCCTGCTAGGCCAATGTGTCTGTAGGGCCTGTTTTGTGTGTTGTTACGTGGCCCCATTCCCCACATGACAGGCAGCCCACCACACTCAGTACACTGCATTGTCCCCATTCATTCTGTTATTCCATCTCTGCAATACAGCAACTCTGCCATCCAGTGATGCCGCCATGGCTACACGGTATGTTATACCTCTTGTCGGGCCACTTCTATAAAATTTTACAGGGCCCCTTTAAGTTTCCAATCCGTCCGTGACTATAATACAAATCAAATATATGTATTACAAATTCAGCATTTTGAACGTTCAAGAAATTAAGAACTTGGTAAATTCTCAGTAGTTACATTTTTACTCAACAAGAGATTTCCTATAAAACAAAATCAATATACAGTAAACAGTGTTTTTGTCTTTGAGCATAATATTAGATCAAGTAACTTCTTCTTCTAAAAAGGATTAACCACATCATTTGCAGATGCTGCCTTGAAGATTAATGAATTTAGAAAGAAGATCTCTGTAATCTTCAGACAAAGAATTGCACATTTAAATGGGTCAGCTGATTGTATTTACTGAAACCAAACTTCTACCATATGCCTCTAATCCCCAGCAGGTGATTGCATTGTTGAATAAATTGCTATTTGCACTCTATCAAAATTATCGTTTGTACAATTAATACTTTTGTCTGTCTTAAGGGCCCTACACACTTAAAGATTATCTGTCCAATCTGGCTGATTGGAAAGAAAATCTGGCAATGGCTGGGAGCAAATGACAATCAACAATTTGCTACCAAAATCAAGAAAATGGACAAAAACAGTTCAGATAAATTGGTTTAATGAAACAAACTTAACCAATTTGTCTTAAAGTCCATTTTTGTCTGTTTTTCAATGTTTGAGAGCAAATAGTCAATTGCCATTTGCTCCCAGACATTGCCAGATTTTCTTTCCAATCAGCCAGATTGGACAGATAATCTTTTAGTGTGTAGGGCCCTTAAGACTTTAGATTTCACTTTCATTAAGTAAAAAAAAAAGTTAAAAATACATTTTTTTATATAAATTAAATGTTTTTCTTTTTCTAATAGAAATATATATCTGTCTGGTTTATTTTTCTTTAAAAAATAAAAAAAAATTCTGTTGCTGTTATCCTTAGAACAACTGTTCATAAGAAAGCTTGTGAACTCCAATTCATTTTACTAACAGCGGTTATTGGGCCTAATTCTGGTCGCATAGCAAATGGAGCAGTGATTTCTAGTAATAACTCCTTTACTGCTTGGATGGGGAAGGTTTATACCCCTTTTCCACTAGCTCAAAAAACACGGGTAAAACCGAGTAAAACCGAATCCGCTCATCACTAGCATTTACCCATGTTTTTTGCAAGTGACCGGGGAATCCTACCTGGGTAGCTACTTGGGTAGGACAGGGAATGATCCGGGTAAGGTTGCAGTGTAAACGGAAGCCGTGTCGATGTGACACGGCTCCCGTTTACACTGTATGGAAGGGCGGCACTGTGATCTCCCAGCGCCGCCCCTGCCGCGTCACCAGCTGCGTCACCAATCCGGCAATATGCCAGGATGGTGTCTGCTGATGGGAAAGGGGCCATTGATGCGGGTCGCAGCCGGGTAGCACCCATGTCAGGCTCCCGGCAGCGACCCGCATCGTAGATGGAAAAGGGGTATTAATGAGATAGGGCAGGAGGGAGAACACTAAACTGTAGAAAGAGCATTGGGCTGAATCAAAAGACCCAGGCACATGATCTTCAGCGTAGTAGGGGTTATTTAATATGCGGCAGAGTGTTGGATAGCAGAGGGGCTTAATATTCATAATTTTCTGGTGGAAGGGCAGCTTGCTTGACCATGGATATCTCCAGTTCCTATTGGTGGATTTCTTAGATTTAAATGGGATAAAAACTAGAGAGTCCAACCTTTTAGGAGGTACTGGGGCTTTGGGGATTTGGATTCAGGAGCCGGAGCAATCCACTGACAAATATATAAATCCACATCACAGGCGTGTGGAGCTAGAGCAGAGACCAGCTGCTGGAAGCCTGATATCTCCAGTTCTGGGCATAGTAGAGACAAGCTGCCACTTTCCACTGAAATGGAAGCATCCCAGCTTTTGGACTGTATCATCAGAAAACTCTAAGTCAGAAAGAATTGGAGATATCTTGGCAGGAAGAGTATTTAGCAGGAGCAAATGGGGACCATTACTTTGTCGGATATCTCTTGTTCCCCAAGGCCGATTTTCAAAATTCTGGTACCACTGGAAAGAGGGGACCCTCAGTACTCTTAGATTCCTGGGTCCTTTGAGCAACTGCCCATAAAGCCCAATGGAAAAGATGGCCCTAGTCCACATGACAAATGCTTTTTATCCTGCACTCAATGGGACAGTGTACCAGAACCTTTTTTTCTTTGAATAATTTTTAATTTGTATAACTGGTTCTGGAAACAAGTGAAATAATTGCAGAAATAAATTATATAAACATATTAAGACTTGTCCAGCTTATGTAAGCTACTATAAATCCTGTATCAACTTGAAACTTTAGATGAGTAAAAAAAAAAAAAGCAAAGCAAATAACAAGCATATACATTTTTCTCTCCATCCAGTAAAGACAGTGCAACCAGAGCCAGAGTAAGGTGTGGGGCACATGGGGATAAGTAGAAGGAACCCCTGCCACCTGCCGCAGACCGGTTGCCCTGTCTAACATTGGCGCCATAGTAGAACTGTACAGTCAGGACAGCTGAGCAATGCTCAGCTGTCCAATTGCTGCCCGGCAAAACAAGCCTGCGGCTCAGTCATTGGTGCGCCACAGGCTACACTGAAGAAGGAGGAGGAATCCTTGGTAATGAGTGGATACCCGGAGGTTGTGACTGTGTTTTCTTAATTGGAGGAGAGACAGAGAGAAGCTAGATCTCGGTCTCAAATTGTACAGTACAGTCTGCCAACAGCATAACAAAAAATGTAAGGCTGCCTGTATTTTAAATTTATTCTTGGTCATACAGTGGGGCAAAAAAGTATTTGGACAGCCACCGATTGTGCAAGTTGACCCACTTAAAAAGATGAGAGAGGTCTGTAATTTCCACCATAGGTACACTTTAACTGTAACAGACAGAATTTGAAAAAAAAAACCTAGGAAATCACATTGTATGATTTTTAAACAATTTATTTGTATATTCTTGCGAAAAATAAATATTTGGACAATCAAAAAGTTTAACTCAATACTTTGTAATAAAACCTTGGTTGGCAATTACAGAGGTCAAACATTTCCTTTAGTTCTTGACCAGGTTTGCACGCACTGTAGAAGGTATTTTGGCCCACTCTTCCATGCAGATCTTCTCTAGATCTGTCATGTTTTGGGGCTGTCACAAGCAACATGGACTTTCAACTCCCTCCACAGATTTTCTATTGGGTTGAGGTCTGGAGACCGGCTAGGCCACTCCAGGACCTTAAAATGCTTCTTACGGAGCTACTCCTTAGTTGCCCGGGTGGTGTGTTTGGAGTCATTGTCATGCTGGAAGACCCAGTCACGTTCCATCTTCAATGCTCTTACTGAGGGAAGAAGGTTTTTGCCCAAAATCTCACGATACATGGCCCCATTCAATCTCTCCTTAATACGGATCAGTCATCCTTTCCCTTTTGCAGAAAAGCAGCCCCAAAGCATGATGTTTCCACCCCCATGCTTCACAGTTGGTATGGTGTTCATGGGATGCCATTCATCATTCTTCTCCCTCCAAACACGGCGAGTGGAGTTTATATCAAAAAGTTCAATTTTGCTCAAATCTGACTGCATTACATTCTCCCAATCCTCCTCTGGATCATCCAGATGGTCACTGGCAAACTTTAGACGGGCCAGGACATGTGCTGGCTTAAGCAGGGGGACCTTTTTGGTGCTGCAGGATTTCAATCAATGACGACGTAGTGTGTTACTAATGGTAACCTTTGTAAATGTGGTCCCAGCTCTCTTGAGGTCATTGACAATGTCCCCCCGTGTAGTTCTATGCTGATTTCTCACCGTTCTCAAGATCATTGATACCCAACGAGGTGATATCTTGCATGGAGTCCCAGGTCGAGGGAGATTGTCAGTGATCTTGTATTTCTTCCATTTTTTAATAATTGCGCCAACAGTTGATCTCTTCTCACGGACCTGCTTGCCTATTGTCGTGTAGCTCATCCCAGCCCTGTGCAGCTTTACAATTTTTTCCCTGGTGTCCTTAGACAGCTCTCTGGTCTTGGTCATGGTGGAGAGGTAGCAGTCAGACTGTTTGAGGGTGTGGACAGGTGTCTTTTATACAGATAACCAGTTCAAACAGGTGCCATTAATACAGGTAACGAGTGGAGGATAGAAGAGCTTCTTAAAGAAGTAACAGGTCTGTGAGAGCCAGAAATCCTGCTGCTTGGTAGGTGTCCAAATATTTATTTTTCGCAAAAATATACAAATAAATTGTTTAAAAATCATACAATGTGATTTCCTGGAGGTTTTTTTTTCAGATTCTGTCTCTCACAGTTGAAGTGTACCTATACTTATTTGCCCCACTGTATGTTATATGCATCTACATATAAATAATAATAATAATATATATATATATATATATATATATATATATATATATGGCAAAACGTGAAGCCGGCACTCCCCTCTGTACCAAAGCAGGTAACTTGCATCCGGTGCCTTCCAGGTGTATTAGGCCACAAACGGTCGATCACCAAACATATCAAGCAAAGGCGGCACTCAGGACGACTTGTAAAAATCACACGGACCCCAGCATCAAGATCAACGTTTCAATCTTATTTACAGACGAAAATCTGTAAATAAGATTGAAACGTTGATCTTGATGCTGGGGTCCGTGTGATTTTTACAAGTCGTCCTGAGTGCCGCCTTTGCTTGATATATATATATATATATATATATATATATTATACACACAGAAATGGTGCGGCACTCCAATGATTTGCTGCACCTTTTCTGTGTTGTGCTCATCCATACTGTGAGGGCACCCAGTGTTGATTTCTATTAAGGGGCTATGCCTGACCCCTGCCTGTATGTGTGTATATATATATATATATATATATTTATATTAGTGATGAGCGGGTTCGGTTCCTCGGAAACCGAACCCCCCCCCGAACTTCACCCATTTTACACGGGTCCGAGGCATACTCGGATTCTCCCGTATGGCTCGGTTAACCCGAGCGCGCCCGAACGTCATCATCCCGCTGTCGGATTCTCGCGAGATTCGGATTCTATATAAGCAGCCGCGCGTCGCCGCCATTTTCACTCGTGCATTGGAAATGTTAGGGAGAGGACGTGGCTGGCGTCCTCTCCGTTTATTAATCTAGAATTCTTGATGCAAAAATATTCGTGCTTATTGCTTAATTGTGGGGACTGGGGAGCAGCTGTATTATATAGGAGGAGTACAGTGCAGAGTTTTGCTGACAGTGACCACCAGTATACGTTGTCTGCCTGAAAAACACTCCATATCTGTGCTCAGTGTGCTGCATATATCTGTGCTCACACTGCTTAATTGTGGGGACTGGGGAGCAGCTGTATTATATAGGAGGAGTACAGTGCAGAGTTTTGCTGACAGTGACCACCAGTATACGTTGTCTGCCTGAAAATCACTCCATATCTGTGCTCAGTGTGCTGCATATATCTGTGCTCACACTGCTTTATTGTGGGGACTGGGGACCACCAGTATATTATATAGGAGGAGTACAGTGCAGAGTTTTGCTGACAGTGACCACCAGTATACGTTGTCTGCCTGAAAAACACTCCATATCTGTGCTCAGTGTGCTGCATATATCTGTGCTCACACTGCTTAATTGTGGGGACTGGGGAGCAGCTGTATTATATAGGAGGAGTACAGTGCAGAGTTTTGCTGACAGTGACCACCAGTATACGTTGTCTGCCTGAAAAACCATCCATATCTGTGCTCAGTGTGCTGCATATATCTGTGCACACACTGCTTTATTGTGGGGACTGGGGACCACCAGTATATTATATAGGAGGAGTACAGTGCAGAGTTTTGCTGACAGTGACCACCAGTATACGTTGTCTGCCTGAAAAACACTCCATATCTGTGCTCAGTGTGCTGCATATATCTGTGCTCACACTGCTTTATTGTGGGGACTGCGGACCACCAGTATATTATATAGGAGGAGTACAGTGCAGAGTTTTGCTGACAGTGACCACCAGTATACGTTGTCTGCCTGAAAAACACTCCATATCTGTGCTCAGTGTGCTGCATATATCTGTGCTCACATTGCTTTATTGTGGGGACTGGGGACCACCAGTATATTATATAGGAGGAGTCAGGGCCATCTTAACAGCAGTGCAGGCCCCTGGGCACAGCAATGCACTGGGCCCCCTACCCATCCTCCAGCAGTAGGGGTGGGGGGAGCTATCAGCGGCAGCTTTGATGTCCCGTTGACGGTAGGGGGTGTTCTATCTTCCGCTCAGCATGTAGGACCTGGAGCAGTAATTTATGCTAATTAGTGATGAGCGGGTTCGGTTCCTCGGAAACCGAACCCCCCGAACTTCACCCATTTTACACGGGTCCGAGGCATACTCGGATTCTCCCGTATGGCTCGGGTAACCCGAGCGCGCCCGAATGTCATCATCCCGCTGTCAGATTCTCGCGAGATTCGGATTCTATATAAGCAGCCGCGCGTCGCCGCCATTTTTACTCGTGCATTGGAAATGTTAGGGAGAGGACGTGGCTGGCGTCCTCTCCGTTATTGTTGAACTTGATTGTGCACTATTGCTTAATTGTGGGGAGGGCTGGGGAGCAGCTGTATAATATAGGAGGAGTACAGTGCAGAGTTTTGCTAATCAGTGACCACCAGTTATCCGTTCTCTGCCTGAAAAAAACGCTCCATATCTGTGCTCAGTGTGCTGCATATATCTGTGCTCACACTGCTTAATTGTGGGGACTGGGGAGCAGCTGTATTATATAGCAGGAGTACAGTGCAGAGTTTTGCTGACAGTGACCACCAGTATACGTTGTCTGCCTGAAAAACACTCCATATCTGTGCTCAGTGTGCTGCTTTATTGTGGGGACTGGGGACCACCAGTATAATATTATATAGGAGGAGTACAGTGCAGAGTTTTGCTGACCAGTGACCACCAGTATATAATATATAGCATTACAGTATAGTAGGCCACTGCTGTACCTACCTCTGTGTTGTCATTAAGTATACTATCCATCTAGATTCTATACCTGTGGTGCATTTCAGTTGTGCAGTTTGCTGACACAGTGACCACCAGTATATATAGCAGTACGGTACAGAAGGCCACTGCTGTACCTACCTCTGTGTCATCATTAAGTATACTATCCATCTACATTCTATACCTGTAGTGCATTTTAGTTTTGCAGTTTGCTGACACAGTGACCACCAGTATACTATATATAGCAGTACGGTACGGAAGGCCACTGCTGTACCTACCTCTGTGTCGTCATTAAGTATACTATCCATCTACATTCTATACCTGTGGTGCATTTTAGTTTTGCAGTTTGCTGACACAGTGACCACCAGTATACTATATATAGCAGTACGGTACGGAAGGCCACTGCTGTACCTACCTCTGTGTCGTCATTAAGTATACTATCCATCTACATTCTATACCTGTGGTGCATTTTAGTTTTGCAGTTTGCTGACACAGTGACCACCAGTATACTATATATAGCAGTACGGAGGCCACAGCTGTACCTACCTCTGTGTCATCATTAAGTATACTATCCATCTACATTCTATACCTGTGGTGCATTTTAGTTTTGCAGTTTGCTGACACAGTGACCACCAGTATACAATATATAGCATTACGGTACGGAAGGCCACTGCTGTACCTACCTCTGTGTCATCATTAAGTATACTATCCATCTACATTCTATACCTGTGGTGCATTTTAGTTTTGCAGTTTGCTGACACAGGGACCACCAGTATACTATATATAGCAGTACGGTACGGAAGGCCACTGCTGTACCTACCTCTGTGTCGTCATTAAGTATACTATCCATCTACATTCTATACCTGTGGTGTATTTTAGTTTTGCAGATTGCTGACAGTGACCACCAGTATATATAGCAGTACGGTACGGAAGGCCACTGCTCTACCTACCTCTGTGTCGTCAAGTATACTATCCATCCATATCTGTGGTGCATTTCAGTTGTGCGCAGTATATATAGTAGTAGGCCATTGCTATTGATAGTTACTGGCATATAATTCCACACATTAAAAAATGGAGAACATAAATGTGGAGGTTAAAATAGGGAAAGATCAAGATCCACTTCCACCTCGTGCTGAAGCTGCTGCCACTAGTCATGGCCGAGATGATGAAATGCCATCAACGTCGTCTGCCAAGGCCGATGCCCAATGTCATAGTAGAGAGCATGTAAAATCCAAAAAACAAAAGTTCAGTAAAATGACCCAAAAATCAAAATTGAAAGCGTCTGATGAGAAGCGTAAACTTGCCAATATGCCATTTACGACACAGAGTGGCAAGGAACGGCTGAGGCCCTGGCCTATGTTCATGGCTAGTGGTTCATATTCACATGAGGATGGAAGCGCTCATCCTCTCGCTAGAAAAATTAAAAGACTTAAGCTGGCAAAAGCACAGCAAAGAACTGTGCGTTCTTCGAAATCACAAATCCCCAAGGAGAGTCCAATTGTGTCGGTTGCGATGCCTGACCTTCCCAACACTGGACGGGAAGAGCTTGCGCCTTCCACCATTTGCACGCCCCCTGCAAGTGCTGGAAGGAGCACCTGCAGTCCAGTTCCTGATAGTCAAATTGAAGATGTCACTGTTGAAGTACACCAGGATGAGGATATGGGTGTTGCTGGCGCTGGGGAGGAAATTGACAAGGAGGATTCTGATGGTGATGTGGTTTGTTTAAGTCAGGCACCCGGGGAGACATCTGTTGTCCGTGGGACGAATATGGCCATTGACATGCCTGGTCAAAATACAAAAAAAAACACCTCTTCGGTGTGGAATTATTTCAACACAAATGCGGACAACAGGTGTCAAGCCATGTGTTGCCTTTGTCAAGCTGTAATAAGTAGGGGTAAGGACGTTAACCACCTAGGAACATACTCCCTTATACGTCACCTGGTCCGCATTCATCAGAAGTCAGTGACAAGTTCAAAAACTTTGGATGACAGCGGAAGCTGTCCACTGACCACTAAATCCCTTCATCTTGTAACCAAGCTCCTGCAAACCACACCACCAACTCCCTCAGTGTCAATTTCCACCTTACACAGGAAAGCCAATAGTCCTGCAGGCCATGTCACTGACAAGTCTGACGAGTCCTCTCCTGTCTGGGATTCCTCCGATGCATCCTTGAGTGTAACGTCTACTGCTGCTTTTGTTGCTGCTGGGAGTCGATCGTTATCCCAGAGGGGAAGTCGGAAGACCACTTGTACTACTTCCAGTAAACAATTGACTGTCCAACAGTCCTTTGCGAGGAAGATGAAATATCACAGCAGTCATCCTGCTGCAAAGCGAATAACTCAGGTCTTGTCAGCCTGGGTGGTGAGAAAAGTGGTTCCGGTATCCACCGTTAATTCAGAGGCAACTAGAGACTTGTTTGAGGTACTGTGTCCCCAGTACCAAATACCATCTAGGTTCCATTTCTCTAGACAGGCGATACCAAAAATGTACACAGACCTCAGAAAAAGAGTCACCAGTGTCCTAAAAAATGCACTACTTCCAGTAAGCAATTGACTGTTCAACAGTCCTTTGCGAGGAAGATGAAATATCACAGCAGTCATCCTGCTGCAAAGCGGATAACTGAGGCCTTGACAACTATGTTGGTGTTAGACGTGCGTCCGGTATCCGCCGTTAGTTCACAGGGAACTAGACAATTTATTGAGGCAGTGTGCCCCCGTTACCAAATACCATCTAGGTTCCACTTCTCTAGGCAGGCGATACCGAGAATGTACACGGACGTCAGAAAAAGACTCACCAGTGTCCTAAAAAATGCAGTTGTACCCAATGTCCACTTAACCACGGAGATGTGGACAAGTGGAGCAGGGCAGACTCAGGACTATATGACTGTGACAGCCCACTGGGTAGATGTATTGCCTCCCGCAGCAAGAACAGCAGCGGCGGCACCAGTAGCAGCATCTCGCAAACGCCAACTCGTTCCTAGGCAGGCTACGCTTTGTATCACCGCTTTCCATAAGAGGCACACAGCTGACAACCTCTTACGGAAACTGAGGAACATCATCGCAGAATGGCTTACCCCAATTGGACTCTCCTGGGGATTTGTGACATCGGACAACGCCACCAATATTGTGCGTGCATTACATCTGGGCAAATTCCAGCACGTCCCATGTTTTGCACATACATTGAATTTGGTGGTGCAGAATTATTTTTTTAAAACGACAGGGGCGTGCAAGAGATGCTGTCGGTGGCCCGAAGAATTGCGGGCAACTTTCGGCATTCAGCCACCGCGTGCCGAAGACTGGAGCACCAGCAAACACTCCTGAACCTGCCCTGCCATCATCTGAAGCAAGAGGTGGTAACGAGGTGGAATTCAACCCTCTATATGCTTCAGAGGATGGAGGAGCAGCAAAAGGCCATTCAAGCCTATACATCTGCCCACGATATAGGCAAAGGAGGGGGAATGCACCTGACTCAAGCGCAGTGGAGAATGATTTCAACGTTGTGCAAGGTTCTGCAACCCTTTGAACTTGCCACACGTGAAGTCAGTTCAGACACTGCCAGCCTGAGTAAGGTCATTCCCCTCATCAGGCTTTTGCAGAAGAAGCTGGAGACATTGAAGGAGGAGCTAAAACAGAGCGATTCTGCTAGGCATGTGGGACTTGTGGATGGAGCCCTTAATTCGCTTAACCAGGATTCACGGGTGGTCAATCTGTTGCAATCAGAGCACTACATTTTGGCCACCGTGCTCGATCCTAGATTTAAAACCTACGTTGTATCTCTCTTTCCGGCAGACACAAGTCTGCAGAGGTTCAAAGACCTGCTGGTGAGAAAATTGTCAAGTCAAGCGGAACGTGACCCGTCAACAGCTCCTCCTTCACATTCTCCCGCAACAGGGGGTGTGAGGAAAAGGCTAAGAATTCCGAGCCCACCCGCTGGCGGTGATGCAGGGCAGTCTGGAGCGAGTGCTGACATCTGGTCCGGACTGAAGGACCTGGCAACGATTACTGACATGTCGTCTACTGTCATTGCATATGATTCTGTCACCATTGAAAGAATGGTGGAGGATTATATGAGTGACCGCATCCAAGTAGGCACGTCAGACAGTCCGTACGTATACTGGCAGGAAAAAGAGGCAATTTGGAGGCCCTTGCACAAACTGGCTTTATTTTACCTAAGTTGCCCACCCTCCAGTGTGTACTCCGAAAGAGTGTTTAGTGCAGCCGCTCACCTTGTCAGCAATTGGCGTACGAGGTTACTTCCAGAAAATGTGGAGAAGATGATGTTCATCAAAATGAATTATAATCAATTCCTCCGTGGAGACATTCACCAGCAATTGCCTCCAGAAAGTACACAGGGACCTGAGATGGTGGATTCCAGTGGGGACGAATTAATAATCTGTGAGGAGGGGGATGTACACAGTGAAAGGGGTGAGGAATCGGAGGATGATGATGAGGTGGACATCTTGCCTCTGTAGAACCAGTTTGTGCAAGGAGAGATTGATTGCTTCTTTTTTGGTGGGGGCCCAAACCAACCAGTCATTTCAGTCACAGTCGTGTGGTAGACCCTGTCGCTGAAATGATGGGTTCGTTAAAGTGTGCATGTCCTGTTTATACAACATAAGGGTGGGTGGGAGGGCCCAAGGACAATTCCATCTTGCACCTCTTTTTTCTTTCATTTTTCTTTGCATCATGTGCTGTTTGGGGACAATTTTTTTGAAGTGCCATCCTGCCTGACACTGCAGTGCCAGTCCTAGATGGGCCAGGTGTTTGTGTCGGCCACTTGTGTCGCTTAGCTTAGTCACACAGCGACCTTGGTGCGCCTCTTTTTTTCTTTGCATCATGTGCTGTTTGGGGACAATTTTTTTGAAGTGCCATCCTGCCTGACACTGCAGTGCCAGTCCTAGATGGGCCAGGTGTTTGCAGGGCCGTCTTAACGGCAGTGTAGGCCCCTGGGCACAGCAATGCATTGGGCCCCCTACCCATCCTCCAGCGGTAGGGGTGGGGGGTGCTATCAGCGGCAGCTTTGATGTCCCTTGGGTGGTAGAGGGTGTTCTATCTTCCGCTCAGCATGTAGGACCTGGAGCAGTAATTTCTGCTAATTGCTCCTTTACTGCACAGATGGGGCGGGAGGGAGAACACTAAACTGTAGAAGAGGGCATTGGGCTGAATGAAGGGGCCCTGGTACATGACTTCCGGGGTGGTAGGGGGTGTTTAATACACAGGGGAGGGATGGATAGTGGAGTAGGCTTAATATTCATCATTTTCTGGTGGGAGGGCAGCTTGCTTGACTGCAGATATCTCAAGTTCCTGAAAATATATTTCTTTGTTTTGAATGGGATAAAAAACTAGAGATTCCCACCTTTCAGAAGGTTTTGGGGACTTGGGGATCAGAGTTCAGGAGCCAGAGCAATCCTCCAATGAATATATAAAACTGTATACCAGGCGCGTGGAGCTGGAGCAGGGACCAGCTGCTGGAAGGCTGATATCTCTGGTTCTGGGCACAGTAGAGACAAGCTGCCAGCGTCCAGCAAAAGGGGAGAGTCCCAGCTTTTGGATTATACCCTCAGAAAAACTCTAAGTCAGACAGAACCTGAGATATCTGGCTGGGAAGAGCAATTAACAGGCTCGGATGGGGACCACTGCTTTCACGTTGGATATCTCCGGTTCCCCAAGGCCGATTTTCAAAAATCTGGTACCCCTGGAAAGAGGGGACCCTCAGCTATCAGCCTAGGGCCCTTATACTCCTGGGGCCCTTGGGCAAGAGCCCATTGAGCCCATACGGAAAGACGGCCCTGGGTGTTTGTGTCGGCCACTTGTGTCGCTTAGCTTAGTCACACAGCGACCTTGGTGCGCCTCTTTTTTTCTTTGCATCATGTGCTGTTTGGGGACAATTTTTTTGAAGTGCCATCCTGTCTGACACTGCAGTGCCACTCCTAGATGGGCCAGGTGTTTGTGTCGGCCACTTGTGTCGCTTAGCTTAGCCATCCAGCGACCTTGGTGCAAATTTTAGGACTAAAAATAATATTGTGAGGTGTGAGGTGTTCAGAATAGACTGAAAATGAGTGTAAATTATGGTTATTGAGGTTAATAATACTATGGGATCAATATGACCCCCAAATACTATGATTTAAGCTGTTTTTGAGGGTTTTTTGTAAAAAAACACCCGAATCCAAAACACACGCGAATCCGACAAAAAATTTTCAGGGAGGTTTTGCCAAAACGCGTCCGAATCCAAAACACGGCCGTGGAACCGAATCCAAAACCAAAACACAAAACCCGAATAATTTCCGGTGCACATCACTAATATATATATATATATATATATATATATATATAACACAAAAATGGAGGCACATTCAATGAGTAAAATATCAAGCAAAATTTACTCAAATAGGTCACATACATTTCAGTTAAGATAAATCAGCATGGAAACCATTCCCCTCGTGCTTCCGGATAGCCAACATGCACACGATTCACAATACTGTGTCTCTAATTTGTTCAGCAAAATTCTGTGCACATCGGAACCGGTTTGTGAAGTCGGCACGTCCGTTACATACTCTAAGCCACGCCCAAAGTGTTGAACCCCCTTCATCAGGAAAACAACACTCTATATATATATATATATATATATATAATTTTAGACCTTAGGGCCCCATGTCTTAAATACCCCTGGCCCCTCAAAAACTTAATCCAGCTCTGAGTGCAACAGTACAGTATGTTGCAAACAAAAGGCCTTAGCTTTCTAGTTACTTGCCAGCACCCATCAAATAGATTTAGTTTGTTTTTTATACTTGTGAAATGGAGACAAGTAGTGACATCAAAGTAGTGAACTACACCTGTTGGTTCAGTGCTAAATCATGACAGACAAAGGGCGATATCCTATTAGTAGCTGTACTTTACTGCTGTT
This sequence comes from Pseudophryne corroboree, assembly GCF_028390025.1. Taxonomy (NCBI): domain Eukaryota; kingdom Metazoa; phylum Chordata; class Amphibia; order Anura; family Myobatrachidae; genus Pseudophryne; species Pseudophryne corroboree. Next base: position 279,191,885 of record NC_086454.1, on the reverse strand, counting down.
AATAGGATTGTCGGGGGCTATCCTATTAGCCCCGAAGGTGGCATTCTTTTCTCCTGATGCGGGCACTTACCAGAGAATATGCTTCAGGTTCCTCAGGCACCTGAAGCATAATCTGTGATAAATGGCCACTGGAGCCATGATAACACATGGGATTGGGTACTTTTCCCTGATCCCATGTGTTTTCGTGTGATCTGGGGTCCAATTTCGGCCAATCAAAGCGGCCTCTGGGGGTAATTCAGAGTTGATCGCAGTAGCAAATTTGTTAGCAGATGGGCAAAACCATGTGCACTGCAGGTGTGGCAGATGTAACGTGCAAAGAGAGTTAGATTTGGGTGGGCTATTTTGTTTCTGTGCAGGGTAAATACTGGCTGCTTTATTTTTACACCGCAATTTAGATTTCAGTTTGAACACACCCCACCCAAATCTAACTCTCTCTGCACATGTTATATCTGCCACACCTGCAGTGCACATAGTTTTGCCTGTTAACAAATTTGCTACTGCGATCAACTCTGAATTACCCCCAGAGGCCGCTTTGATTGGCCAAAATTGGACCCCAGATCACAGAGATTATAAGGACAGTGATTTGGCATCCAGGAATTTAGGGAGGAGCTTTTATCTATCTCCATTGTAATCTTTCTAAGTATAATGGAGAGAGATAAAAGCTCCCCCTAAGTTCCTGGATGCCAAATCACCATCCTTAGTATCTCTGTACAGTATGTTCTATTAGTGTACTAATTAGCATGAACAGCTTGTAATGTACAGCGGCAAGTTTAATCTTTCTATGTATAATGGAGAGAGATAAAAGCTCCTCCCTAAGTTCCTGGATGCCAAATCACCGTCCTTAGTATCTCTGTACAGTATTTTCTATTAGAGTACTAATTAGCATGAACAGCTAATTAGTACCCTAATAGAACATACTGTACAGAGATACTAATGGTTGTGATTTGGCATCCAGGAACTTAGGGAGGAGCTTTTATCTCTCTCAGTTATACATAGAAAGATTAATCTTGCCACTGTACGTTACAAGCTGTTCGTTCTAATTAGTACACTAATAGAACATACTGTACAGAGATATGTTCTATTAGGGTACTAATTAGCTGTTCATGCTAATTAGTACTCTAATAGAAAATACTGTACAGAGATACTAAGGATGGTGATTTGGCATCCAGGAACTTAGGGAGGAGCTTTTATCTCTCTCCAATATACATAGAAAGATTAAACTTGCCGCCGTATGTTACAAGCTGTTCATGCTAATTAGTACACTAATAGAACATACTGTACAGAGATACTAAGGACGGTGATTTGGCATCCAGGAACTTAGGGAGGAGCATTTATCTCTCTCCATTGTAATCTTTCTAAGTATAATGGATTGAGATAAACGCTCCTCCCTAAGTTCCTGGATGCCAAATTACCGATTTGTGTAAAACATCTGTGCACCCTTCCATTGAATGTATTACAATGGATTACGCAGATAATAATAATAATAAAGTGAATGTCACGGGAACACACACAAAAAAGATTGGCACCTTGGGAATCGAACCCGGGACTCTCAGCGCGGCAGGCGGGAGCCTTCATCACTAGCCCACGACACTACATGGAAGATTTACAAGTTCATGTGTTAAAGTACTGCAAAGAGCGATTCCTTCCCATTGGTGTACGTTTATGCTGTTAGGGGACTCGGACGCTCACTTAGTGCACTGTACATACTGTAAAGTCAATGAGCTATATTATTCCTTTCACACATTAGTTGCATCTGCATACACAAGTGTTTAAATAAGTTCATTTGAGTCTGTATAAACTATACACACAGTGATTTGGCATCCAGGAACTTAGGGAAGAACGTTTATCTCTCCACCATTATACTTAAAACTACGTGATTTGGACGCTCACATATCCCTAACATCAATAGACCATACTGTATCTGTAACATGTTTGTTTGCATCTGTATATGCTGCACCATTTGCATCTGTACTGTATATACTGTTATATACTGTATGACATACTGTAGCATAATGTAGCGTAATGAGACGCACCAGTAAAGTAGTTCTTACCCTGTAGTTCAGTATTGTATTTTAATGGAGACCACACGCATGCGCATTGGTGATTTTAAAAAGCGAAATATGGTGGATGATCTTAGGTATTACACTCAAAGGTAACGCCAAATGCTCTGTGCGCCTCCGTTTGACTAGGCACGCCTCCTTGCACCCAGGCATGCTGCGTAGGCCGGATCGCGACTAACGCCTCAGTCAGCCAAGATAACGGAGGACCCATCTGTACCTCTTGGTACTTTAAATCATGTGATTAGCTCTTGGTGCTTTTCATCATTCAATTACCTCCTGGTGCTTTACATCATGCAACTACCTCCAGGTGCTTTTCATCATGCAACTACCACCTGGTGCTTTTCATCATGCAACTACTTCCTGGTGCTCAAAATACATCATCCTTGGAATATTTGTGATGTGCAAATAAATAAATAAAATAAAATGATATCTATCTATATATATATATATATATATATATACACGTAAAAGAATAATGAAAACCTAATACAGTAGTTTCTTTAGAAAGGGTCAAATTTAAATCTACGGTATATGTCAGGTCTAAATAAGATATGTTTATGTAACTCATCATAGATTAAATTTTTCTCAGTTTACTCAAAGCAATTAAACATATTCGAGAAGATGAGTGACTTAAAAGGCATTAATAGCTTGCAAAATTACTGCAAGGCAGTACTAAGCATTATTATCTATAACTGCAGACCATTTGAGAGGTTCTAGTTATCATTCCCCTCAAATTATGTGATGGCCTGTTAGAAGAAATATACTTAGGGGAAAAGGTCCTTTTGATCTATATGTTCTTGAACATCACAGGAGTAGGATACCAGCTGCGTGTAAATAAATTGAGTCTGGCATGGGGCTCTATAAGTTGATTACCTTATCTTCTATGTTGGACTTTCTGAGATAATGTCTTTACAAGCCTGCAGAGAAAGAGGGAAAGAAAGAAAGACAAATAGTTTCCCAGATAACAGGTTTTAATTCTTTGGTTATGGAAGTCAATCCTCATATAATATCTGCATTGATGAACCCTGAGTCTATACTCATCTATAATATAGCGCATATAAAGAATAGCACATTTTATAAAAAGTAATATTTGAAAATAAAAGTATTTTTTTTCTAATGTTATAAATAAAAAAATAAATAAATAAATTGTAATATTAAAACTACAGAACCCCCCCCCCAATAAATAAATAAATGAATAAATATCGTAATATAGTAATATATATAATAAATATAGCATATAATTTTTCAAAAAATAAATAAATATATATATATATATATATATATCTTTGTGCGTGTGAATGTTGTCTTCTGTGTTGGGATGGGATTGCAATTAAGTTGAAGCTGCTTTAAATAAATATATTGATAAATATGTCCCAGTGTAATGCTTTTTGTTACACCAATTGAATATACAGATGTGTCCACTTACATCTTTGTTTTTTTCTGAATTTGGCACAACATGCAAAACACGGCTTAACTGTTTTTCACGAGTAGTGAGTGGATGGATTTAAAAAAAATTGTTTGCCATAATAGAATATGTATAAAGTAACATATTAAAGAAGCAAATTAAGAAAAATCACAAAGCATGGCTAAATCTCTGAGTCTATGGCATGCAAGACCATGCCATACATGGCGGGATATAGCAAAGATGTATGTGGACACATCTGTATTATCACACTTTTTCTAAATAAATAAGTGGGGATCAGACCTATCTGTGAGCCCAAGCCTGCCAAAGAGACACAGTCATGCTTCCTACAGTATATGGCGTGGCCATGCCCCTTTTGATGTTGCATGCTGTATAACATATGTAGATTGGGCCAAAATGTACAGTGGCCATTCACACACACCATGGCCACCCTGTACCAGAACTCAACATTTATGACGGCATCTCCAGGCTACTGATGAGTGGCTTGTTTTGATCTATTCACATTTTTTTACTCTTAACATTTTGTACATTCAGAACATTTTAAAGTTTAACACAGAGTTCTTTTGCCATCACTTTGATGTAATGAAGGAGAACTTTGTGTAATATGGTTTATCACATTAAAAAATGTAAATTATTGTGAATACTAGAAGTCATTTTGGATTTCTTTGACCATTATAATAGCACTATGTCTCTTTCCTCAGCCTATATATCATGGATCTCCTCAGTAACTTTTATTACTGTATTATTGTAATTTACAGTAGTTGATACATTATCCCATATATAATTCTGAAATTATCAGGAGATGCTCAACTACAGAAGTAAATGGGCAATTCAGAAATAGGAATGGTATAGGGCACGTCACTTAACTCTCCTGCTGTAATTCTACCTAAACACATATACAGCTCAAGTTAGAGTCAAATTCTTCACATTATAAAATCTCCGTACCTGAGTAGGCTGTACGTTTCATGTCGATTTCTGCAGTTTACTTACTGTACTTCACTAGTTACAGAATCTCTCATCATGTCACTGTGATTACCATACATACAGTAGTCATATGGGGCAGTACGGATGATGTACTGAGCACTGAGCACTGAGGTCTTGGGTTCGATTCTCACCATGGCTCTAACTGTGGGAAATTTGTATATTCTCCCCATACTTGCATGTGTTTCCTCTGCAGGGCCGGATTAAGCATTGAGGGTGCCCAGGGCACATAAGACAGGGGGGCCCCAGTTGAAGATTGTGAATACCTCTCAACATGACCCATTCCAGGAGGGACAAATGCTCTCTACCGGGACTTCCCTTTTAATATATGATTGGCATCACCTGTGTTAAACTATTTAATTGATAAGAAAGGTGTTTCAACACAGGTGATTGCAATCATACTGTAACTTAAGAAGAAGGTCAAGGTAGAGAGCATTTTGTACCTCCTGGAATAAATCATGTTGGGAGGTATGGATTGTGTATATTCAATTTATACCAATTGTGTAAATTAGATTTAAACTAATAGTTTACTAATGTCTGAGTACTGTTTAGAGTGTCATTTAATTGAGAGGCAGCTACTTTATAAACATTTCTTGTAGTGGAACAAAGACAACTTAACCTTAAAATATACTTAGAAAAATGAAATCTATAATTTATCTTGTCACATGCAAGAATAGCTGCAGCCTCTGTACTACTTACACACTGAGACAGGACTCAGGAGGACTCTGTGTATTTGTTTCTCTAGATCCTCATCAGATAACAGGTTACACGGGACCCAGACACCCAAGTGGGGAGGGAGGAAAATTGTGATTCCTGGGTCACTTACAGCTCTCTTCCACCTATCTCTCCTCTGGTCAGAAAGCTCTGTCTGTAGCTCATGAAATCTGATACTCCTGTGTCTCTGCCTGTACTGCTTACTGTCCTGCTTGCATTCTGGTTGCCTGTTCTGCTGCTGCATAAGAGGGAAAGCTAGTGATCTCCATGTGCTCCGGCTGGGGTGCCCACTGACAAGGGGAGGCCCGGGGTACAGTATGCCCTGTGCCCCCCCCCACCTTAATCTGGCTTTGTTCCTCTGGGTACCATTAGCTGTTCGTGCTAATTAGTACTCTAATAGAAAATACTGTACGGAGATACTAAGGATGGTGATTTGGCATCCAGGAACTTAGGGAGGAGCTTTTATCTCTCTCCATTATACATAGAAAGATTAAACTTGCCGCTGTATGTTACAAGCTGTTCATGCTGATTAGTACACTAATAGAACATACTGTACAGAGATACTAAGGACGGTGATTTGGCTTCCAGGAACTTAGGGAGGAGCATTTATCTCTCTCCATTGTAATCTTTCTAAGAATAATGGATTGAGATAAACGCTCCTCCCTAAGTTCCTGGATGCCAAATTACCGATTTGTGTAAAACCTCTGTGCACCCTTCCATTGAATGTATTACAATGAATTACGCAGAAAAAAATAATAATAATAAAGTGAATGTCACGGGAACACACACAAAAAAAGATTGGCACCCTGGGAATCGAACCCGGGACTCTCAGCGCGGCAGGCGGGAGCCTTCATCACTGGCCCATGACACTGCATGGAAGATTTACAAGTTCATGTGTTAAAGTACTGCAAAGAGCGATTCCTTCCCATTGGTGTTCGTTTATGCCGTTAGGGGACTCGGACGCTCACTTAGTGCACTGTACATACTGTAAAGTCAATGAGCTATATTATTCCTTTCACACATTAGTTGCATATGCATACACAAGTGTTTAAATAAACTATACACACAGTGATTTGGCATCCAGGAACTTAGGGAAGAGCGTTTATCTCTCCACCATTATACTTAATACTACGGGATTGGACGCTCACATATCCCTAACATCAATAGGCCATACTGTATCTGTAACACGTTTGTTTGCATCTGTATATGCTGTACCATTTGCATCTGTACTGTATATACTGTTAGGCCCGGTGTACAGTATGCCCTGCGCCCCCCCCTCCTCTTAATCTGGCTATGTTCCTCTGGGTACTCTAGTTTACTCCCACAATCCAAAAACATACTGGAAGGTTATTTGGTTCCCAACAAAAATTAACCCTAGTGTGAATGTGTCTACATGTGATTGGGAATATCAGGGGTGGATTGGTGCATTGGGACGTCGGGTCAGTCCCCATTCTGCCGGGCCCTGTGGCCACCTCATTGGCCATGCTCCCCTCACTCACGCTGGGCCAATTCACATAATTGCGGCTGCTGTGATCTGACCGCGAAGATCATTCAAGCCACGGCCATGATATTGCTGACCTAGCGGCCGACCAAGCTGCGAGAACACTGCACACAGTGCCAGCTCATGGCTGTCAGTGCAGAAGAGGCCTGGGACACCCTGGCAGCGCAACCTTGTGAGGAGCTCTTTTAGTTGATGGCTGGGAGCATTCAGCAGAGGTGGGGAGATCAAGGCTCCTGGGTGACAGCTAGAGAAGCTCTGCAGAATGAAGCTCAAAGACATCACTGTGCAGATCCACTGGCAATGCTGCTCAATCTCTCTCATGCATTCTGGGAGACCAGTGATGACGCTCACAAATTATACCCTGCAGCAGTCACTGGCTGACAACTCAATTGGAACTGGCAATCTCTCAGGGAGGTGTCCTGTAGAATTTCCAGGTTGTGCAGCTGTTGTTGTTCTTGCCCAAGAGGACTGGGAGCCACAAGCCAACCAAGAGCAAGTAACCCTGTATGTGATGATGCAGTACAGTGTGACCCTGTGTGTGCTAGTGCAGTGTGGTGTAGCTCTGTGTGTGCTGGTGCAATCAAGTGTAATTATGTGTGTGCTGTCACTGTACAGTGTAACTCTTGTGTGCTGGTGCAGTACAGTACAACCCTGTGTGTGCTACGACTCTGTGATGTAGTCCTTTGTGTACTACCACTATAAAAATTGTAGCCCTGTGTGTGCTGCCACTGTACAGTGTAACCCTGTGTGTGCTAGTACAGTATGGTGTAGCCCTGTGTGTGTTGGTACAGTACAGTGTAATCTTGAGTGTGTTGCCACTGTTCAGTGTAGTGCAGTGTAACTCTGTGTGCTTGTGTATGTAGTGCAGTGTAACACTGTGTGTACTGTGTGTGCAGAGAGTGGGGGTGATGGGATGGAGAGCTGGTTGGGAATGGACAGGTGAGACAGAAGTGGCTATTGGCTAAGCTTCACCCCGCAGATGTTGAGTCCACTACTATAATGTTTATAAAATTAGTTTTTTCGATTTTCTATTCATTTCACCTCTAAATAATTTTAGAATGAGTAAGATCAGCATATAGAAGGGGAGGGACATTATTCAAATATGTGTTCTTTTTGTAGTTATTTTTTATAGCAAGCACCCAGGGGCAGATTGAGCATCCGGGTAACAGTCCCGGCTCGGCCAGGATCCGTGTTCCCCTCAGTGGCCGTGCTCCTTCACGCCAGGCCAATTCACATAACTTTGGCTGCCATGATCTGACATTATGCACTGCACAGAAGCTCATTCAAACCGCAGTTATCTGTAGACACTGACAGCGGGTGTCTCAGCCCTTCCACAATTGGATGCACGGATGTACACCAGGGAAGGGCGTTGTAGCAGCATTAGCATAAAGTCACAGACCCAACTGCTGCAAAAGGTGCAAGGGATGCAGCAAAATCCAACTCAGAATCAGGCCCTAAAAGTAGGGAGTTTCCGCCCCACTCGATAGATAGACTCAAGAGACTCTGCCTCCATCAGGGCTGCATCCCGAAATTTCACGGGCTGATTTTCTATCCCAATCTGCCCCTGGGGAATATAGATTGTAAACTCCACTGGAGCAGGGACTGATGTGAATGGGCAAAATATTCTCTGTAAAACGCTGTGGAATATGTGTGCGCTGTATAAATAACTGGTAATAAATAAATAAATACTGTAAATAAATAATACATTTCCTTGGGACAGTCCATGTATTGCAGTTTCTGTTTCTGTATTTAACCTACTGTAGGTCTTTCAATTGCAAAACTCCACAAAAAAGTAGCTACTGTAAACATTTTTTTTTTGGAAAAAATTAGAATAAAAGAAAATAAGAAAAAAAAAATAGCTGATCATTAGCAAAAAGTGACAAAGGAAATTAAGAATAGTAAATGTTGCTGTCTATCTATAAGATTAACAGTGCAGTTAAATTTGTAAAGTAATGATGTCATACCAGTAACGGCTCTTGTCACGAGCAAGCAGGCTTTTTGCCCGGGGAGCCGCAGTCCCGAAGGAGTCGCTGCCGCCGTTGCAAGAGCTGCATCCTGATCCCCGCACCCCACTTCCCGGCTGCAGCAGGCGCCACTGACTGATGCTAGAGGTCATAATTGACCTCTAGTGTCTGTGCGGCGCTGCTATGGGAGCGGGCGGCCAGAGATGGAGGGCAGCATAGCAGCTGTCGGGAAGCAGGAGCGGGGCTGGTAAGTATTGTGTGGGGTTTTGTATTGTGTGTTTGTAAGCGGTGCAACTGGGGCACAGCTACAGGGGTCACAACTACTGGGGGCACTGCCACAGGGGGCACAACTACTGGGTGCATAGCTAGCGGGCACTGCTACAGGGGGCACAGCTACAGGAGGCAAATCAACTGGGGGTACAGCTACTGAGGGCATAGCTACAGGGGGGACAGATACTGGGGGCACAGCTACAGGGGGCAAATATACTGGGGGCACAGTTACAGGGGGCACAGCTACTGGGGGCACAGCTACAAGGGGTAAATCTACTGGGGGCACAGCTACAGGAGGGCACAACTACTGGGGTCACATCTACAGGGGTCACAACTACTGGGGTCAAAGCTACAGGGTTCACAGCTACTGGGGGGAACAACTACTGGGGGCACAGCTACAGGGGGGCACAAGTACAGGGTGATAACTGTGGCCATGCCCCTTCCCTATGAAGGATCCATGCCCCTATTTTTGGGCGCAGACAAACTCTATTTTACCTGGGGGAAGGGTGCCACAGGAACCTTTTGCCATGGGTGCCACAAGGTCTAGAACTGGCCCTGTGTCATACATGAGCTCTGACACAATATTTTATATGTATTCATTTGTCATTTTAATTGTGATGATGTTGCCTTTAAAAGTTGTTATATTAAATGCTTTTGAAAATGGTTTAACTTTGCAACAACATATCTGCCTAAATATACAGATGTGGCTAATGATATTATCTGCTGAGAATGCTCATCGGTGTAGGGGTGTTTACATATCGATCTCCCTGGTCCTTTGTATCCTCTGATGAAACTGTCAATGTACGAAGATGGAGAAGCGCGTAAGGTCTTTTACCTATTATTAATATTATTACATTTTATTTATAAGGTGTCACAAATGTTTCGCAGCACCGTACAAAGGACAGTACAGGGAGACAAAACTAAGCATTACAGTAAATTAATAACAAAAATAGAGTACAGGTAACAAAGAGCACTACAATTCTCAAAACATAATACAGCTTAGATGTAAGTAGCCATAGATAGAGATGAGCCTTTACCAACAGGAGAAAGGCGGGTAAAGATGGCCGCTGAGTAGGAGAGAGCTGTTAGTGAAATGTGTCGAGAAGAGGGCTTTTACAACAAGAGGAAAGAGGGCCCTACTTATGCTCTAGACTAGAGGAGTGATTCCTGCATTCCTGACTGACTTAATGAGTGGAATGTGTCCTGTACACCAGAGGACTTAAGCAACGGGCATTTGAAAGTCATACTGCTACTTAAGCCGTTTACTACCCATATTCATTAAACCAATCAGTGGGGTAAGAGAGACGGCATATTATATCCCCCTACTATGCACACAGGATGAATGTAACCTGTGGTGGGGGTTTTAATACATCGCTATTGAAAGTATCACATTTGCAGCACTCACCCCACTCTCCGGCTGTGTCCATAAGAGGTCCGTGTGCTGATAGTAGCAGGGTTAAGCATAGCGCATTAACTAACTGCGCTCTTCCCTGTCAATATACTGTTGTAATGATTGCTTAAAAACATTTTAAACCTGTGGACTAATTATCACAAACTCTTTAGTAAAATGGGCTGATTGCCAAATAAGAACTATAAATACACTCTCTCCAGAGCATTTTATTTCCATGAGCATATTTTCTATATACTACAGATGTGTTGTTGTTATAATATGCTTTTTATGTGATATATTAATTATTCTAAAAAATGTCTTATATAGATGTATGGTTAATTCTATTCTTGTGCACTTTACTGTTGGTTAATCCATCAAACATCTGGTCTCTGTTCACTGATGCTGAGTACAAACTAGGCAATATATCGGTTGTCCTGTATTGACCGATATAGCTCTAGCGGGTTGGTAGGTGTAAGCAAACGATATGTCAATGTTGTTCACAGACATATCACGTCGGGTGTACAGCACGGCCGATGGCCGATATATATTCAGATGTGTGGACGCCGGGATCTCAGTATCTGAAAATCCCACCAGTCGGCATGCCGATCAACAGGAACTATTCACACTTGTTGTGCTCGCCCCCCCCCTCCGGCCACCTAACAGCTGGTATCACGCCACTGGAATTGTGACCGGCAGTCTCCTGACTGCCAGTCACAAATACCCAACCGCCGCTTGGCTGTGATATGAGAACAAAACACTGAGCGGCCAATCAGTACGTGTATGCTTACGTAGATCAGTCACTCAGTCAGCGCAATGACAGGCCCACAGTCAAGTCGTGACAATGTGTGTACCCATCCTAATTCTGCTATGTCGTAAGAAATACTCAGAGAAGCGCTACCATTAAACAGTATTAATAAAATTTATTATTTAAAATATTTTATATATAGCTGTCACAATTCAGTGAATAAACCAATTATCCTGGAATATAATTCATGTAATATACACCAAAAATTAATGGCTAAAGATGGTAACAAATATAAGATACATTGTAAGAGCTCCCTTGGAGAAATGTAACCACCTGTGTTCCAGATAAGAATGCAACATTTATATTTCACTAATACTTCTTTGATTAAGCTCCATGCATAGGCTAATTTGATCACATGAATTCATTAGATGTTTCTTTGGAAGTCCATCCACATTAAAAGTGATAAATACTTGAACTATCCACCATTTGATAAACAGCTTGAATGCTCACAGTCTCATCCAAATAAAGGGAGGCTTTTACTGGGCAGCTTAAATGAACATGTTTCCATGTATGTGCAGTGACTTTTAAGCTGAAACCGCTATTTGTACAGTCTCGTGCAAAAGCTTACCCAGGCCTTTCAAAGGTGGAGAGATTAACCGCTGTCTCCTTCCTGATGGTGGGCGCCGGCTGCCCACACCGCTATGCGGCGGCACAGAAGAAGCTGTCAGTAGCACTGGATGGATGCTGGACTCACAGGACAGTGTCGGAGCGCGGCTGATCAGGGCCAGAAGCCGTTCGCTCATGATTCCGTAGCGGGAGCCGCTAATGCACACTGCTTGTGTGTTAAGTGTGGGTGATGACCAGGATATCGGACAGAACGTCGGGCGGGATGCTTGACGCGTTTCTCAGCCTCGAGAGCAGGGTCTGTTTCATCAGAAGAATGTCGTAAAACTGAAGACTTTCATCAGCTCAATACTTGTAAATCCAGCCCAGGAAGTCAGAATTGGTTGAACAGTACTGCACATAGCAATATAATATATAAACAAAGTATTAATTAGGCAACAACCCCTCCCTTAGTGTGCTGTAATAGAGCTTATTTTAATTTGGACTATTTATGGATTACCAGCCTTTAACATTGTAGATGGCCATCTGGTACTGAGCAATCTTATGTGCCAAATTGTTAGTATGGACATTCTTTGGAAGTTGTACCACAAGAAACTATTTACTGTATGAGAAACAAATGTTTTATTGACTAATTTCACTGCTAAGCACTCGTGGGTTTGTCAAAAACATACTTACTGTTCTGCCTATTTAGGAGCTCCATTGTAATGGTAATTATGGTGGTGGTTGTCACTTGTTTCCATAGCAACCTGCCCTATTTCCCTGCTGCCCACACTAGGGATCATCACACCGGTGTCCGGAAGTGAGACGGATGCCGCCTGGAGAGCTGCACTGGGTGTTTTATAAATAAGCGAAGACTACAGGACGGATAGATATAGAGATAGATAGATAGATAGATAGATAGATAGATAGATAGATAGATAGATAAGGTACCCATACACTTGTGCGATGCCCCGCGACGCAACATCGCAAGGCATCGCACTGGCAGTTCAGGTGCGATGAAATCGCACCTGAACTGCCAAAGTGATTACCATGCAATCATGCGATAAGATCGCATGGTAATCACGTGATGGGCACGTCACCGCCGAGAGGGAGCGGCCATCACACATCGCAGTGCCATATATTGCATGCATACCCTCCAACATGACCCATTCCATTAGGTACAAAATGCTCTGTTCCTGTACTTTCTTCCAGTGGTGGCTCCAGAGATGAGGCTGCAGCACAGTCCAAAATTCAAATAGGGGAGCCACACCAACTGCTGCTCCAAACACTGCCAAACATCACAGGTCAGGACTCACTGACAGTTGGTGTGGCTCCCCGTTTGAATTTTGGACTCTGCTGCAGCCCCACCTCTGTAACTGCCACTAACAAGAAAAACCAGGAACAGAGCATTTCTGCTGCGGGGTACACTGGGCTCCACAAGGATTGGACAATGGGGGTGTAGAGTAGGATCTTGATCCGAGGCACCAACAGGCTCAAAGCTTTGACTGATCCCAGAATGCACAGCGCCGCCCCCTATATCACCCCTCCTCCCAGCACAGGAGCTCAGTTTTGTAAGTTGGTGCTGCAGTAAGCAGGCACTGAACAGAGGGGCTGCTCCAGGCAGCCCTAAGAAGCTTTTTATGAAGTAAAAAGTGAAAACTTCAAGGGCAGCAGCGGTGGTAAATGTCTTGTGACATTCACTGCTACAGCTCCAGCTCTCCCCAGCGGCGCTGTACACTCCCGAGCACTGGTTGCCGGGTACCTACAGCGGAGGCTCCGGTTTTCTTCACGTTAGACACACACGGCTGGGGCTCTCCAGGATCACGTGGCCGCGCTTCGGGAGGTGGTAAGTGGGTCCCGCTTGCGGGACCCGGTCTTTATCGCGATCCGGCGCTGTCAGTGAGAGGCGGGCCGCGCGCGCTGGCGGTGGACACTGTGGCAGTACAGGCGATCCCACTAGATCACCAGGGCATGGGCGCAGGTCAGGTTTTCTCTCTAAACCAATTCTTATATCGCCCACAGTACCCGGTAGTTTTGCCAGCAGAGGGGATAAGGCTTAGACCTGAAGCCCCTCCCCTAGCCCCAGGGCCCCATTTCTAGCAAGTGTTCCCGCCCTAGAGCTGCATATCTGTCTTTTCCTCACTCCCTGTCAGTGTCTGCGGCGCCATTATCCCTCAGCTCACTGTTCCTGGGACTGCTTGGTCAAATCCTCCTATGTAAAGCCGCCTGGTTGTCAGCGCTGTGCCTTTACATGACACTTAAGTATTCTACCTGCCTTTTTAGACAGTGATAGTTAAGAAAGAGTGCATTTAGGCCCTCATTCCGAGTTGTTCGCTCGCTAGCTGCTTTTAGCAGCATTGCACACACTGAGCCGCCGCCCTCTGGGAGTGTATCTTAGCTTAGCAGAATTGCGAACGAAAGATTAGCAGAATTGCAAATAGAAAATTCTTACCAGTTTCTGAGTAGCCCCAGACTTACTCAGCCATTGCGATCAGTTCAGTCAGTTTCGTTCCTGGTTTGACGTCACAAACACTCCCAGCGTTCGCCCAGACACTCCCCCATTTCTTCAGACACTCCCGCGTTTTCCCCCAGAAACACCAGCGTTTTTTCGCACACGCCCAGAAAACGGCCAGTTTCCGCCCAGAAACACCCACTTCCTGTCAATCACACTCCGATCACCAGAACGATGAAAAATCCTCGTTATGCCGTGAGTAAAATACCTAACTTTTGTGTAAAATAACTAAGCGCATGCGCTCTGCGAACTAATCGCAATATAGCGAAAATCGGCAACGAGCTAACAACTCGGAATGACCACCTTAGTCAGGATTTTATAGTACAATTACCCTGTGATATACATCCAGTTCTTACTGTGTACTGTTATATCTTTTGTTATATAGCTGTGTAAGCTAGTCCAGTGCAGTATTATTGTCAGTAATAACCTCTGCATTGTACAAACTGTGACTTTCTGTATGTGCATTTGATAGCTGAGTGGTGTCCATTTCGTGTCTTTCACTCAACCTGCTATCCCTATATTCCATTACCTGAGGGGGCTTGGTGCGTCAGGTGTTATCTAATATAGGATTTTCACAAAGATATTACGTATTTTTCTCTGAGATCTAGTCACCATATCTCTCCTTTATCTCTGCTAGTGCTGACTACACTGCGCAGGGGTTTGGGTTTAGAGGTATAGTGGTATAATGCTGCTGATAATTGTACTGTGTTACCTCATACTGCAAGTTATATCATGTCTGCTTCTGAGGGTAACGGTTCTGGGGCTGAACACACTGCCAGTGTTGCTGAAGCCACAGGGCCATATGAGGAGAATATAGCAGCTGTGGGCTCTGTTTCTGGGGGCTCCTTGCCCCCCAGTGGGACTGTGGCAACTGAGGCACATACTGACCCACCGTGGGCCACCTTTTCCACACTTCTGCATATGCTAGTTCATAAACTAACTCCCCCTATGGGACCCCCAATGTTGGTACAACCGTATGTGGTCCCTGCAGCTAACCCGCCATGGGCGGACGATTTATCTGCTCAATTGAAGAAGTTGAACCAGTCCTTGACTACTAAAAAGTCTGACCAACGCTCGCCTAAGTCCAAGAGGTCTTCTAAGCGAGCGCTTATCTCCTCACAATCCACTGCTGTCACTGACACCTCGTCTGATGAAGACGGCACATATACTGACCCCTCAGGTTCTGAATCAGATACGGCTGATGGGGAGGGTAGTTCACATGTGGATGTTCCTGATCTTTTGGAGGCTATTAAGTTAATTCTGCAGATTACGGATGATCCCGAGCCATCCGTCCCTCCTAAGAAACCAGATAGGTTCAAGCGTCAGAAGGTGGCTAAACAAGTTTTACCTCACTCTGATCACCTAGTGGATATACGTCAGGAACCCTGGGAAAACCCGGGCACGAAGTTTGTGCCTCAAAAGAAGATGCTGGCTCACTATCTCCTCGCGCCAGAGCTGTCTAAGAATTGTGAAACGCCTCCTCCAGTGAACTCACATATGGCTAGGATGGTGGTTTCCTCAGCTCTACCTGTCACTACCGACACGTCTCTAAAAGAGCCTACGGATAAACATGTGGAGGGTTGTCTGAAAGCGATTTACACCCTCACGGGTGCTGCACAAAGGCCCACTATTGCAGCTACATAGGCTGCAGAGGCTATTGAAGCATGGGCCTTGGAGTTTGAAGCTTAAATATCTTCTGCCCATGCTAGACAATGCTTGTCATATATTGTCACAGCTTCTCGATATATTAAAGAAGCGGCTTCTGATGCTGGTATCCTAGCAGCCAAGGCCTCTACTACGTCAGTCCTGGCTCGCCGGATATTGTGGCAGAGATCCTGGTCTGTGTATCTGGACTCTAGAAAAACCCTGGAGGTACTCCCTTTCAAGGGAGATATTCTGTTTGGGGAGGACTTAAATAAGATAATGGCTGACTTGGCTACTGCCAAAACTGCCTGTCTGCCTAATACCGCTCCTTCTGTGTCGAAGGCTAAAGGTATGTCCTTTCGCCCCTTTCGTCCTTCAGGTAAAGCAAAAGGTCAGGCGTACCATAAGTAGGCCCGCACTTCCAAACCTGGTAAGCTGAAGCCCAAAAGAGCCTTGGCTGCCCGTCAGCCAGCTGCCAAGACCGATAAGCCTGCCGCATGATGGGGCGGGCCTCCCCCTGGGGGATCCCAGGGTGGGGGGCCGGCTTCTAGGGTATACCCAAGAATGGTTGAAGACCACTTCAGATGCCTGGGTATGGGAAGTCGTCACTCGAGGTTACGCCATAGCCTTCAAATACCGACCCCCTCATCGATTTTGCCAGACAGACATCCCTTTGGACCAGACTAAGGCAAAAACTCTACACTCGGTGGTACAGACTCTCCTGGATATAGGAGTCGTAGTACAGGTGCCTCTTGCTCAGAGGGGCCGGGGGTACTATTCTCCGCTGTTTCTAATCCCGAAATCGAATGGGTCCTCCCGGCCCATTCTCAACCTCAAGGCATTGAACAGGTTTGTGAAGGTTTCCAAGTCCCGTATGGAAACCCTTCGCTCTATAGTTCTGGCCTTGGAACCTGGGGACTACATGGTCTCCCTGGACATACAGGATGCTTACCTGCATATTCCTATAGCAGTGTCACATCAACAATACCTGAGGTTCGCTATTGGCAACCTCCATTACCAGTTTCGGGCGTTACCTTTTAGTTTAACAACGGCTCCGCGAGTCTTCACCAAAGTCATGGCGGTGATGACGGTGGTACTCCACCGTCAAGAGGTCAGGATACTGCCGTATCTGGACGACTTGTTAATCCTGGCAAATTCCCCAGATCTTCTCCTACGTCATCTGGATATGATGGTTCGGTTTCTACAAGCCCACGAGTGGCTCATCAACTGGAAGAAATCCTCCCGGGTCCCTGCTCAGAGCATAGTGCACCTGGGAGCGTTGTTGGACACTCACAACCAGAGTTTGTTCTTGTCTCCGGAGAAAGTCCTGAAGCTTCAGGACAGGATTCGTTGCTTCCTTTCTCTTCCGCAAGTGTCGATACATTCGGCAATGCAGCACGGGCCTAATGGTCTCAGCATTCGACATGGTGGAGTATGCTCAGTCCATAGGCATCAGTGTCAACCATTTTGGCAGCAGACCTTGAGAAAGACCCGAGGCGGGTCAGAACGCATGGGTACCTTGCCTTCATACCCCCCACATGTTGACACTGATGCCTATGGACTGAGCCTAGGCCTGGATAAAACTGAGACCGGGAGATCCCCTTGCTGCAGCTGGGAGAGACCACCTGGATTTACATGCGCTTTAGAACTGACGCAAATCAGTTCACCAGGAATCAGTAATCAGCCATTGCTTCTGTTCCTCTCATGAGGGTGGATTCTTTTTTGTGAATGTTTCTGTCCATTGTGACACATGCTGTGTCATTATACCAGTATCTTCCATATTGGAATTACATTTTGTGTGTTTTTAGAAGAATGTTGTAATTAAATACTTGTTTTTACGATATCACACTATTCTCTGCATTTTCCTCTCTTTCCGGTTACCTACTGATATGAGTACTCCTAATTAGGAGAAATCATCGGAGAGTAAGAGGTGGATTGCTCCGCTACAAACGGGGCAGGCGCTGGTGAAGTAGTATCTTTTCTTTTTTGTTTCCACTATTTACCTTTGGGGTTGGAAAAGCCCCTTCCTAAGATACTGCACTGACTAGCTGCCCCTGCGCACTGTTGGGTACTATTTTAAATTTCTTTCTAACGTCATTTGTCTTTTCCAATCCTTGTGAAGCCCAGTGTACCCTGCAGCAGAAAACGAGATTTATGGTAAGAACTTACCTTTGTTAAATCTCTTTCTGCGAGGTACACTGGACTCCACAAGGCACCCACCCTGATGCACTTAGCTTCTTTGGGTTGGTAAGGCATTAGCCGCTGACACTTCTCTTGTCGTGAGAGTGTGGTGTATGTGGCTACTAACTGTTGTTGTCTCTTTTCCTGCTACTGCATTGGGCTGGTTAACTAAAAACTGAGCTCCTGTGCTGGGAGGCGGGGTGATATAGGAGGCGGCGCTGTGCATTCTGGGAACAGTCAAAGCTTTGGGCCTGTTGGTGCCTCAGATCAAGATCCTACTCTACACCCCCATTGTCCAATCCTTGGGGAGCCCAGTGTACCTCGCAGAAAGAGATTTAACAAAGGTAAGTTCTTACCATAAATCTCGTTTTTGTACCTAGTGGAATGGGTCATGTTGTAGGGTATGTTGCATGTGTTAAAAAAAACACATGCGATCGCACTGCGATGCGAGAAATATTATGTGCAGCACATACCATCATGAGATGTGACATTCGAGTGGCGTGCCTGCTCATCGCATCTCATGGTACCTTAAATGTGCATACAATCCTTCGATTTCTCTCACAGATGCGGTCGAAATTGAAGGATAGCACCTAATATCTCACAAGTGTATGGGCACCAATAGATAGATACAGTAGATAGAAAGAAAATAGTCATTTCCATATTTGCAATTATTCAAGTTACCAATGAATCAAATTATAAAGAATGCAGTTTTTTTTATTGATGATACACAAAACAAACAATCCACATCAACAGGAAAAAATAGCAAGAAGTAAACAGCTATTTCTGGAAAACAAGTGTATCCTGCTCTTGATCCTTCTAATCACATTTCAAAAGGTAGTTGTTGTTTTTTTGCTCAGTCAATTTTTTTTATGCCTAATTTAATCAGTGAATTTTGCTGCTCTTCATCATGCAAATAAACTCATGTCACAATGTTTCATGCAAATATTTTTTTGGCTATATCAACAGCACAACAAAACAATACAAGTGTAAAGCAAGCAGCAGGTAGAACACTGAAATCAAATATTAATTTGTCAACAAAGAAACATCTCTGAAATACCAGACAGGGTTGATTGCACACAAAAAAAAAACAAACCAAAGTCTAATGAACAAAATGGAAAATTGATAACTGCATTTCTTTTTTCATTTGAACCATCGCAACCAATGAGGCACTTGCTTTCATCTTCCAATGAGCAATTGACAGATATAAGCTTACTTGTAATTGGTTCTGTGATGAAATGCAAATTTCCACCTAAATGCATTGTTTCCGAATGAAACCTTAAACCTTCTTGCAAATGTTAACTAATGAATGTATTTTCAAATCTAAGTTTTACAGAAAAGAATACATTATATGGAGTTGTTAAATAATAAGTTATTCTTAATCAAGTTTTATAATTATTTATTTATTAACAGTTTCTTATGTAGCGCAGCATATTCTGTTGCACTTATCAGATGGAACAACAGTAATGGAACTAAACTGCGTAATAACAGACAGACACCCAGAGGTAGGAATAATAAAGTTCAACAACCTTAGAAAAATACAGTACCAGCAACAACAACAAAAAAGCAAAGAAAAAACTAGCTAGTTATCCCGGGTATAAATATCCTATCTTACATCATACATCAAACTGTTCTCTTTTAGTGGAGTGTCCTGATTTTTAAGAACTGTTCTGTTTAACTGCTGTTTATCCCGATTCACAGGGGTGTAGCGAGGTTGGTTTTAGTGGAGCTCATGCTTCTGGTGCCTGTCCTGGGAAGGGTGCCGCAGCCGCAGTCCCACCATTACTGCTTCTATGTGCACCAATACCTGGCAGCTCTCCTTCTGTGTATGTGCCACGTCTTCCTCCATGCTGTGACACTGCAGGTGGAGACATCTAATTAATAAGGAAAGTTTAGAATGCAGATGGCCGCTGGAGACACGGCATACAAAGTGACAGATGCTGTACAAGCTGGCAGATGGGAGACAAGATGGCAGGTAGTGAAAAACAGTTAAATGAGATGCTGGAAGCTCCTGGCAGTGCCCTGTTGCTGCTGGTGACATATATCACCCTGCAATAGGAGCCAGCACAATCTGCCAGGAGCCTATACCCTGTCCTCTCCCAGGAGTCACCCAGCAGCAGGGCAGTGCTCTCCACCATTTTCCTGAACCAAGGCCCTGGTGCCTGTCACATTCAGGCTTTAGCATCCTGTAGCATTAACCCTTCACCCTGCTAACCTGCTGGTACTCACCGGGCATCTCCTCTTCAGAGTTACATTTTTTCCAGAGATGTAGCTGGTGCAGGAAACCCATGGTCAGTAGTCTCCTGTCAGCTCCATATTTTTCCCCTGGTCTTTACACCAAATACTTATGTAAACAGGTAGGGAAACACAGAATATTCATGCACAATGCTGACAGCAGATACATTGTATCACCCAGTCAGCTTTAAGGAAGAGGAGCATGCAGGCTATAAAGGAGAAGGCAAGTCAGAGTGGGCCGGGGAATGGGTTGGCTATTGCAGTGACACTGGAGGATGGAGTGATGGGGCAGGAGGCTGAAGAGACAGGGGGCTGGAGATACAGAAGGCAGGAGGCTTAACTTTTGGGCTGAAGGCTGGAGTGACAGGGGGCTAAATGCTGGAGTGACAGTGGGCTAATTGCTGGAATGATAGGGTCAAGAAAGCTGGAGTGACAGAGCAGGAGGCTGCAGTTACCGGGGGCTAGTGACTAGAGTGACAAGGAACTGGAGACTGGAGTGACAGGAGGCTGGGGAGACAGGAGGCTGGATAGACACTGAGGGAAAGAGGCTGGAGTGACATGGGTCAGGAGTATGGAGTGACACAGGGTAGGAAGCTGGAAAGACATGAAGAAAGTGTAACAGGGCAGGAGGCTGGAATAACAGGCAGGAGGTGACACAGGGGTCATTAATCTGATTGAACCTCTGTTGTATGATGATATTGGTTATACTCCTATACAAACAAGCATCTGTCAGACCATGTGATCTCCTACATGAATAGATACATACATGTGCTCCGGGCACCATGGCTACATGCTACATCTCTAATAGTAGGTGCTACACTACATGTGGGATTTAAAAAAAAAACAACACCCATTAGTGGCATGGCCATTCCCTGTCTCCTTTCCTGCTGTTGAGGCTTCTGGTGGTTTTATCCAAAGGAGTTATCTTTCTATCTATTTGAAGGGCAGCAATTGTGTGTATAGATATACAAATGTTACCACTGTCGCTATTCTACTATTCTCTTTGAATACCCAGGAGACTCTGTGGCTAGAGTGAGACATACAAGACTCCCAAGAGAGCAAGTACTATAGTTCTCCCACCAGGGTGGTGACCTGCCTCTGTGGTAGGATAGAGACATTCCCTGATGATGTTAGTTACATCATCATGTGACTTGTCACACTCCCTTGAAGACACAAATGGCAGCATCAAACCCTAACTAATGACATTATGAAATTGTGCCTACATTTACTGTTCATATCTACTGGAAACAAGGTGTAACAGTAGGAAATTATGGGGGTATTTGAAGACTAGGGGTATATTCAGTTAGTGCCAAATTTTCTGACAGTCAGAAAATCAGCACTAATTGACTTCAATGTATTCAATAGAGGGGGTTTTCGCTCATTTTTTAATCCATTTTCACCCATGCCTTTACTTTCTTTCTTTTTTGTCAAATCGGCATGGGTGAAAACGGACCTAAAAACTATCGAAAACAACCACAAATTCAACAAAACACATGGATCGGCGGCAAATTCGGGATTTAAATATGTCGAATGTACAGTCGACCTAAAAATGGGCCAAAAGTGCCCTTTTTTCGACTTGTCGAAAAAACAGCACTAATTGAGTACCCCCATAGAACTGAAAAAATCCAGCCTTTTTTTTCTTAAACTAGGCATCCTCTTAGTAATAATGCACTGCGGATGTTTCAATTCCCGTGTGGCATAGATGACAACAGCAAGGACTTTATAAATACATAGGATGAAAGCAACAAGAGATTTAAATATAAGACTTACCAAGGAACTGGATGTAAATAACAATCTTTTGGCTCTGTTCCCCGTCTGCTCATGATAGAAAATAACAGGATGCACTAGAAAACAGCTCTTAAATCATTCCTACTTGGAAGATATTTAAACAATGCCAGCACTTCTGATACATCAGTCTAAATTATTTCTCTTTGTCAACTTAACTAAAATAGTCTTTCCTGCTGAAGACTGCCGCATTAATATTGTAGTTTAAATGCAACATTTGTTTTTTATTTCTTTGGACAAAAAAACCATGAACATGAACCTCAATTACTTAAAATGCTGTTGTATCACCACGGACTGCTTGATTTGCTGAATCTTTAAGAAAAACCCATTTCTTTAGCATATGGGCTATAAAAGTATACAACAAATCTTTTATATGCATTTCCAACTTGACAGGAGGGGGGTGGGGAAAGTCTGGAGTATTTTTGTGGATAGTCAGACACAATATCAAATGAAACTGAATGTTGATGAATTGCGCTCTCTTTGATTGGTTATAAAGTAATAAAAAGTAAGTGAATATTATTTTTCTGTTTTAGTATGTCAACAGAAATAGTGCAGCAGGCTATAAAAACTGCTTTTCTCTGCAAGCTACATATTCTGAAGGTTTTAAAACTGATTGCCCATCTGTTTGTGAATATTATAACTTTACAGTTTCAAAACTTGTGAAGTATATGTGCATAATTTTGACTATTAAGGAACAATTACAAGTAAGAAATATTGTAGACACTGCTGAAAAACACAACACTAGTAAATGTAAACAAAATAAAGCAAAATGTAGCTTGTTTTTTATTCCATTCACACTCTCCGGTTTAATTTGGCTGCTCATCCTTCTACAGTATATACTGTAGGTTCAATTACACAAAGGATGGTAAATTAACACTCTACAAAACCAACACAGTTTAGTAGAGGCAAGTTTACTATAAAAGTTGGACATATCCCCCTCATTAACATATAATACAAAATGCACATGTGGGCTCATATTTAGGCAAGGGGGAATGACTATGCCAATCTTGCTTCAAAAGCACCTTTCTTTACCCTCAAAAAGGAGAATTGGGGCCTTTACTTAGCATTCTCAGTAAAGTGTATGTGTCTGCTTTTCAGAGCAGATTTGTGGTCCTCTGTAGGAAAAGGTCCTTCTCTTCTGGCCGATGTGGCTGCAACCATTTAGTTGTATCTGTATTTTATCATAAAGTATTTGTGGAGACATTGTAAAACATTTCTTTTTCTATTTAATAACCTGTTTTATTAATAATTTTGGCTGTAACCAAATGAGAAAATATGAATTCATGTTATTAAAACAACTTGTCTTCCAGCTTCCTGATTTTAAAGCAATATCATAAAAATGCATTGAAGGATAGGTTATCTATAAAACCAATTCTTTCTGGTAAATGCTGTTTTAAGACTATGGAGAGGAATTGTTGGTTGCATTATTCTTCTTCTTATTATTATTATTCTTATTATTATTATTATTCCACAGCTACTTGTAGGTTACCATAAGTGGATGGCAGCACCATACAGGGGGCAAACAATAAGACAGTACAATATAGAACAGTTCAATACAGTAAACAGTCGATGCAACAAGCAAATAACACTACAATTTTCAACACAGCTAAGAAAGTAAGGGGTGGAAGGGCAATAAACAGCATAGGCTGAAATTTGTACTCATTAGTGTGTGTGCAATTAACAGGTTTAGAGCTGCTAATAGAGGTCTGAAAACAATGTAGAGGTGTCGGAGGGCATAGAACCCAAGGAGCGGGGGTAGAGTGTAGCTGGTGTGCAAGAGAAATAGGTAGTGAGAACAAGAGGAAGAAGGGCCCTGTTCTTTGGAGTTTATAATCTATAAGAATGTGGAGGGAAAAAAATGGATGGAGTTAGCCAGTGTAAGGGGTGCTGAGAGCAGGAAGCAGGACTGGTAGAGATGGAGGATGCAAGAGGGTGACGTAAACTAGGTGGGGACAAGCTTAAGTGGTGGACTGGTGTGCTTTACTGAACAGGTAGGTTTTCCACACCCAGGCTGGGGGACAGTCTGATAGAGTGGTGGGGGCAGCATGGGAGAAATCTTGGATATGAGAGTGAGATGTAGTAACCAAAGTGGAGACAAGGGGGTTTATTTACTAATATTCGTGTTTTTGCCGTTTTTAAGGGAGTTTGATCTCGAATTTTATCGGACGTAATTTACTGCAACTTTTTGAATCTATATACGGTAATTTACTAAGCTGCAGAGTTTTCTAGTTTCGTATTTTCCGATGTCGATGTGATTCGTATTGTCGGACAGTGTTTTACGGGAGTGATTAGTAAAACACTGCCGGACATAACACAATGAATCCTGGCCAGATGTGTGAGATCCGTGCAGGGCTTCATTGTGTACATTCAAAGAAGTGATGAATGGGTTAAAAATAAAAAATAAAATTGTGTGGGGTCCCCCCTCCTAAGCATAACCAGTCTTGGGCTCTTTGAGCCGGTCCTGGTTGTAAAAATACAGGGAAAAAATGCATAGGGTTCCCTCACATTTAAACAACCAGCACCGGGCTCTGCGTCCGGTCCTGGTTCAAAAAATAGTGACCCCAACTAACTCGTGGTTAACCGCAGATGGCAATGTTCCCGTCATTGGTTACAATGGAGCGTCGCTATGCTACATTGTAACCAATGCGCTCCTCATGATTGACAGTGCAGGAGCGCACAGCCAATCAGGAGAGTGCTATGACGTGGCGCTCCCTCATTGGCTGGCGGGACCTTCACTGACAGCAGTCACAGGGGTCCCGCCAGTCGAGGAAAGGCCTTTCAGTTTTTGGATCGGGTTGTTCATTTTATTTTTTCAACAAGTCCCTGGATTACAAACTTAAAGAAGAGGACCGATCTACACAGGATTGTTTGTAAGTATCATTTTTATTCACAGGTACCCCGTGGATTCCACTGGAGAAGAGGACCGAGGGGCTTCATGTCAACATAGGTAAGTATGTGTGTATGTAAGTGTGCATGTATGTAAATTAAAGTTGTACTGTCACGGTGTGTGTGTGTTTTGTTTTATTTGGGTATTTTTTTTGTAGTAGAACTACAGATACCAGCGGGCCTGCTTTCCCCCCCGCATGCTGGTACTTGTGGTTCTCCAAGTACCAGCTTGCGGGGGAGGCTTGCTGGGACTTGTAGTTCTGCTAAAAAAACAATATTTTTTTTACACAAAAGGCTATCAGCCTCCCTTCCACCACCCACGGATGGGGGGGACAGCCTCGGGCTTCACCCCTGGTCCTTGGGTAGCCGGAGTTAAGTGACCCCTTTATTTAGGGGTCCCCACTCCTCCAGGGTACCCCGGACAGGGGTGACTAGTTGGGGATGTAATGCCAGGGCTGCAAGGACCAATATAAAAGTGTCCCCCAGCTGTGGCATTATCTCTCTGGATAGTGGAGCCCGGTGCTGGTTTAAAAAACACGGGGGACCCCTACGTCTTTTGTCTCCCATATTTTTTGAGCCAGGACTGGATGCAGAGCCCGGTGCTGGTTGTTTAAATATGGGGGAACCCTATGCATTTTTCCCCCTGTATTTTTACAACCAGGACCGGCTCAAAGAGCCCGAGGCTGGTTACACATTGGAGGGGGGACCCCACGCAATTTTATTTTTAAATTTTTAAGCTAAACGACCCTTTCCCATAGATAACCATGCACAGATCTCACTGATCTGTGCATGATTATCCAAACACGCCAGGAAAAAGCAAGTCTATTTTTTTGCTGCTTTTTTTAACGAATCGCAAAAAAATACACCCGCAATTGACCATTCAGAGACAAACACCCAAATACGAATGAATAGTAAAGTCCCGTGTTGTATGAACAAACAGCCGCATTTGACCGATGGTCTATTCATTCGTATTACTGATCTCTGCCATGAAAACCATTCCGAATAGCCCCAACACTGCCGAGATTTGTGTTTAGTAAATTCCTGTGTTGCCACTTTAAAAAAAAAAAAAAAAATTAGAGATAATAGCGAATACCGCAGTAGGTGAGACCTTGAGTAACAGTGATCATAATATGATCACATTCAACATTAGCATTCGAAAGCAGCACTCTAAGGGTACAACTAAGACTCTAAACTTTAAAAAAGCTAATTTTAACATGCTGAAACACGCAATAAAGGATATAGATTGGGGAACTTTGTTTCAAGGAAAAAACACCGCCGAAATGTGGGATGTTTCTAAAACATTGCTTAACAAATATACACATAAGTGCATCCCCTTGGGCAGTAAAAATAGGAGTACTAAATTCAAACCAATGTGGGTAAAACAAAAAAGTTAAGGAAGAAATGCATAAAAATAGGTGAGCATTCAAAGCTTTCAAATCAGACAGGAAGGCTGAGTCATTCCAACACTACAAGGAATGTAATAAAAAATGCAAATAGGAAATCGGAAAAGCAAAAAAAAAATCGAAAAGAAAATAGCTAAGGAGAGTAAAACTAACACTAAAAAATTATATAAGTACGTAAATGGTAAGAGGCTAAAAAAGGAGAATATAGGACCATTAAAAAGTGAACTGGAATTCCTGATAAATGATGACAAAGAAAAAGCTGAAATATTGAACAGATTTTTCTCATCTGTGTTTACTAGAGAGGACCAGATTGTGGAATTAGTGAGTAACAATAGTATTGATAAAAGCCCTTTGCTTAATACTTATCTATCTACGGAAGTAGTCCATGAACGATTATAAAAAATTAAGACTAATAAAACTCCTGGTCCAGATGGCCTACATCCTAGAGTTCTGATGGAGCTAAATGCTGAAATAGCAAGGCCTCTGTATCTGATTTTCACTGAGTCGCTTAGATCAGGCATGGTACCAAAGGACTGGCGTATAGCGGATGTAGACCCAATATTTAAAAAGGGTATTAAACTTCATCCTGGTAACTATAGACCGGTTATTCTGACATCAAAAGTGGGGAAACTATTTGAAAGTATACTAAGGGACAGCATACAGGACTACTTGGAGAACTGCCATGCTATTAAGAAGAACCAGCATGGTTTTGTTAGAAATAGGTCATGTCAAACTAATTTGATTAGCTTCTATGAGATAGTAAGCGATAATCTTGACCAGGGTAATGCAATAGATGTGGTTTATCTGGATTTTGCAAAAGCTTTCGACACAGTACCTCACAGGAGGCTGATTTTAAAATTAAGGGAGCTCAGTATAGGAGACACTATTTGTACATGGGTGAGTAATTGGCTTGATAAAAGGGAACAGTGGGTGATGATTAATGGGATGTTTTCCACCTGGGCTATAGTAATAAGTGGAATACCACAGGGTTCTGTGCTGGGGCCACTATTGTTTAATATATTTATTAATGATTTAGGAGAAGGACTAGAAAGCACAGTGTCAATTTTTGCAGACGATACTAAAATATGTAGGGTAATCAACTCAGATGTGAAGTCTCTTCAGAGTGATTTATTTAAACTGGAAGATTGGGTAATGAAATGGTGTATGAGGTTTAATGTGGAAAAACGTAAAGTTATGCACTTTGGGACTAAGAATAAACATGCAATCTACCAATTAAATGGGGAAAAATTCAGGGAAACTATTAGATAAGGATTTCGGGGTGTTCATTGATAGTAAATTTAGTGGCAACACACAACGTCAAACTGCAGCAACAAAGGCAAATAAGGTGTTAGCATGCATTTAAAGGGGAATTGAAACAAGGGATGAGAGCGTAATCCTGCCACTGTACAAATCATTGGTAAGGCCGTATCTTGATTATTGTGTAAAATTCTGGGCACCACACTACAAAGAGACATATTAGAACTTGAAAAGGTTCAGAGGTGAGCTACAAAATTGATTAAGGGGTTGGAGCACTGGACTATGAGGAGAGATTTGATAATATTTACAAATATCTAAAGGGGCAATATGCGGAGCTATCATGTGAGTTGTTTACTAAAAGACCTCTAAACAAAACGCGAGGACACCCACTTAGGCTTTAGGAGAGGAAATTTCGTACTCAGCGCAGGAAGGGATTCTTCACTGTAAGGGCAATACGAATATGGAATACACTGCCAGAGAAAGTTATAAAGGCGGACTCAGTCAATGCGTTTAAACATGGGTTAGACAAATTTCTAATGGAAAAAGGTATACAAGGAAATAACCTTTATCCTAAATAGAATAGGGAATGCAATACAATTCAGCTTGAACTCGATGGACTACTAGTCTTTCTTCAACCTCACCTACTATGTTACTATGTTACTATGTTACTATGAGAGACTTTTCATAGCAAGGGATAGGGCAGAACTAGATTATTACTATCCCAATCTTTCACATACATAGTTTTACCACAGGTTCCATCACTCACGATTACATCATTTGAAGTACATTCTATCAGGATTTACACTCCTTTGACTCTGCGTGTTGCAGCTATCTATAGCCCACCTGGGCAACCCAAAAAAATTCTGGAAGACTTTTCTGCCTGGCTCCCTCACTTCCTATCCCATGATATCGCCACCATCATCATGGATGATTTCAATATTGCTATTCATAGTTCAAAATCTGCTGCTCATGCATCCAAACTATTCTCATTAACCTCCCCTCTCCCAATGGACTGACTCCTCTACTCGTTTGGAGGACCACTGCTTTGATCTTGTATTCACCAGACTATGCTCAGTTTCTGTATTCACTAACACTCATTTCCCTTTCTCAGATCACAACCTTGTCACCTGCATGCTGTGTCCATTACTTCAAACATAATCTAACTACTTTTACCTATTTCTGCATTCACTTCTCCTGAGATGATTGTATCATACCTGAACCAAACTCTAGAAATAGCCTTTGAAGCCTCTGGCTTCTCTATGAGTACAGTATCAGAAATATCAGATTCATACATAACTATCATAGACACCCCTAGACTCTCCTTAGGGATTTGTGAACATCCAGATTGGTCTTCAGCCTTAGTCTTCTTTTTTGGGGGAGAACTGATTTGTCTTTTAACGGTGACACCTCTACTAGACTCAAATTATCATATGAGGTTTTAGAAGAAGATACCTGACTATGTTTGCTCCAGGCTACCGCAATAGGCATGAAACAGCAGTAGCACTAGCAGGACCACCACTCGCAAACAAATGCCATGGCCTGAGTCTTTCCTTGCCACTGCATGTGGTGTATGGCATGTTGGCAATTTTACATATTTTGGCAGTAAATTATCCCTTCATTATTTGAGGTGATATTTTCTTTAACATTCTGATAAATTGTTTAGATTTCAGGTGTGCTTTCTTAACCTTTGTGTCCCCTGGACCACCTTTAATAGAAGTTAAAGTACTATCATAATGACTATCAGCAGCTTCAGCGCAAGCACTGGGTTGCTGCTCCTGCTCTTCTATCGACAGATCAATATCGACTCACAGCGCTTCTAGTAACGGACGAACTTAATGAACATTATTTTACAACACGTCTAAACCTGAGCAACAGACACCAGTTTATTTTTATTCATTTTTATACACACTGCGACTCACAGTGCTTCTAGCAATGGTGGCACCAAAATAACTTTTTTTTTATGTGACTGACCCCTGTTGAAAATGAGACACCTTATCTGCATGCTCAAAAAAACATGATTGGATGACACGTGTTGTATGAATCAGTGCCTTATCATCTTGGTAGCAGGCATCACCTGCCATAAACAATGTCTGTACCATGGGATGGACCTGGTTGGCCAAAATGTCTACATAGCCCTTGGCAGTAACTGTACTGTGCAAGGTGTTAATGTCCCCAGAAGAATAATATGATATGGCTGTCCAAATCACCACCAATCCTCCACCATGTTTCACTCTTGGCACCAGACAGTCCTGTTTATACACTTGGCTCAGTGTTTCTAACATGTAAACTCATCCTGCAGTTGGTAACAGGGTGAAGGATGAGTCATCCAACCAGATGACAGTCTTCCATTGCTCGGCAGGCCATAGTTTATTAGTGTTACACCACTATCTCTGTTTATTGGCATACAACCCAGTTTACCAGTGGTTTGGCAACTGCAGCTCGCCCATGAATATTGCACTTGTGGCATTCCCTCCTCATGTTCTTGTAGACATGGGATGTGGAACTCAGGGTTTCAGCTCAGTGATTGTCTTCTTATTCTTGGCCACAATTATCCTCATTGCTCTTCTTTCTCTGGCACCCAATTAACTTTCATCCACATTGGTGTTTAGTTGATGATGTTTATCCAGAAACGGTATATGCCATCATTACCCTTCATACAGTTCTGTGCGATATCACAAATAAACTGACTACTGCTGTCACAGATAAACACACTAGGCGGGCATCAACAATTTGCCCTCTCTGAAAGTCTGTGAGCTCAGACATGATTCACTAACACCTGCAAAGAACAATGGAGGTACTTTAGAATTGATCGCAGCAGAAAATTTGTTTGCAGTTGGGCAAAACCATGTGCACTGCAGGTGTGGCAGATATAACATGTGCAGAGAGAGTTAGATTTGGGTGGGGTATATTGTTTCTGTGCAGTGTAAATACTGGCTGCTTTATTTTAACACTAAAATTTACATTTCAGTTTGAACACACCCCACCCAAATCTAACTCTCTGCATTTGTTACATCTGCCCCCGCTACAGTGCACGTGGTTTTGCCCAACTGCTAACAAATTTGCTGCTGTGTATATGGTTCTACCTGGCATAGAGTGTATATGGGGCTACCTGACGTAAAGTGTATATGGGGCTTCCTGGCAGAGAGTGTATATGGGGCTACCTGATGTAAATTGTATATGGGGCTACCTGATGTAAATTGTATATGGGGCTACCTGGTGTAGAGTGTATATGGGGCTACCTGGCATAATGTGTATATGGCGCTACCTGGCATAATGTGTATATGGGGCTACCTGGCGTATTGTACATATGACACTAACTGGCATAATGTGTATATGGGGTTACCTGGCGTAATGTGCATATAGTGTTCCCTGCTGAATTGTGTATAATGGTCTGCCTGGCATAACGTGTATATAGGGCTACCTGGTGGGGCTGGGAATGGGTCTTAGGCTGAGGAAGGTTAGGGGGCTGTGGCTGAGGAAGGTGAGAGGACTGGGAGCTGAGGATGGTGATGGAGCTAGGGGATGAAGAAGGTGATGGAGGTAGGGGCTGAGGAAGGTGATGGAGCTGGAAGCTGAGGAAGGTGAAGGGCTGAGGAAGGTAATGGAGGCTGAAGATTGTGCTGTGGCAGAGGAAGATAAGGTCTGGGAGCTGAGAATGGTGATGGGTCTGGGGGTTGAGGAAGGTGAAGGGGGCTGTAGCTGAAGATAGTGATGGGAATGTGTTTATATACTTCGTACGGGTACAAAATCCATTGTGGTTTTGTACTGGTTCTAGAGACGATTCCAATCGCACAGACGGCTGCAAGGTGATTGACAGAAAGAGGGCGTTTCTGGGTGTCAACTGAAAAACGCAGTGCTTAGAAAAACGCAGGCATGTCGGGGAAAACGCAGGCATGGCTCGGCGGGTGTGTGACGTCAAAAGCCGTACCTCCGTTGTTAGAATCAACGCACAGGATAAGTAACTACAGGGCTGGTCTTGTTTTGCACAAAATGTTTTTGCAGGCGCTCTGCTGCACAGACATTCGCACGTCTGCAAAGCAAAAATACACTCCCCGGTGGGCGGCAACAATGCGTTTGCACGGCTGCTAAAAACTGCTAGCGAGCGATTAACTCGGAATGACCCTCATTAACTGGAGAAGATTTTGTTCCAGCTTCCCTGTTGCTTCATGGTGCAGATAAAGAGAATGTGGAAACTATTTGACTCTGACCTCTCTAGTTGATGAGCCAGTGAATTAAATTCTTAAATAAAAATGCTTTACCTCTATTCAGTATTTAATAAAGTAATAATGTAATGGATTTTGACTAAAAATCTATATTTGGTTTTATATATGTGATATTTTATATGCTGTTGAATCAGTCAAAGCAAACTGTTTTACATAATAATAATAATAATAATAATAATAATAATACACAATAGTATTTTTGTATTTTTTGTAGCAACAAAAAATAGCATTAGTCAAGTATGGCATGTGTAGTATTTACTATGGAAAATGAAAAATATGTCAAAATTAGAGATGTGCGGAGGGCACTTTTCGTGTTTTGTGTTTTTGGTTTTGGTTCTATTTCCCCGCTTGTGTTTTGGTTTTGAATTGGTTTTGCCAAAACCATCATTTCGTGTTTTGGTTTTGGATCTGGATGATTTTAGAAAAACAAAAACATAAAAACAGCGAATATCACAGAATTTTGGGGTAATATTGATCCTACGGTATTATTAACCTCAATAACATTCATTTCCACTAATTTCCGTTTTATTCTGAACACCTCACAATATTGTTTTTAGGCCAAAAGGTTGCACCGAGGTGGCTGTATGACTAAGCTAAGCGACACAAGTGTGCGGCACAAACACCTGGCCCATCTAGGAGTGGCACTGCAGTGGCAGACAGGATGACAGATATAAAAAAAGGCCCCAAACAGTACATCATGCAAAGATGTGCAATGAGGTAGCTGTATGACTAAGCTAAGCGACACAAACAATTGGCCCATCTAGGAGTGGCACTGCAGTGTCAGACAGAATGGCACTTTAAAAAATTAGTCCCCAAACAGCACATGATGCAAAGAATAAAAAGAAGTGCCCAGAGACTGCTGTATGGCTAAGCTAAGCGACACAAAAACCTGGCCCATCTAGTAGTGGCATGCAGTGGCTGAATGTCGAAAGTGGCCAGCAATTTTTCAGTCCACTGACAGCATCTCCTGCACGCCCCTGTCATTTTAAAAAAAATTCTGCAATTGGTGGACTTATACGGCAGTACCCCTGGACTAATACAGTAGTACCCCTGGACTTATACGGCAGTGTCAGACAGGATGGCACTTTAAACATACCTCCCAACTTTCTTCTTCGGGGAAGCGGGACACTCGCGCGGCGAAGCCGCGCGCTCCCGAAAGGGGGCGTGGCCTACAAAAAGGGGGCGTGGTTTCGCGGGAGGACCCGCGATCGCGAGTCACGCCCCCATTTTCGTCACTGAGGGGGCATGCCCAGCGCTCTGTGAGCCGCTGGCATGCCTCCTCTCCCTCTGTCTGCACTGAATAGACGCTGTGCGCATGCGCACAGCGTCTATTCACCGCTGCTCTGCTAAGCAGGGCAGCGGGTGACAGAGACTCCCAACTGCCCCCCCCCCCACCGCGGGACACTGCGGCCCGCGGGTGGGACAGCGGGACAGTCCCCAAAAAACGGGACTGTCCCGCGAAAATCGGGACAGTTGGGAGGTATGCTTTAAAAAACCATGCCCCAAACAGCACATGATGCAAAGATAAAACAGTGGTGCACCAAGGTTGCTGTATGACTAAGCTCAGCGACACTAGTGTGCGGCACAAATACCTGGCCCATCTAGGAGTGGCACTGCAGTGGCAGACAGGATGGCACTTAAAAAAACTAGGCCCCATACAGCACATCATGCAAAGAAGAAAAAGAGGTGCAATGAGGTAGCTGTATGACTGTTAGGGTCTCCTGCCCTGTGCTGCCACGTCGTCATGGCAACCGGGAGACAAGTGCTAGCGGAGTAACCTGAGCGCAGCTGATACTCCGGTTCGGGTCTTTTGCTGTGCAGTGGTTACAGGCAGGGGATCCGGTGCTGGTTTTTGTGCTCACAGTCTGTGAGGCCTGAGGGGGGCGTGGACAGCACCTGCTTTATAAGGCCTCTTCTCAGGTTAAGCAGATGCTGCTGAATCTTTGTTGGTTAGTCAGTTCCTGAAAGTTAGCCAGTACTGTGTAGCTTTGTATTTGTTGTTGCTTACTGCAAATAGGCCTGGGGATTTGGTACTACACTCTGCCAATCCAGACCTAGCAGTAAGACTGGAGTCAGTCGTTTAGCCTGCTGAGGTTCTTTTGATATTCTGTGAACCCAGCAGGTTTGTGGCTGTACTTTCAGACCTGCCTGCTTAATCCTCTCTCACTGTGCAGGGTGTCCATGTGTCAGTTTAGTGGCAGTAAGCTGTACCTGGGCCCTGCAAGTGAGAATTAGGATTGTGGAGACTCTCCTTGTGTCTATTATTCCATCTCTGACCAAGGAGTTTACTGCCACACCCGTTGGTAACCCTTTAGGGTTTTGCTGTTGCCCTTAGCAACAGCATTTCGGGTTCTCTACGTATTAAAACACAACATCTTGGCCCTCATTCCGAGTTGTTCGCTTGCAAGGCGATTTTAGCAGAGTTGCTCACGCTAAGCCGCCGCCTACTGGGAGTGAATCTTAGCATCTTAAAATTGCGAACGAAGTAATCGCAATATTGCGATTACACACCTCGTAGCAGTTTCTGAGTAGCTTCAGACTTACTCGGCATCTGCGATCAGTTCAGTGCTTGTCGTCCCTGGTTTGACGTCACAAACACACCCAGCGTTCGCCCAGACACTCCCCCGTTTCTCCGGCCACTCCTGCGTTTTTTCCGGAAACGGTAGCATTTTTTCCCACACGCCCATAAAACGGCCTGTTTCCGCCCAGTAACACCCATTTCCTGTCAATCACATTACGATCGCCAGAACGATGAAAAAGCCGTGAGTAAAATTACTAAGTGCATAGCAAATTTACTTGGCGCAGTCGCAGTGCGGACATTGCGCATGCGCATTAAGCGGAAAATCGCTGCGATGCGAAGATTTTTACCGAGCGAACAACTCGGAATGAGGGCCCTTGCTTTTTCCATCTGAGCATTTCTAATACTAGGGAGACACCCAGTTTCTTAGCCTCTGGGCTTCTCTGTTCACTCTGTGTTGGCTTTGTTGCCCTATCACCTTCTGTGTACGTTATGTCATATTTCCCAGTCTGTCTGTGAGTTCATTTGTTTTGCATCCCTCTCTGTTCAGACACCAGTACATTCCTGCAGGCACTGGTGTGCATAACAGTTCAAACACCAGTACATTCCTGCAGGCACTGGTGTGCATAACATATTCAGCAGCCCAATACTCCTGTTGAAATTTTGTGGGAATATGGAGCATACCCCTCAAAATACGTTGCAACAGGTGGTCGATCAGGTGCAGGTCCTGACTCGTCAATTTAATGATTTGTCCATTAAAATGCACACCTCCCAGGCCGCTGGCGGAGCTCCCGCAGCAGCAGCACCTTCAGGGGTTAAGGAGCCGAAAGTAAATCTTCCGGATCGTTTTTCTGGAGATCGCTCGCAGTTCTTTTGTTTCAAGGAGAGCTGCAAGTTATATTTCCAGCTTAGGCCTCAGTCTTCTGGGTCAGAGATTCAGCGGGTGGGCATAGTGATTTCCTTGCTACAAGGAGACCCACAGGTCTGGGCATATGGGTTGCAGCCTGACTGTCCGTCGCTTAAAAGTGTTGATGCTTTTTTTACGGCACTGGGCATGTTGTATGATGACCCTGACAAGACGGCCTCAGCCGAGGCTCAGATTTCGATCCTTAAGCAAGGGCGAAGGCCAGTTGAGGTTTACTGTACGGAGTTTCGGAGGTTGGCCCATGATACCCAGTGGAATGACCTAGCCCTGAGACACCAGTACCGAAGAGGTCTTTCTAACCAGATAAAAGACCAACTGGTACAATATCCCTTGCCTGATAGCTTGGATCAGCTCATGCAGTTATCCATCCGGGTGGATAGACGGCTGAGAGAGCGTAGGCTTGAAAGGGAGACCGAGGTTTCCTTCTTTCCCAAGGGAACCTCAGACTCTGAGGAATTTTCCGAGGAGCCTATGCAGATTGGGGCTACCCGTCTCTCCTCGCGTGAGAAGACGCGGAGGAGACAGCAGGGGTTGTGTTTGTACTGTGGGAATAAGGGTCATGTGGTAGTATCATGCCCAGAAAAGCCGGAAAACTTCAGGGCCTGAGGGTGATGGGAAATATCCTGTCAGGCCAGAAGTCAGAATTTCCCAAGAAGACTTTTATCATTCCGGTGACCTTGAAGATCCTCGGTCAAACTGTCAAGACTGGGGCCTTTGTGGACAGTGGGGCCGACGGGGTTTTTATGGACCGCCAATTCGCCCTGAAACACTCTGTTTCCTTAGTACCCTTGGCGTCGGAAATTGAGATTTGTGGGTTAAACGGGGAACCATTATCCCAGGGTAAAGTTACCTCTTGCACTAGCCAGATTTCTTTGTTTATTGGAGCCACACACTCTGAAAAATTGTCCTTTTATGTGACTGTCTGTACTTTTGCCCCATTGGTGTTGGGGTTACCCTGGTTAAGGGCCCACAATCCTCAATTTGACTGGGTCTCTGGGGAGATTCTTAGTTGGGGTACTGATTGTTTCAGGAGTTGCTTGAGCCTTCCAGTCAGGCTCTCGCAGCTAAGTTTGCCAGGATTGCCAGGGTGTTATGCAGATTTTGCGGACGTGTTCTCCAAAAAAGTTGCAGAGGTACTACCTCCCCATCGCCCCTATGACTGTGCCATTGATTTGTTGCCGAATGCTAAGCTTCCCAAGAGCAGGTTGTACTCCCTGTCACGTCCTGAGACTCAGGCTATGGCAGAGTACATTCAGGAGAACTTGGCTAAAGGATTTATCAGACCTTCACAGTCTCCAGTTGGGTCGGGGTTCTTCTTCGTGGGTAAAAAGGACGGTTCATTGCGACCCTGCATCGACTTCAGGGAATTGAACCGTATCACGATTAAAAACTCATACCCACTGCCTCTCATTTCGGTCTTGTTTGACCAGCTTCGTACTGCCAACATTTTTTCTAAGATTGACCTACGCGGTGCGTACAATCTAATCCGAATAAGAGAGGGGGATGAATGGAAGACTGCCTTTAATACCCACTCAGGGCATTATGAATATTTGGTGATGCCTTTTGGGCTCTGTAATGCCCCGGCAGTCTTCCAGGATTTCATGAACGATGTGCTCAGGGAATATTTGGATAGATTCTTTGTTGTATACTTAGATGACATCCTAATCTTCTCCCATTCCCTGGAGGAACATCGGAAGCATGTACGCTTAGTCCTCCAGAAACTCAGAGACCACCGGCTTGGGGCGAAGCTGGAGAAGTGCGAATTTGAAGTTCAGCAAATCGCATTTCTAGGATATATTATCTCCCCAGAAGGTTTCCAAATGGAGGGTTCCAAGGTACAGGCAGTCCTGGATTGGGTGCAGCCCACTAGTTTGAAGGCGCTTCAGCGTTTCCTGGGCTTTGCAAATTTTTATAGACGATTTATCGCTGGATTTTCGTCTATAGTGGCGCCCTTGGTGGCACTCACTAAGAAAGGGGCGGATGTTGCTCACTGGTCTCGTGAGGCCAAAGCGGCTTTTGCCCGTCTCAAAAGGGCATTTGTCTCGGCCAAGGTGCTGCGACACCCAGATCCAGAGCGTCCTTTTGTGGTGGAGGTGGATGCCTCTGAGATGGGTATTGGGGCAGTGCTCTCTCAGATGGGAGTGTCTGATAATCGCCTTCATCCCTGTGCTTACTTTTCCCGTAAATTTTCGCCTGCCGAGATGAATTATGACGTGGGTAACCGGGAATTGTTGGCTATTAAGGATGCACTCGAGGAGTGGAGACACTGGCTTGAGGGGGCCAAGTTTGTGGTCTCAATTCTCACCGACCATAAGAATTTGGCATATTTAGAGTCAGCGAAGCGTCTCAATGCCAGGCAGGCACGATGGGCTTTGTTTTTTGCTCGCTTTAATTTTTTGATAACATATCGCCCTGGGTCAAAAAACATCAAAGCTGAGGCGCTCTCGCGGAGTTTTGCTCCAATCCAGGAGACCACCGAGGAGCCGTTGCCCATTGTGTCCCCATCATGTATTAAAGTGGGCATTACCCAGGACCTCTTGTCATTAGTCCTTAGAGCACAGGAGCAGGCTCCTCCAGACCTTCCGGTAGGTCTTTTGTTTGTGCCTCCTAGGTTAAGACAGCAAATGTTCCTGGAATTCCATGCCAAGAAGTCGGCAGGTCACCCGGGTATTGCCAGAACTCGGGAGTTGCTATCTAGGGCGGTGTGGTGGCCCTCGGTGGCTAAGGATGTGGATCAGTGGGTTCGGGCATGTGACATCTGTGCCCGAAATAAGACTCCTAGAGGGGTTCCTGTTGGCCCATTACATCCACTCTCTATTCCATCTAAGCCATGGACCCACATTTCAATGGATTTTGTTGTGGACTTGCCCAAATCCTCGGGGATGACAGCCATCTGGGTTGTCGTTGACAGGTTTTCGAAGATGGCGCACTTCGTTCCACTGGTTGGGCTGCCATCGGCCAGACGCCTGTCTGAATTATTTATGCTGCATGTTGTGCGTCTCCACGGGTTGCCACTTGATGTGGTCTCTGACCGCGGATCCCAGTTTGTGGCCAAATTCTGGAGGGCATTTTGTTCCGATCTCCAGATTTCTGTCAGCTTGTCGTCAGGCTACCATCCGCAGTCTAATGGGCAGACTGAAAGGGTGAACCAGTCCTTGGAGCAGTTCCTCAGGTGTTATGTCTCCAAGTGTCAGACTGACTGGGTTGCTCATCTGTCAATGGCGGAGTTTGCCTATAACAACACGGCTCACTCTGCTACAGGGATCTCTCCCTTCCTTTGTGTGTATGGGCATCATCCTAAGGCCAATTCTTTTGACCTCCTGGACTCCACGCCTGGTGGTTCCTCTGTCGTTTCGGTCCTTAGAGGTATTTGGAGGAAAGTGAAGAAAGCCCTTGTGTCTGTGTCATTAGTGACCAAAAGGGTTTTTGATAAGCGGAAAAGACCCTGCAGCTTCAAATTAGGAGACTTCGTCTGGTTGTCTACCAAGAATTTGAAGTTGAGACAGCCATCTCATACGCTAGGCCCCCGGTTCATCGGCCCTTATAAGATCACCAGGGTTATCAATCCGGTGGCATTTTAGTTAGATCTGCCCCGTTCTTTGGATATCAATAAAACATTTCATTGTTCCCTTTTAAAACGGGCGATTAGTAATCCTTCTTCCAGAGGAAGACCTTCCCCTCTTCTGATACGTGGCCAGAGGGAGTTTGTTGTTGAAAGGATTCTTGACTCCAAGATGGTTCGGGGTCGGCTGTCATTTTTGGTGCACTGGAAGGGGTATGGCCCGGAGGAGCGGTCGTGGGTGCGCAGTTGTGATCTTCATGCCCCCAGACTGATACGCTCTTTCTTCTCGCAGTTCCCCGATAAACCCGGTGGTAGGGGTTCTTTGACCCCTCGTCAGAGGGGGGGGTACTGTTAGGGTCTCCTGCCCTGTGCTGCCACGTCGTCATGGCAACCGGGAGACAAGTGCTAGCGGAGTAACCTGAGCGCAGCTGATACTCCGGTTCGGGTCTTTTGCTGTGCAGTGGTTACAGGCAGGGGATCCGGTGCTGGTTTTTGTGCTCACAGTCTGTGAGGTCTGAGGGGGGCGTGGACAGCACCTGCTTTATAAGTCCTCTTCTCAGGTTAAGCAGATGCTGCTGAATCTTTGTTGGTTAGTCAGTTCCTGAAAGTTAGCCAGTACTGTGTAGCTTTGTATTTGTTGTTGCTTACTGCAAATAGGCCTGGGGATTTGGTACTACACTCTGCCAATCCAGACCTAGCAGTAAGACTGGAGTCAGTCGTTTAGCCTGCTGAGGTTCTTTTGATATTCTGTGAACCCAGCAGGTTTGTGGCTGTACTTTCAGACCTGCCTGCTTAATCCTCTCTCACTGTGCAGGGTGTCCATGTGTCAGTTTAGTGGCAGTAAGCTGTACCTGGGCCCTGCAAGTGAGAATTAGGATTGTGGAGACTCTCCTTGTGTCTATTATTCCATCTCTGACCAAGGAGTTTACTGCCACACCCCTTGGTAACCCTTTAGGGTTTTGCTGTTGCCCTTAGCAACAGCATTTCGGGTTCTCTACGTATTAAAACACAACATCTTGGCCCTCATTCCGAGTTGTTCGCTCGCAAGGCGATTTTAGCAGAGTTGCTCACGCTAAGCCGCCGCCTACTGGGAGTGAATCTTAGCATCTTAAAATTGCGAATGAAGTAATCGCAATATTGCGATTACACACCTCGTAGCAGTTTCTGAGTAGCTTCAGACTTACTCGGCCTCTGCGATCAGTTCAGTGCTTGTCGTCCCTGGTTTGACGTCACAAACACACCCAGCGTTCGCCCAGACACTCCCCCGTTTCTCCGGCCACTCCTGCGTTTTTTCCGGAAACGGTAGCGTTTTTTCCCACACGCCCATAAAACGGCCTGTTTCCGCCCAGTAACACCCATTTCCTGTCAATCACATTACGATCGCCAGAACGATGAAAAAGCCGTGAGTAAAATTACTAAGTGCATAGCAAATTTACTTGGCGCAGTCGCAGTGCGGACATTGCGCATGCGCATTAAGCGGAAAATCGCTGCGATGCGAAGATTTTTACCGAGCGAACAACTCGGAATGAGGGCCCTTGCTTTTTCCATCTGAGCATTTCTAATACTAGGGAGACACCCAGTTTCTTAGCCTCTGGGCTTCTCTGTTCACTCTGTGTTGGTTTTGTTGCCCTATCACCTTCTGTGTACGTTATGTCATATTTCCCAGTCTGTCTGTGAGTTCATTTGTTTTGCATCCCTCTCTGTTCAGACACCAGTACATTCCTGCAGGCACTGGTGTGCATAACAGTTCAAACACCAGTACATTCCTGCAGGCACTGGTGTGCATAACAATGACTTAGCTAAGCGACACAAACAATTCGCCCATCTAGGAGTGGCATTGCAGTGTCAGACAGGATGGCACTTAAAAATAGTACCCAAACAGCACATCATGCCAAGAAGTAAAAGAGGGCAATGAGGTAGCTGTATGACTAAGCTAAGCGACACAAGTGTGCGGCACAAACTCTTGGCCCATCTAGGGTTGGCACTACAGTCCCACTGCACTAATGGCGGATACCGTACGCACGTCTAACACCAGCATAGTTGTTATGGCCTCAGCAATCCGCTTTGCAACAGGGTACATACATATACGCCAAGTCCACTGGAATTATATGGCAGGATTACTGGATTTATACGGCAATACCGCTGGACATATATGGCAGTATCATTGGACATATACGGCAGTATCACTGGTCTGGACTTATAAATCCCACTGCACTAATGGCGGATACCGTACGCACGTCTAACACCAGCATAGTTGTTATGGCCTCAGCAATCCGCTTTGCAACAGGGTACATATATATACGCCAAGTCCACTGGAATTATATGGCAGGATTACTGGATTTATACGACAATACCGCTGGACATATACGGCAGGATCACTGGAATTATATGGCAGGATCACTGGATTTATATGCCAGTACCACTGGAATTATACGGCATGATCACTGGATTTATACGGCAGTACCGCTGGACATATACGGCAGTATCACTGGACTGAATTTACTGTATATGCCAGTACCACTGGAATTATACGGCAGGAAAACTGGAATTATACTGCAAGATCTCTGGATTTATACGGCAGTACCGCTGGACATATATGGCAGTACCAATGGACATATGTGGCAGTATCACTGGACTGGATTTATACGCCAGTACCACTGGAATTATACGGCTGGATTACTGGAATTATACGCCAGGTTCACTGGAATTATACGGCAGGATCACTGGAATTATACGGCAGGATTACTGGATTTATTTGGCAGTACCACTGGACATATATGGCAGTATCACTGGACATATACAGCAGTTTCACTGGACTGGACTTATACGCCAGTACCACTGGAATTATACGGAAGGATCACTGGACTTGTACGCCAGTACCACTGGAATTATACGGCAGGATCACTGGAATTATACGGCAGGTTCACTGGAATTATATGGCAGGATCACTGGATTTATACAGCATTACCGCTGGACATATACTGCAGTATCTATGGACATATACGGCAGTATCACTAGACATATACGGCAGTATCACTAAACATATACAGTAGCACAGGGACACCACCACTGAACTGATGCAGGACAACACGGTACCGCTGCAATGGACTGGACTTATAAAGCAGCACTGGACATATGGCAGCAGAGGACACCACCACTGTGACTGGACTGATGCAGCACAACACAGCACCACTGGACTGGACTTATACAGCAGCACTGGACATATGGAAGCAGAGGACACCACCACTGTAAATGGACTGATGAAGCACAAGACACCACCACTGGACTGATGCAGTACAACACAGCACCACTGTGACTGGACTGATGCAGCACAAGACACTACCACTGAGGACGGAGACATGTCCTCTCTGTACACTCTCCAATGCCAGAGTGAAAATGACGGGGACACGCGGCTCCTTATATGGAATCCAAACCCCCGCGAGAATCCGACAGCGGGATGATGACGTTTTGCCTCGTTCTGGTTTCCGAGTCATGCGGGAAAACCGGAGCCTGACTTGGATCCGGGCTCGTGACGTGAAGTCCGGGGGGGTTCAGTTCCCTGAGAACCGAACCCGCTCATCTGTAGTCAAAATATTTAAGAAATATTTAACGGGAAAAAATAATTCTGTATTTAATTATGGTTGACTATGGCTAATCACATTATTTTGGAAACTTCACAGCTGACTGGTTCATTTTGCTGTTGTTATGAAACAGCACAGAGTCCTCAGAAACAGACCCTTTGGCTTACCCATCTAGAGGCTGGCACTGCTGCCACATGGTGTGCGGGGGTACACACCAGGCAGAATGCTGTGGGAGTTCTGACCTCAGCAGTGGCTGACTATCCTGTTCGGTCTCCTCTCCTGGCCTGTGCTGGCGGGGCTGGCGTTCCACGTGTCGACATGCCTGCCATGCAAGGACTGTAGGTGCCGCCATGTTGCCTTCCCGCAACTCCAATCGGCTACCACCAGTCCCTATAAGAGGATCTTTCCAGTGCTAACAGTCACTACTCCTGAATGTACTGTAGCTTGTTTCTGTGTTCCAGAGCGTTCTCTCTTTATCCCGAGTTCCAGTTACCAGAGAATTTCTACCTTAGTTCTGCCAACTCAGTGATCAGCCTGTGTAGTCTCTGCAGCCATCAGTGTTCCAGTGACGTGCGGTGGGGTGAGGCAGGTGGGGCAGAGCCTTTCCTGTCATACTAACGTTTGTGTCGGAGTTTTGACTGTATAAAGTATATGAAAAATACAAAGAATATGTTTGAAATATATTCTTTGCATTATTCTAATCATTTTTAAAACTCTGAGTAAAAAGTCTATGGCAGGTGAGGCAGAGCCTTCCCTGCTTATCTTTTCCACACATCTCAGATCAAAACTCACCAAATTTCCAAGAGTTTATACTGCTGCACCAGTGTATAATGCCCAGATGTACCCTTTTGCTCATATATTGGGGTATATTTACTAAGGTCCCGATTTTGACCGAGATGCCGTTTTTTCTTCAAAGTGTCATCTCGGGAATTTACTAAACTCAAATCTCGGCAGTGATGAGGGCATTCGTATTTTTTTTGAAGTCCAACAAAAAAAATACGAATGAATACACCATCGGTCAAAACGCGGCTGTTTAAGTATGAATCTCGGTAATTTACTAAGAAGTGCAAAGCAAAAAAAAAAAAAAAACACTGCCGTGAAAAAATACAAATAGTTAAAAAGTGCTAAAAAAAAACAGACCTGCTTTTTTGAGCCGTGTTTGGATAGGCATGCACGGATCCATGAGATTCGTGCATGTATATTAGTGGGAAGGGGTGGGAAAGTGTTAATTTATTGAAAAAAAATTGCGTGGGGTCCCCCCTCCTAAGCATAACCAGCCTCGGGCTCTTTGAGCCGATCCTGGTTGCAGAAATATGGGGAAAAAATGGACAGGGGTTCCCCCATATTTAAGCAACCAGCATCGGGCTCTGCGCCTGGTCCTGGTTCCAAAAATATGGGGTACAAAAAGCGTAGGGGTCCCCCGTATTTTTAAAACCAGCACCGGGCTCCACTAGCTGGACAGATAATGCCACAGCCGGGGGTCACTTTTATACCGTGCCCTGCGGCCGTGGCATCAAATATCCAACTAGTCACCCCTGGCCGGGAT
Source organism: Pseudophryne corroboree (assembly GCF_028390025.1). Taxonomy (NCBI): domain Eukaryota; kingdom Metazoa; phylum Chordata; class Amphibia; order Anura; family Myobatrachidae; genus Pseudophryne; species Pseudophryne corroboree. The sequence goes on along the minus strand of NC_086454.1, from coordinate 279,147,979 downwards.
ACCCTGGGGGAGTGGGGACCCCTTCAATCAAGGGGTCCCCCCCCCAGCCACCCAAGGGCCAGGGGTGAAACCCGAGGCTGTCCCCCCCATCCAATGGGCAGCGGATGGGGGGCTGATAGCCTTTTTGTAAAAGTGATTGATATTGTTTTTAGTACTGTAGTGTACTGTCTGACAGGCGGCACACGGCAGTGTTACAATGTAATGCCTATGCGCTCCATTGTAACCAATGGTGGGAACTTTCTGCTCAGCGGTTGACCGAAAGTGACCTCACCGCTGACCACAAAGTTCCCACCATTGGTTACAATGGAGCGCATAGGCGCTACATTGTAACACTGCCGTGTGCCGCCTGTCATACAGTACAGGAGCACACAGCCGATCAGGAGGGTGCTACAACGTGGCGCTCCCAGATTGGCTGAAGAAACCCACTTAGACATCAGTCAGAGTGGGTTTCTGGCATTCGGGGAAAGGGACCCATGTGAAAACATGGGTCCCCTTTCAGTGCGTGGCTCGGGTATCCGTTTTATTTTTTTAATCAAGTACGTGGATTACAAAAGGATTATCCGAGGAGCCTGGTACCCTGGATCTGGTGAGTATAATTTATTCAACAGGTACCCCATGGATTCTACTGGAGAAGAGGACCGACCCTCGTGTGAACATAAGGTAAGTATGTATGTATGTTTGTGTGGATGTATGTAATAAAACTTTACTTTCAAGGTGTGTGTGTATTGTCTTTTTTTGGGTATTTTTTTAAGTAGTAGTACTACAGGTACCAGCGGGCCCGTTTTTCCGCCGCATGCTGGTACTTGTGGTTCTCCAAGTACCAGCATGCGGGGAGGCTTGCTGGGCCTTGTAGTACTGCTACTAAAAACAATATCAATCACTTTTACAAAAAGGCTATCAGCCCCCCATCCGCAGCCCATTGGATGGGGGGGACAGCCTCGGGCTTCACCCCTGGCCCTTGGGTGGCTGGGGGGGGGGACCCCTTGATTGAAGGGGTCCCCACTCCCCCAGGGTACCCCGGCCAGGGGTGACTAGTTGGATATTTGATGCCACGGCCGCAGGGCACGGTATAAAAGTGACCCCCGGCTGTGGCATTTTCTGTCCAGCTAGTGGAGCCCGGTGCTGGTTTTAAAAATACAGGGGACCCCTACGCTTTTTGTCCCCCGTATTTTTGGAACCAGGACCAGGCGCAGAGCCCGATGCTGGTTGCTTAAATATGGGGGAACCCCTGTCCATTTTTTCCCCATATTTCTGCAACCAGGATCGGCTCTAAGAGCCCGAGGCTGGTTTGCCTTAGGAGGGGGGACCCCACGCAATTTTTTTTTAACATTTAAACTTTATTTATTTTTTAAACAAAGTGCACAATGAAGCCGAGCACGGATCTCTCAGATCCGGCCAAGATTCATTGTATTAAAGTCGGCAGTGTTTTACAAGTTACTCACGTAAAACACTGCCTAAAAAAACGAATGACATCGACATCGGAAAACCCGAAAATGCAGAATACGGCAGCTTAGTAAATTCGTCGTAATAAATTCAAAAAGTTGCAGTTTTACACTTTCGATGTCATTCGTGATTATTCTCCCACCAAATCGGGAGAATTACGAATGTTAGTAAATATACCCCATTGTGTGTAAATCTGGCTCTTGTGCTAGACAGTGCCTCCTGAGCCATTTAGCTCACCTCACGTCCCTACAGTGTTCAGCCTGTATTCTCCCTGTGTTCTCACTGCAACCCACAGTGTTCATCCTGTGTTCTCCATGTGTTCCCACTGCAGTCCACAGTGTTCATCCTGTGTTCTCACTGCAACAGCCAGCAGTGTTCAGCCTGTGCTCCCACTGCAGCCCACAGTGTTCATCTTTAATTCTCACTGCAACAGCCAGCAGTGTTCAGACTGTGGGGGTCATTCCGAGTTGATCGCTCGCTAGCAATTTTTAGCAGCCGTGCAAACGCATAGTCGCCGCCCATGGGGGAGTGTATTTTCGCTTTGCAGGAGTGTGAACGCCTGTGCAGCAGAGCGCCTGCAAACACATTTTGTGCAAAACAAGACCAGCCCTGTAGTTACTTATCCTGTGCGATGATTGCTGCGACAAGTGACATGGTAATGACGTCAGATAGCCGCCCAGCAAATGCCCGGCCACGCCTGCTTTTTTCCAAACACTCCCAGAAAATGGTCAGTTGCCACCCAGAAACTCCCACTTCCTGTCAATCTCCTTGCTTTTGGATGTGTGATTGGAATCGTCGCTAGAACCAGTGGAAAACCACAAAGGACTTCGTACCTGTACGACGCGCGTGCGCATTGCGGTGCATGCGCAGATTAGCCTTTTTTTCACTGATCGTAATGCAGCGAACAACGGCAGCTAGCGGTCAACTCGGAATGACCCCCTGTGTTCCCACTGCAGCCCATAGTGTTCATCCTGTGTTCTCCCTGTGTTCCCACTGCAGTCCACAGTGTTCATCCTGTGTTCTCCCTGTGTTCTCACTGTAACAGCCAGCGGTGTTCAGCCTGTGTTCCCACTGCAGCCCATAGTGTTCATCCTGTGTTCTCCCTGTGTTCCCACTGCAGCCCATAGTGTTCATCCTGTGTTCTCCCTTTGTTCTCACTGTAACAGCCAGCGGTGTTCAGCCTGTGTTCCCACTGCAGCCCACAGTGTTCATCCTGTGTTCTCACTGTATCATCCAGCAGTGTTCAGTGCCGTAACTAGACATTTTAGCGCTGTGTGCAAGAAACAACATCCCCCCCACACACACACACACACACATTTATGTAGGGGTGTGTCTTCATGGGAAAGGGGCGTGACCACAAAATAATACCAAATTATATTACGTTGCACAGTAGTATTCATTATTCAAATTACGCCGAACAGTAGTGCCACTTACACACACATTACAATAGGCAGAGCTCCCTTTTACACCTTACAGCAGACAGAGAACCCTTTTACACCTTACGGCAGACAGAGCTCCCTTTTACACCTTATGGCAGGCATAGTCCCCTGTCACACATTACGGTAGGCAGAGTCCCCTGTCACACATTATGGCAGGCAGAGTCCCCTGTCACACATTATGGCAGGCAGAGTCACCATTTACAGAGTCCCCCGTCCTCCTCCGCTGAAATATTCTGCAATTTCCCCTGCGCCTGCCCACCTTCCCCCATTCCCTCCACTGTCATGCTGTCCTGATTTTACCTTATGGCCTGTACCAGTGGTGCAAGTTTAATCTAGATGCCCGGAGGCGGAATAGACGATGATGTGCCCCCCCTCAAAGTTCACACACAGCCACATAGGCACACACACACTCACACATGCACACACACACACAGTCACATATACACACGCACAGTCACATATGCGCACACACACGCAGCCACATATGCGCACACACAGTCACACATGCACACACTGTCACATATACACAGACGGGTACATATACACACACACATAGCGACATATGCACACACACAGTCACATATACACACACACTGTCAAATATACACAGACAGCCACATACGCTATACACACATAGTTATAGAGACAGCCACAGTATATACTGTCACATAAGCACAGCCAGCCACATGTACACCACAGCACATATACATAGACAACCACATATGCTCCCACATACAGTCACACAAATACACACAGCCATAGAATTTTAAACAAGTAATACACTACTCTCCCCACCTCGTTACTGACTCCTCACTGCACCCTGCTGATCGGCGCCTGCTGCTCTCCCACCCGCAGCCAACCTGCATAGTGACAGCTGTATCCCTCTGCTCTGCACGCCTGCACACACTGTGGACGGCTTCTCAGTCAGGCAGCGGGCGGCGGCGGGCCGGCGGGGGGGGGGGGGAGGGGGGGGGATGCCCTTACTCGCGGATTTCTGCAGCTGCAAAGAACTCCAAGCTTCAAGTCCGGCTTGTGGAGGAGGGGAGGCGGAGCTGACACTCAGGCAGTGGCACCGGCGCTGCCGCTGTCTAGTATACAATATGGTGGAGGATGGTTGCACCCCAGGTCATCCTGCGCTATGTGCAAGGCACATAGCGCACATACCTAGTTACAGCCTTGGCAGCAGGCCCGGCGCTACCCGCTCAGCGAAGGGATGCAGTGCAGGGAGGCGCTGGGACGAATAGGTGCTTCCCCTGCTCTGTATCCCTTCCCTGCTGCGCCGTCCTGTCCCCCCTTCTGCTGCTGCTGCCAGCTGTTGCTGTGCCTGTCACTGTATGACAGGCACTGGCAGCGGCGCCTGCAGCATGAAAAGCCTCCTCCCTCCCCTCCCCTCCCCTGTGTGACAGCGATGTGTACGGGACTGAAGGGGGCGGAGCTACACAAGATGGAAGGGGCGGGGCTAACAGGGACAGGAGGGGGCGGGGCTACACGGACCAGGCTGCTGTACTGAGGGAGACTGGCTTAGGTAAGTGGAGGGTGAGAGAGAAGTGTGTGGTTGTGTGTGTGTGTGTGTGTGTATATATATATATATGTGTGAAGTGTGTGTGTGTGTGTGTGTGTGTGTATATGGTGTGTATGTATATATGTGTGAATTGTGTGTGTGCAAGTTATGTCTGTGTGCACGCGCTTTATGAACGCTACTACTAGGGGGGGCATTACGTATAACGATGCTACTACTGCGGGGGGCATTACGTGTAAGGACGCTACTACTACTGGGGGGGCATTACGTATAAGGATGCTACTACTACAGGGGGGCATTACGTATAACTATGCTACTACTAGGGGGGCCATTACGTGTAAGGACGCTACTTCTACTGGGGGGGGGGGCATTACGTGTCACGACGCTACTACTGGGGGGGCATGTAAGGATGCTACTACTACAGGGGGAGCATTACTTGTAACGAGGCTACTACTGGGGGGGGGCATTATGTGTAAGGAAGCTACTACTACTGGGGGGGCATTACGTATAACGACGCTACTACTACTGGGGGGCATTACGTGTAAGGACGCTACTACTACTGGGGGGGCATTACGTATAAGGACGATACTACTACTTGGGGGCATTATGTATAAGGACGCTACTATTACTGGGGGGGCATTACGTATAACAATGCTACTACTACTGGGGGGAGGGCATTACGTATAAGGACGCTACTACTGGGAGTGCCATTATGTATAAGGATGGTACTACTACTGGGGGGGCATTACGTATAAGGACGATACTACTACTAGGGGGGAATTACGTATAAGGACGCTTCTACTACTGAGGGTGCACTACGTATAAGGACGCTACTACTACTGAGGGTGCACTACATATAAGGATGCTACTATTACTGGGGGTGCACTACGTATAAGGACGCTACTACTACTGGGGGTGCACTACGTATAAGGACGCTACTACTACTGTGGGTGCACTACTATAAGGACGCTACTACTACTGCGGGGGGCATTACGTATAAGGACGCTACTACTACTGTGAATCCATTATGTATAAGGACGCTACTACTACTGTGGGTGCATTATGTATAAGGATGCTACTACTACTGGGGGTGCACTACGTATAAGGACGCTACTACTACTGCGGGGGGCATTACGTATAAGGACGCTACTACTACTGTGGATGCATTATGTATAAGGATGCTACAACTACTGGGGGGGCATTATGTATAAGGATGCTGCTACTACTACTGGGGTGCATTACATATAAGGATGCTACTACTACTGTGGATGCATTATGTATAAGGATGCTACTACTACTGGGGGTGCACTACGTATAAGGATGCTACTACTACTGTGGGGGCATTATGTATAAGGATGCTGCTACTACTACTGGGGTGCATTACATATAAGGATGCTACTACTACTGTGGGGGCATTATGTATAAGGATGCTGCTACTACTACTGGGAGGGCATTACATATAAGGATGCTACTACTACTGTGGATGCATTATGTATAAGGATGCTACTACTGGGGGTGCACTACGTATAAGGACGCTACTACTACTGCGGATGCATTATGTATAAGGATGCTATTACTACTGTGGATGCATTATGTATAAGGACGCTACTACTACTACTGGGGGGGCATTATGTATTAGGATGCTACTACTACTGTGGATGCATTATGTATAAGGATGCTACTACTACTGGGGGGGCATTATGTATAAGGATGCTACTACTACTGTGGATGCATTATGTATAAGGATGCTACTACTACTGGGGGGGCATTATGTATAAGGATGCTACTATTACTGGGGATGCATTATGTATAAGGATGCTACTACTACTGGGGGGGCATTATGTATAAGGATGCTACTACTACTGGGGGGGCATTATGTATAAGGATGCTACTACTACTGGGGTGCATTACATATAAGGACGCTACTACTACGGGTGGGGCATTACGTATAAGATGAATAAGATTGTGCTACATTGTGGCGTAATTTTAAATGGGGGTACTATTGTGTGGCCATGCCCCTTACTTGTGAGACCACACCCCTTTTCCTTGCGCACGCCAAAGGAATATGGGAGGGCGCAAATTTATAGTTTGCAGGGGGGCGCCGAACACCCTAGCACCTGCCCTGCCTGGCAGTGTTCAGCCTGTGTTCTCCCACTTCTTCTTACAAAATGGGTTATGGGGTCTCCTTATTTATTTCTATTTCTTTAATGTCAAATAATACACAATTTAACCATTAATGTCTATGCTAAATATCTATCATATAATGTATATTAAACCATAATGTATAATGGTTTAATATTATTTTAAATATTTTTTTTCTGTTGTAATGAGAAAAAATATAAAGGATAATATGATAAAAACCTAAAAATAAAATAAAAAATTATCATTAAGAATTGTATATCATACATTTGGCTATTTTTCATTTTGCTACAGATCATTCTGATGTGCATTAGATAGAATTGTATTGCCTTAAAAAAATCCCATATCAGTTAAATATTGTACAATGACAGCATATGCATAACAATTTGATTGCATAATGATAAAAAAAATGTAGAGCTCGTCCTATTTTAAATTATATGCCTTTTGATTGTATAATTTATTGGATGTGATTTAATGACTTACAAACACTGAAAGAGTTCTATAAAAATCATTATAATAAGTCAAATTAGAATGTTTATGCATACCTTAGAAGATTAGTTTACTGACAGAAGATATTGTGTATCCTGTACAAAAAGTAAGAGAGATAATTAGGTAATCAGGTTTACAGAAACTGAGATTTAATATACTGTATCCACACATACATTCACTTTTTTTTTTGTCTCACAATGAATGCTTTTTTATTTCTGTGTGATCACATTAATGTACAATTGTAACACATACATTGCAGTTAGATCATTTTATATATGAATACAATTAATAAGATTTTACATTAGAAAATAAAAAATATATGATTGCTGCATACATTTAACTATTTTGACCTAACTTAAAATAAATATCATTACTATAAATGGATTAGAGCAGTTTACCTTATCATATTTCCTAGTATCTGTCTGTTTGATCACTGTGAGAAGGCTGAATGTGTACTCTATGGAATCTTGCAGTGACATTTTCACAGGACGTCTCTTCTACATGTCCCCATCCCCACCCCACCCCCATTTAGTCATATATGAGAAGTGGCTGAGATACGGAGAAAGGAAAATTGCGCTAAGTTGCCTATGCATGCTGCAGTACCTTATACAAATTGCATCAACTCAGACAGTGGCAGAAATTGTGAATGGCGGGTGGTGCTAAAATATAATTTGGTCCCCCTACCTCGATTCCAAGATCACAATATACCACATGGCAGTGGGTGGCAGTGAGAAGTAGAGAATGACAGCGTAAGGTAGTGGGACGCAAAGGTTGACATAGAGATGCAGAGGTTGACACATAATGCAAGGGGAGACAGAAGGTGAAAGTGAAAAGCAGTGGAGGGCAGGGGGTGAGAGGGAGAGACAGTGTGGGTGACAGGGGTACAAATACAGTGTCCTGTACGGTGAGGTGAACAGGGGCCACTGCTCCTTGTGATTTCCTCAGTTAGCATCAGTTAGGAAGACTCTGACAGTGCCAATTAAACCGGATGTGCAGTTGTCTGTCAATTAGAGGAAGTATGTGGCTGTGATCATCAGTGATTATAGGTGACAGGACTCCTTTATCAGTCCAGGTAAGCAGAAGGTCCATCAGGCAGTGGGGCCCACCCTGCTCTGTGCACTGGGCCATTCATCCGACAATGCTCAAAATGGTCTGTGAGGGGGCCAGGGGATATCTCATTGCTGATCTGGACAGCAGTGGGCCCCCCTTGTTCTCAGATGCCCTGATGCAATTCACCTGCTGCACCAATGGTAGTTCCACCTTTGATCTCAGAATAAGGCCTAGAGCTAGTATTATTTTAGAAAATGTAGTTTTTGAGCAAAGTCTGCAAATATGAGGTTGAATGAACACATTTTCTCTATAAATATCTATAGAAACAACTTCCTGTTAGTAAAATAATCCAAATAAACAGCAGTAAAATGAATAAAGGTTATGTGTGATAATGAGCTTGTAGAAAGGTAAGTAAGAAGATCACACTATTTTCATCATGGGTGAATTAATACACTAGAGATCCAGCCATCATTTTGTACCAGGGGACAAGCAACCCTATTTGATTTCCATTTAAAACTACCGTACTTTCTTCTATACATGTTGCTTGGCCAGTCCTTTATCAAGTATGAGAACAAAATTACATATTGACATTACCACGAGTAACTTGTAATTACCTTTCTTGTACACTTGGGACTAAGGGGGTCATTCCGAGTTGATCACTCGCTAGCTAGTTTTAGCAGCCGTGCAAATGCTATGACGCCGCCCACTGGGGTGTGTATTTTAGCTTAGCAGAAGTACGAACGCATGTGCAGCCGAGCTCTGCAAAAACAGTTTGTGCAGTTTCTGAGTAGCTCTGAACCCACTCAGCGCTTGCGATCGCTTCAGCCTATTCATGTCTGGATTTGATGTCATACACCCGCCCAGCGAACGCCCAGCCACGCCGGTGTTTTTTCAGACACGCCTGCATTTTTACAAACACTCCCTGAAAACGGTCAGTTGACACCCAGAAATGCCCCCTTCCTGTCAATCTTCTTGCGGCTGTCAGTGCGACTGAAAACTTTGCTAGAACCTGTGCACAACCACAGCGGCCTTTGTACCTGTACGACACACGTGCGCACTGCGGTGCATACGCATGTGCAGAAATTACGATTTTTAGCCTGATCGCTGCCCTGCGAACAATGGCAGCTAGCGATCAACTCGGAATGACCCCCTAAATCCAGGTTTCCGGAGCTGCAGGACTTTGTGCAAGTCTGCCCATTTTTTTAAAGCAGTAATCACTTAGAAGCTAAAACCAACCTGGTTTTGCCTTGTACATGATTGCTGCTTTAAGTCCTGCACCCCTGGCAACTCGGAGGCTATTACATTTAGCCCTTTAAATCAGATATAAAATTGAACTTTTGGAGCAATATCAAGAATAGCTTCACAAAGTAAATAGTAGGAGTATAGGTTTTCTATAGTACTCTGGCCCTTAAATCACCTGTGCTCAAGCTTGGTTATCCTTAAAACCTGGACCGTTAGGGTGACTTGAGGACCGCATTTGGGAACTTCTGTCCTAGCCTCTTAACTAGGGGTAGAGATTTGAAGTATGAAAAATCACATAAATCCAGGAAAATTCCAAACCATAATTGCCATTACACAAACATAGTAGTCTGAAGTCAAACATCACTCTGGCATACAACCCATACATGCCACACATACCCACAATGTACCTACTCCTCCTATAACAGCAGACTGCTGAGATAAGACTTATCATCATACCTATCTTGTTCAAGCACCATTGGTTGGTTGAAGCCAATTGGCCCACAGATCCCCGTGCACCTGATCACACTGCATTCCATCTAGAGAAGGGCCACCACCAGGGGCCACAAGAGCCCAACACAAACCCCCTCCCAATGCAGGTGATCTGATCATGCCCCTCAGCTAGCAGCCCCAGCACCCGTCCTTCTCCAGGGAGGGGGAATTAGAGCTTGGCCTCCCGTTACCATGCACAGCTCCCTGGTAAGTCCTCCAATGACTCGGCCATACCTCAGGTCTCAAATGCGACATTACCAGCTGGGCAGCAACATGGGTTACATAGCACTCACTGAGCTCCATATCCGGCCTGGTTTTTCCCTGACACCAGCCTCCCCTTTGGTCTGTGCCTGGGTCTGCATGCCTCCCTCACTTACAGCCTGCATCTCACCCAAAGGTGGATCGGAGCACAGGTGAGAACCTGGGGAGCCTTGTATCCACCTAGGCCCACCCCACCTGTGTGTGACCCCTGTACTCCATACCTCTGTGTTGTGATCCCCTCTACCCCCTCACCTCCAGTTTGTGACTCCCTGTACCCCCTACCCTGTGTGTGACACCCTGTACCCACCTACCTCTGTGTATATGGCGCCCTGTTGCACCCTACCCCAGTGTTTATGACACTGTACCCCCTAACCCCCATGTGTGACACAATGTACATGTCCTGCCCCTGTATATTTGTGACACCCTCTACCCCCAGTGTATGACACAGTGTACACCCCCTACTACTACTGTGTGTGTGTGTGTGTGTGTGTGTGTGTGTGTGTGTGTGTGTGTGAGATAGCCTGTACCCCCTACCTCCCAGTGTATGATACATTGTACACCTTCTACCTCTGTGTGTGTTTGTAACACCTTGCACCCCCACTCTACGTGTGTGTGTGTGTGTGTGTGTGTGTGTGTGTGTCACTTTGTACCCCCACTCTACCCGTGTGTCATCCAGTACCCCCACTCTACCCCTGTGTGTCATCCTGTACCCACACTCTACCCCTGTGTGTCACCTGTACCTCACCTCTCTGTATAAATCTTGCTAGCCACAAAGTTCTAGTTAGGACCCTGGCCTTGAAAACTGCTTATGCCTGACAGCATTGAATCCAGGACAGGCTCCTCACCCCACCAGACCTTTACAGAATGCTTTTCACCATTTTGTAAATAGGAATACGTAGCATTGACAATGGCTCAAACGGGAATGGGTGAAGTGGGTAATTCTGGCCAAGTACCACTTCAGCAGAATAGCTACAATACAGATATTTTTGATGGCAGGACTCTTTTAAGAAATCTGTGTCAAAAGTAACATTTGTGTTACTTTTTTTTCCAGAATTTCAGCACAGAGCAGATGCGTGTTAAAAATATAGTAAATATAAATAACCATTAATTATATACATTTGCCTTTTTGCTGACAGATATGTGAAATATATTATTTCTAAGTTTAAAATGTAGTGTTGGAGACAGATGGCAAAGTATCACTTAAAAACCATATATTCATTACAGAGCTAGAAAAGATCACCATATGCATAAAAGTTGTTTTTTTAAAGCCTAGTAGAAAGAATTAAATTCAAATAAATTTTCTAGATTGTGGTACAGATAACTAAGAATGGATTCCAACTGTGCAAAATGGATGTCTGTAACTGCAGATGGTTCTTTCTGACTGAGAAGGGGACAAGAGGTTGAATATTTACATAATAAACATGAAAATGTAATAAAAAAAAGATATAATTAAAATGTGTAATTAGTGCCAGATTACCGACGGGGCAGATGACATGGTCAGTCTGGTGCCCTTACACAAAAGGAGCCTCACGCATATCACCTCTACTCTATTGGGAAATAACAATATGTGCCCTCTTGTGGTCTCTGCACTTCAGGGTTGTAGACATCATTAAATATTGGTGCTGCAATGCTGTCAGTGTGACAATGTAGCGTGCAAAGCAAATGGAAGGTGCCACTGGGATAGGATGACAGACATAGACTCGCACAATAGTAGTGTACAGACATTGAGTGTGCAGGGGGATCAGTACTGGGGCCCCAACAAATAATGCGGGCCATACATTTGTGTCCCAATCCCCCGTTCTGCCGATCCAATCTGCTAATTGGCAGACATTGATGATTGGTGATCCGTCTAGGACTCTGCAAAAAACTGCATGATAAAAATCCCAGACTCACCAATCCCAATAATTTTTTCAACATGTTTGATTTCCCTGATCCCCCGACCCAGGCATCAGCAGAACGGGGAATTTCCCCCATACCTGCCTGATATATAGTCCCCATAAGTGGCCATAGTGTCTTCACAGACTATAATCTGGATGTGAGTTTAATTTAAACATATTTACATTTAAAAGACAGGTGACAACTGATAGCGATGTTCTAGGATCTAATCTGTAGGAGTAGACTCTTCGATGGCCACCAGATACTCCTCTACCCTGTGGGCTTTGACCTAAGAACACTGGAAGTTATTTAGGTTTGTAAGCAAACAAAAAAAGCAAGCAACTGGGCAAAACCTTGTTGCATTAAAGGTGGGGCAGTCAGGCAGATGTAACATGTGCAGAGAGATTTAGATTTAGGTGGGTTATATTGTTTCTGTGCATGGTAAAATACTGACTGCTTAATTTTTACCCTGCAATTTAGATTTCAGTTTGGACACACCCCACCCAAATCTAACTCTCTCTGCACATGTTACATCTGCCCCACCTGCAGTGCAACAAGGTTTTGTCCATTTGTATGCTTTTTTTTTGTTTGCTTACACACCTGAACAAGGCTCTCTGTTCTCTATGCTGCAAAATCTAAAAATGTATGTAAAAGAACATCAAATATGCAGACAGGGTGGCTCTCAGCAGCAGACGCCCAATGTGGCACTTCAGGATGGAATGTTACGGATTCACCTAGTTCATGCTTTTATGCTTTGTTTCCACATCTTGCTCATTTTAACTGATTCTTGAAATACAGTATTATCTATAGTGTGAGTAATACAATGCTAAAAATATTATTTTTAATATTTGAATTTTTGCAGTAAATAGTGTGAAACAAATGATTTTTTTGAAATTGCAAATCAATACAAAATGTTTAAGTGTGTAAAATGTTTCACTATAGAAATGTCGGCACATCTGTATATTTTTGCTGTTTTACCAAATGGTGAAAGCAACCATGTGGTCCCTGTTCTTCCAAAAAAATGAAAGCCTCTTTAAAATTGAAGACAGTCATGTTGGTTTTGATACTTCATCCAGATAATAAAATGTTCTTGTACGCTACATTCAATATCAGGCTGTCATGTACTTGTCACATTTCATCTTTCATTGTTCATTATTTCAGGTCATACGTACTGGTACAGTGAAGGTCAAATGCCTTTATTTAAAGTTCATATTTAAAATCAGTAAAGTTTCATTAATCTTTTGCTGCTTTTTATCTCTGGAATTTTTGCTATTCTTAGTAACTTCAATTTACTGAGCATTACAAGCGTGTAGCTTCCTGATGTCTTGTACAATTTTGCAAGTTTAGCTTTTAGGTTGTAAAGTGTTGCAGGTAAGTTGGCTTAAGGACATTTTTATTATTAATTATCATTAATGAGAGTATTCTATGATGACCACAAAGAATGGTGTAAGGGTAAAGTTATTTATCAGAAACAGAATTGTACATTGCACAAATTAACCAAATAAAATAAATAATAGGAAGCTCTATGGATCATTCATTAATAAACAGAACAGAATTTTATTCATCGCCAATACCCTCTGTAGTGCAGTAGGTGTGACATCATCAGAATATTTTTATTATACTATGTAGATTGTAATTTATTATAGGTTTGCAGTTTATTACAAATCATAAAACATTTTCATTAATATTTCTGTTTTACTGTGATACACCTGTGCGGCTCTCTGGGTATATTAAAAGTTGATACCACGGCAATAGTTGCTGTTCTGGGAATTTAAAATTTTATTATGTAGTCAGTAGCGTAAAGTTTAGTGTGAAGTGAACCTAATGTAACACACCAATCTCATCCACTTTATATTTGTCTACTCCCAATCTTAGTGCTTACTTTATAACCTTAACTCTATTAATTAGCTGATGTGAAAGGCTTGTTCTATATCCATCCATTAATTAGGCTAAGGTTAATGCTATTAAAAAAATTAGTGCTAAGGTCATGAGAACATAAATATCAATTGGGTGGATGGGTTCAAATTGATATCTCACAGTGCTCCACTGCAACATACTATGCAAAGTAGGTCTTCTTTCCTTTGTGGAGGTATGATTTAATTAGTCGAACATAAAGGTGTAAGTGAAGGAAGAGCTAATGAGGGTTCCGCAGAACTCAGATTTTTTCTTTCACATACGTATACTATTTCAGATACAGAATTTTATAAAAATGTGTAGCTACAGTAGACCACTGGTGCACATGGCACAATCTGAGCGTACTCCATTCCAGCCAACTCAAACGTAACACATGAAAATATATTGTACATTATTAACTTTTTTCCATTATTTGTAAACTTTTTCTTATTTATTTCTTGATTACTTTCTCTTTTTTTGTCTCCTTTTATTCAAAATCTAAATTGTCCCCATGTAAAAAGTAAAACTCCCACTATAACGGAAAGTGCATTCCTACTTTGCATATAACATACCTTCTAGTAAGTTGTAACTGCCCCTTTCTATATTAGCCACGCTCCAAAATAATCACATTGATGGCATAATTGCCTCAAAGCACTGAGGTCTTAGGTTTGATTCCCACCACGCCCCTGACTGTGTGGAGTTTGTGTATTCTCCCCGTACTTGCGTGGGTTTTCTCCAGGTATACTGGTTTCTTCCTACAGTCCAAAAATATACTGATAGGTTAATTGGCTCCCAACAAAAAAAATAACCCTAGTGTGTATATGTGTTTACATGTGGTAGGCAGCTAATTCGATTGCTAGCTCCGCTGAGGTTAAGACTGATGTAAGTGACTAAATATATTCTGTAAAAAGCGCTGTGGAATATGTGTGCACTATATATACAACTGGTAATAAATTATAATAATCTTGCACTTAGTGGGCAGAGAAGCAGGGGTGTACATAGGGCTGTGAAGGAGGGGTGCAGGGGAAAAGTATATTTGTTTAGGTTAATCCGGCAACAAACGTGGAACTGGGCAGGTGTGACATTTTCTTAACCTAGGCTTCAGCATTACTTATGTACACCTGCCCCCCACAACCCTCACTGTTACCCCTGTGAGCATCAACTAGCTAAGGTCACAGCAGGAAAGCATCTATTAGAGTACATGCAGAAGTGTGCAATGGTGCAAGAACACAGGCATATTTCACCCTCTGCTTGAGCTGTGTCCCATTGAATAGAACAACATATAACTTGAACCAAACCTTATGCCCTACAGTTCACACGGTCACTATGTGTGCCCTGGGTGATTGCTCAGTGAGATACTGTACAGACTCAGCCTACTCCTTACCACTGAACCAGTGTTTCACAAGTTCTGTCCTCAAAAGCCTCATTACAATCTTGGTTTTAAACATTTCTATCCATGCTTGACTACAGTTGGCTAAATTAGTACAGTACCTCACTCATTTTGATGTAACCATCTGTGCTCAAACATGGATATCTTTAAAATCTGGAGTTTGGGAAACTCTGTAAAAAAAACCTAATAGCACATAGGTGCGTGGAACTTTTAAGCTGGATCCCCTATAACTTTTAAAAGAAAAGTGACTGTGCAATAGTAATGCAGCCAGTATCACCAGTCACATGACCTTCTCTGAGCTTCCACCTGATAATATTTATTGCCACACCAGACCTTGCAACTAGCCTTTAACTTCATGTACCAGATATGGGGGGTTATTCAGGTTTGTTAGCAAACCAAAAAAGTTAGCAATTGGACAAAACCATGTGGCACTACAGATGGGGCAGATATAATATATGCAGAGAGAGTTAGATTTGGGTGGGTTATTTTGTTTCTGTGTATGGTAAATACTGGCTGCTTAATTTCTAAACTGAAATTTAGATTTCAGTTTCAACACACCACACCCAAATCTAAATCTCTCTGCACATGTTACATTTACCCCACCTGCAGTGTGGCATGTTTTTGCCCAATTGTTAACTTTTTTGGTTTGCTAACAACTCTGAATAAAGCCCATGGTTCACATTTCTATAATTTTTCAGATTATCAGTACTATCAGTGTACAGTAATTCCTTACAAATAACTGCAAGACAAATTAAGTACATGAAAATAAGAATATAAGGGTAATATAAACAGTGGTAACATTTTATAACTTTTGCCTTAACAAATGCCTCACAGAGAATGATACAATAAGTTTGTACAGTAAACTGCATCGTATTAACATAACTTTGAAGTACATTTCAAGGGGCTGGCAGAGCATTTCCTGGTAGAGGATCTTGTTTTATTGTATGTGTTTTTGACAGCTGGGGTATTAAAAATTAAATTCCTGGTATAAGAGAGGCAAAATTAGTCTGGACAGCTGTTTCAGCTTTCCAACAGAGCAATGCTTTTTAGAATGAGCTAATGACACTTATTGAACCTACCAGTTACTGCCAAGCAGCAGTATGGGATTTAAAATGTATGTGAAGGTCCTCTGTAAGCAGCTTTGTGAAATAACAAATGAAGTAATGCAAAAGACTAGTGGAAAGCGCCTTAAATACACTCATCTACATTTATCAATAGGCTATAATTGAAGATATAAAATAGTTTAGAAATATTACCTGTATCTATAAATGTCCTTATTTTAGGGTTATCATATAAGCAATGTGAATATGGACATGAAATGCATGGTATGCTTCGTAGTTGCAGTGCAAATAGGGGGTAATTCAGAGTTGATCGCAGCAGAAAATTTATTAGCAGTTGGGCAAAACCATGGCCCTCATTCCGAGTTGTTCGCTCGCTAGCTGCTTTTAGCAGCCGTGCAAACACTAAGCCGCCGCCCTCTGGGAGTGTATCTTAGCTTAGCAGAAGTGCGAATGAAAGGATCGCAGCGCAGCTACAAAAACATATTGTGTAGTTTCTGAGAAGCTTCAGACCTACTCCTACCTTGCGATCACTTCAGACTGTTTAGTTCCTGTTTTGACGTCACGAACACACCCTGCGTTCGGCCAGCCACACCTGCATTTCCCCGTCACGCCTGCGTTTTTATCTGACACGCCTGCGTTTTTCCACACACTCCCCGAAAACGGTCAGTTACCTCCCAGAAACGCCCACTTCATGTCAATCACTCTGCAGCGAGCAGTGCGACTGAAAAGCGTCGCTAGACCTTGTGTGAAACTACTTCGGCAGTTGTGAAAGTACGTTGCGCGTGTGCATTGTGCCGCATATGCATGCGCAGAAGTGCCGTTTTTTTTTTTGCCTGATCGCTGCGCAGCGACCAAAAACAGCTAGCGAACAACTCGGAATGACCACCCATGTGCACTGCAGGTGTGGTAGATATAACATTTGCAGAGAGAGTTAGATTTGGGTGGGTTATATTGTTTCCGTACAGGGTAAATACTGGCTGCTTTTGTTTTTACACTGCAATTTAGATTTTAGTTTGAACACACCACACCCAAATCTAACTCTCCCTGCACATGTTATAACTGTTCCCCCCCCCCCCACTGGCAACTCTATAATTGGTGCAGTGTGTGCGGTGCACACGGGCCCCTGAGTCCAGGTGGGGCCCCCACCGCACACACTGCACCCATTTTTAAAAATACTAACACCTACGAAGTCGAGCGCCGGCATCCGCAGTGCTGTTAGAACTCCGTAAAAATGGCTCAGCTGCCATTTTCACAGAGTTCTGCACATGCGCAGTAGAGAGAAATCTCAGGAAAAATGGCCGCCGTGACATTTTCCCGGAGGACTGCACATGCGTATTAGAGTCTGAGCCCTCTAGAGCTCAGACTCCACAGCGCTCCGGGCAGAGAGGAGGGGGCCCGAACGGAGGAGGCTGTACACGGGCCTCCTCCTCTCTTAAAATGTCCCTGCCCCCCCCCCCCCCCAGCAGTGCACATAGCTTTGCCCCACTGCTAACAAATTTGCTGCGATCATCTCTGAATTACCCCCTTAGTTCACACGTATGAAGCATCATGTTAACTTGTTTCTATTCATACATGCGTAAAACTCCAGTCAAGTTATTACTTCTACCTACGTAAGGCTATCTGTATGTTATTTCCTTTCCTCTTGATTGTATACCATTACAAATCAATTGATTCTTGTCTCCTGTGCATATCCAAACTTTAGCTAAAATCTAATCTGTATTTTCTCTCTCTCTCTCTCTCTCTCACTCTGTCTCTCTCTCTTTCTAATGGTATCTTTCCATCATTATTTAAGCATGAAATGAGTAATGAGTAATTCTATTCTGAAAGAAGCATCCTGACCCAAATTCTCTCATCTTTCTTGCCCCTAAAAGCTTCTTGAGAGGCATGCCTCTTTTGGCCCCAAGTACACTTTCTTTCTTCACAAAATGTATGGGTCCTCTTCAGTCAGTTTTTCATTGCCAACACTGCACAAAGACTACACTGACTATTATTCTGAACATTATTCACCTCTAGTTTTCTAGGAACTTTCTGTTGCATTTGACACTGTTGACCACTCTCTTCTCATAAAACATTATATTCCCTAGGTCTTCAGGACACTGTCATATCCTGGTTCTCATCCTACAAAACTTATCAAATCAAAATTCTCTGTTCTCGTCTCTGGATCCACCTCATTTCCACTTTCTTGACAAACTGGAGTATCACAAGACCCACTTCTATGTTCTTTGCTCTGCTCTATATCACTTATCTAGGAAAACGGTCTTTGAGGATGATTGCCAAACTCACAATCTAAATTGGACGGTTCTTCTGAATGTCTTTCGGTCACATCATCTTAACTGTCCCATCACCACCTCAAGATCTTTTTGAAAGTGAAGCTAATAATATTCCTACCACCCGCTTAAATCACCTACTTGTTTTATATTGCATGGAAGTCCCTCACTAGTGATTTCAGTTGCAATTTCATTGTATGGAGATGGTGCGGGCTGTAGTTTATGTTGCAATAGTACATACTAAATCCAAGTTACAAGGTTTTAGCAGTTTTTATAAATTTTTAAAGAAATCCAGTTCCAAAACAAAAAATATGAAAATGATTTAAAACAAAATCCAAAACATTTGGGATCTACACACTAATCTATTTACAACTAGACAATTAAACCTACCCATCAAGCTGCTAGGGTTCATTGTTGATTCTGATCTATCCTTTGCTCCCTACTCCTCTCTGCTGCTCAATTTTATGACATGTGTGGCTAACCTACTATGTAGCTTCTGCTACTGTACATTAATGATCCCAATGCTTGCACAATGATCCAATCAGTTTTGCCACAGTTGTATTTGGAGTGAAGCCAGGCTCAGCACTGACTTAACACAAGGAGATGTTCTTGGATGCACTCTTGCAGTCCAGTTAGATGAATAGTCATATTAAAAAGCTTTCAGCCAACATAATGGTTAGCAGTTTATCTATGAAAACCTGTAGTTTGGCCATAAAAATTAAAATTGAATATTGCAACAAATTGGTGTTATTATTCTATTTTTTAATCCAGAGCTCCTTTCTGGCGCTGCAGGTCCCTGATTGCCAGGTATAAGCATAGACAATGTCCACATAAGATGATGTTAACCAGCTCCAGAAAGCAAAGCAGAATCCACAGTCCTCAGAGCACGCAATGGAAGATGGTTAAATGTTAAGATAGAGCAACCACAAAAGATCAGTGATTTCTCTGCTGTACGGCACTTAATAGGAGGAACATTGATAACCCCTTTCTCTGGCAATAATGGACCCTTCATATTTTATTACCTATCAGTGTTGAACTGTACTCCATGTCCAAAAGTGCAGTCAAATGTAAAAATTTGTTGGCATCGCAAATACAAATCTGAGCATTGGAAGAGAATTGGTGAAGACAAGATTGCTAAATTAGTAAACATGGAGACAAAAGACTCTTGTAGTTACCTCTATCTGGCAGTCTGCATATCTGGTTAATGGTATAATGGATCCCGGAGATTTCCCCGTCTCCAGTCATACATTACATGGGCTAGAAGTATGAAGTTTAAACTATTTACAATTAATAATGGCACAACAGAGACATTGGCTATACTGTGTGTCTAGACAAAAACTCTCAGACCTTCTCCATTCAAACTTTAATTGTGGATGATCAACCATTTGTATGAAATATTTATTTGCCATCCTGTCTAGACTACATGAGAACGTCTGCAGGGACAACTTTACTTTATTAATTCAAACAATTAAAGCAATTGAACGAATTGATTATGTCAATGAAAAGGATAGAAAACAAATGAGGCATATCTAAGTGATATAGAAAAATCAAGTACTAATTATTATTATTATGTTGTGGGTCCCATAGTTACAATTAATGGTGTCACTGTTTTATAATTGATTAATTGGGACCCCATCTTAAGTTAGATATTGCTGATACTATTCTACCTACAGTAGTGTGACGTTTCAATTGAGACGTACATTATTAGAAATGTTGTGGAATAGTGATGGTCATTCCTGGGCGGTGACCTGGGGGTGGCTAGCAGTGCATACA
The DNA here is from genome assembly GCF_028390025.1 of Pseudophryne corroboree. Classification (NCBI taxonomy): domain Eukaryota; kingdom Metazoa; phylum Chordata; class Amphibia; order Anura; family Myobatrachidae; genus Pseudophryne; species Pseudophryne corroboree. The sequence continues at coordinate 279,127,649 of NC_086454.1, read as the reverse complement.
AAAATGGTTATTCAGTGGGTGTGTTATGGGAGTGTTGCAAGCATGTTGTGTAAGCGACTGCATGTACAGACACACAACCACAGGCTCAGGAGTCAGATGTAGAAACTGCACATGCCATAATGCTAGCGCAAGTTGTGATGATGTGAGGATGCACCAATCAGTATTACTGTGTCTGTGGACATGGGAAGTGGGCGTCCCAGTCCTTGTACAGTCAGCCGCACAGTGAAGAGGAAGGTCTGAAATTCATCTAACTAATTGTGGCCCTTCTCTTGTTGATATGTGTGTACTATTTTTGGGTGTGTGAAATTAGTAAATAGTAGTCGCCAGGGTAAAGAAGTTGTGTAGACATTGGATAGACTTAATTGGGAGCTTGGTATTATTGTAGTGCACAGGTATTGTACAGCTGTACTCACGTAGCATAGATGCAGTTGAGCATATTGCAGATCAGCTGGTTATGTATGTAGGCAGATAATGTATAATATCACAGGGTCACTAATATAGCTCAGTACTGCACATCTGTGTAATACTGTAACGCTCAAACACAGAATGTCAAGATGGCACCGCGCATATGTAGTTAATTGTGCCCATTTTGGTAAAGGAGGAGATGCTTCAGGTATGGTTCATGATGGAGCCAGCACACTTCATATACCAACATCTTTCAAGTGAAATGACAGGTGGTTTCAGCTAATGAAACCTCCATGATATTATGTAGTGCATCAGCAGCATCTTGTTGGAACATTGCAGCTTCTATTTTTGGCAGTAATATTGGTCCCAGTTAATGAAACTGGTTGTTGCTGTGAAGGAAGAGTAATGCTGAAGTGATCAGTGAGACCTTTTAGCTTACCACTGGTAGGGCAGGCACTAAGGGGTATATGCAATTGCCGGCGAATCGCGGCAATTTTTCGCCCGTTTTTTAATTCGACACCATTCGACCGTCGAATTCCGGCAAGTGGGTGCCGAAATTCAACATATTCAATAAAAAACGGATTCGACTGTCCCGCTGTCAAAAAATGGCCGATTTGACGGATTTTGATCCGATTTTTAAAAAACGGGGAAAAACGGTAAAAATCCTGAAAAAAAATTGCGTGGGGTCCCCCCTCCAAAGCATAACCAGCCTCGGGCTCTTCGAGCCGGCCCTGGTTCTAAAAATCCGGGGGAAAAACTGACAGGGGATCCCCCGTATTTTTAAAACCAGCACCGGGCTCTGCACCTGGTGCTAGTGCAAAAAATACGGGGGACAAAAAGAGTAGGGGTCCCCCGTATTTTTTACACCAGCATCGGGCTCCACTGGCTGGACAGATAATGCCACAGCCGGGGGTCACTTTTATACAGTGCCCTGCGGCCGTGGCATTAAATATCCAACTAGTCACCCCTGGCCGGGGTACCCTGGAGGAGTGGGGACCCCTTCAATCAAGGGGTCCCCCCCAGCCAACCAAGGGCCAGGGGTGAAGCCCGAGGCTGTCCCCCCCATCCAAGGGGGGGCAGTCGGCGGGTCAACATAGGTAAGTATGTGTGTGTTGGCATGTATGAAATAAAGTTTTACTTTCACGGTGTGTGTCTCCTGTTTTTATTTGGGTTTTTTTTTCCAGTAGAACTACAGGTACCAGCGGGCCCGTTTTTCCACCCGCATGCTGGTACTTGTGGTTCTCCAAGTACCAGCTTGCGGGGGAGGCTTGCTGGGACTTGTAGTACTACTGGAAAAAACAATATTCTTTCATTTTTCTCAAGGCTATCAGCCACCCATCTGCAGCCCTTGGATGGGGGGACAGCCTCGGGCTTCACCCCTGGCCCTTGGGTGGCTGGGGGGGACCCCTTGATTGAAGGGGTCCCTACTCCCCCAGGGTACCCCGGCCAGGGGTGACTAGTTGGATATTTAATGCCGCGGCCGCAGGGCGCTGTATAAAAGTGACCCCCGGCTGTGGCATTATCTGTCCAGCTAGTGGAGCCCGATGCTGGTGTAAAAAATACGGGGGACAAAAAGAGTAGGGGTCCCCCATATTTTTTGCACCAGGCGCAGAGCCCGGTGCTGGTTTTAAAAATACGGGGGATCCCCTGTCAGTTTTCCCCCCGGATTTTTAGAACCAGGACCGGCTCGAAGAGCCCGAGGCTGGTTATGCTTTGGAGGGGGGACCCCACGCAATTTTTTTCTGATTTTTCCATTCCATAAAAAAAAAAAATAATAATAATAATAATATTTTTAAAAATATATAAATAATACTTGTGCCTCCAAAATAGACAAACCAAGTACCTAATCCCTTCTAATATAAATAGATATGCTATTACCAATAAAAAAAACACCAAAAAAAACATGTTTTTTAAATTTTTTATTAGATTCCGCCACCAAAGTGTGGCGGATTGAAAATGACGAATTTACTGTCTAAAAGCACTTTTGTCGAATTTACAAACTTCAATTGAATATACTTTTGTCGAATTGCCGCATTTGTACCATTGCAGAAATGTCAAATTTGACAAATGTCGAATTTCAAAAAGTCGAATTTGGAAAGTCCTTTTTTTTTGCGAAAAGTACTGAATTGCATTGTCGAATATTTTTTTTTTGCGAAAATGTCCCGTTTTTCGACATTTTCGGGAATTCGACCGCAATTGCATATACCCCTAAATATAGTCAATCTCAGACAGCTGCAAACTGCCTAATGATCTGGTGTGGCCTTGGCAAACTGGCATACCAGTACTTTTTTATGAAAAGTGTCATCTTTTATGCCTCATGCCATTGAGATACCTGACTCCCCAGTGTGTGGCACTGCAAAACCTGCCAACCCCCTGCAAATTAGAAGTTAACTTCTTACAGCGAGATGGTAGGACAGAATCAGAGCTGTCACAGAAAGTAGAATGTTATGGAGGTATCAGTAGAGCAGCCACACTTAAGGGATGCCTAAAATGCAGAATGAGTCACATGATGTCACTCTTCCAACCACTGTGACAGAGAAGAAGCAGCCAGCACTTTGTAAATTGTGATGTCACCAATGCAATTTACCTCCATATGTTTAAAAATGTGCAACATTTGTGGGTTACCATTTAACTTTTTGTTAAACAGATTCATTAATCTATTACCTATAAATTGTAGTAACCCTATTAAAATTATTTTATCAAAAGCGTAGTAATTCTGGGAGAATGTTCTGTGAGGTCAATTCTAGTGAAGATAAGTAAAATTAAAGTAATAAAAATATGAGACAGTAACAATGCAATTGCAATAAATTTTTAAATGATGATAACATTCCCTGATATGTAACATAATTGCAACCTACCAAGATTGGATACTTTTCCACTTGCATCTAAAGTATAAAGGGCACTTCTAAACTGATCAATAAAGCATTATGTTTTCCAGTTTCTTTGCCTGTGAGATTAATAATTGACATTTCAAAATAAGGCTTTACCTGACAGTAAAATTCTAAATATGTTGTGCTTACAGGAGAATTCTAGGCACATATTTAATTGAATGTTTTATATGCAGTATTTATAGGTAATAAAAGTTTGTCTGAAAAATATAAGTTGTCACTTTACATCCCTGAGGTAATTTAAGATTTTGTACGAATACTTAGCTAAACAAAAACGATTATATGGAAGATTCACCATTTAAAAATAAAAATGTATAATTATGGAAACATGTGATATAGACAGAGGTATTATACATAATTCTATAGCGTAAGCTAAACGATTCTGTATTTGCAAACATAGAAATGCTGAAAGTATCCTAATGAAATGAAAATTGCTAAGTACAATATTAACCCCTTGATCAGTAACTTTAGCGCAGGGGCACAAGTTTTAGTGTGCACATTTAAAAATCATAAAAACCATCTAAGTACAGAAATGGTTTAAGACAGTGGTTCACAAACTTTTTTGAATCATGGTTCCCTAGAGTATCAGAATTTTGTTTTGTGGCACCCCTTAGGCTAAATGTTTCTTATTGAAAAATTCTGATAAAATATTAAATTAAATAGATTGTGTTTATATGTCATCCTTAGGTACAGTTGTATGGTGAGGGACAGGATTCCATTCTGGTTGTGCACATATTTTATGATTGGCAGCCACTAGCACTGGTTTTGCCTATTACCTTGACCATAAATAATTTGATTTTGCCCTGGACCACCAAACCAGAGCACCCCTGCAAGTGCTCAGAGGCACCCCAGTGTGCCACAGCACACAGTTTGAGAACCAGTGGTTTAAGATATGACTGAGGCTCACTGACCAGTCCTTTGGAAAAGTCCCAATCTACAAAACAGCACAAAGTTGCCTGTTAAACAGTAATCATTCAGCATGAGACTAATAGTACTTAGTGTTAGAAAGAATAATAATAATCATCATCATGGCACTAGTAGTCACCTGTAGATACAGAATTGTTAAGCTAGGGCCACACATAGCAGCCAAGCGGACCCGCTTGGCCAGAAGGAGCCTGCAAATGGGTGCCTATGCAGGCACCCACACATATGCCTTGGTCTTGACGCTGCCGGATCCAACCGCAGCATCCGGTTGAGCCGGATGGCAGGATGACGGGATTTCAAGGTGAACACATACATTTCAATGTATGTGTTCACACAGTGCGGCTGTGCCTGTGCACTGTGTTCTATTGACATCCCGTGTGTCACTGGCCGGATCCTGTTCTGCGGCATCCTGCAGAACAGGATCCGTGTGAACACAAAATCCCCCTTCCGGCCAAGTGGGTCCTGTTCAGGGGACCCAGTTGGCCGCAATGTGTGGCCCTAGCCTTAGGGTGGTAGTAATCTGTTTGGCATTCAATAATAAAAAGGGTACTGACCCTGTTGTGTTCATCTATGTAGTTGAAATGCTGTATTATAAATGGAAGCAGAACTTTAAGATCCTTTAAATGTATTTAGATCAGGTCTGGTATGTTAGGTCGACAGTTTTCATGTTGACATGCATTAGGTGAACATGACATTGTTGACATGACCAAAATGCCTCCAGACATGATGTTGATGCCAGTCCTTCAGCGTCATCTACTAAAGCCGATGCTCAAGGGCATAGAGGGCTAAGTCAGGGCATCTAAAATAAAAAAAAACAATATACAGTGGAAAAGAAACATACAACTCTAATAAAGGTAAAGTTTGGTGAAGGAAAACATAACATTTCCAACATGCCACTCAGCACACACAATGGCAAGGAAAGACTCAGGCCTTGGACAATATTTATGAGTGGTGGTTCTGCAACTGTCAGTGAGGCATCTTCTTCTGCCTTTCATGATGATGCAAGAACTTTTAACTCAGAGTTTAGATGAGGTGTAAAAAAAATGAAACCCACTAAGACAGTAGAACATACTGTGCGTTCAGAAACTGAAATGTCACAAATTCCTGAGGAGAGTCTAAGTGTGTCCTCAAGTGCTATTTGTGAATCTGACCTTTCTGATACTGTATTCACAGAGTAGCCCCTTTCCACCATTTCTGCTTCTTCTGCAAATGTAGGGATGAGCAGCAGATGTACTGTATAGCTGATGACACAGTAATTGAGGCTGCCATTGTGGAAGTGCAAGACTATGAGAGGGATGTTTGTGTAGCTGACACCGGCACTAATGAGGATGTTGAGGGTGTTGTTTGTGCAAGTTAGGCAGCAGTGGAGGCAGCTTTTGGCCATGATACGAAGAAGGCCATTGTCATGCCTGGACATAGGACCAACAAATCCAAATCTTACAGATGTGTCCTTAAGCTACCTTGCCTGAGATGCAAATGCATCACAGTCAAGGTTTTCCAGCACAATGTGGCATTCACGGGATTGTGCATATGCCTGCTCTAGCGAATGAATGCATAGAACCGTGCTGCATTCGCAGGCAGTGGGAATAAGATGCTCCTGCTGTTCTGCATATAGAAGGGGAACCAGGGAGATACTATGAGCATGGGCGGTGGAAAGGTATGCTCCCGCTACCCATAGTTATAATCAGTTTCCACGGTGGCATTCGTAGGTGTGTGCATATGCATGCACTCACAAATAATAGCAGGACACAGGGGGTGTAGCAGTGCGCAGAGGCAGAATTCTGGGAGGCAAAGGAGTCATCTGCCGCCGGGCTCCTGCTCTGAAGGGGGGCACCTCTCCTCCCATTCTGTGACGCCATTGACTTAAGTTAATTGATAGCTGTCGCTGTCTTTTCAGTGGTCGACTTCCTCACTGGTCCCTGCACACTACAAATCACACCCTGTTTTATTATACTGTAGATACATATTTTACAAGTATCACACCCAGGATTAGAAACCACAACCTATTACACTGGAAGCAGACACCTTACTGATGACGCTGTTTGCTCCTGTATAGGAAATATGAGAATTTTAACTACAGTATATGAAGATACTTCTCTGACAATTACACGTAACTTCATATAGTTAGAATTCTTCTGCTTCCTCTACAGAAACAAATAACGCCATCAGTAAAGTGTCTGCTGTTAGTGTAACAGGTCATGGGTTCTAATTCTGGGTATGACTGCTGAGAAATGTGTGATTTAAAATAAAAGACAATAAAATGTATAAATACAGTATATAATTTTTTTTTTCAGAACACTCCACACACACACACACACACACACACACACACACACACACACACACACACACACACACACACACATATATACACACACGCATACATACATACATACATACATACATACATACATACATACATATATTTATCTTAATATAGGAAATAGGGGGGCACAATATTTATCTTGCCTCCGGGCGACTGTGATGATCTTACGCCACTGGCAGTGCGTGTCCCCATGATGCATATGCATACCAGGAATGCCACGCTATGCTGGTGTTTAAACAAAGATTTGCGAGGACACATCTTTATTTGTGGAATTATGTTTAGTCAAACCCTGACATCTGTCAAACCATCTGTAGCATTTGTATAACCACAGTACGTAGAGGTAGGTTTATTTACCATTTAGGAACCTCCTCCCTGTTACATCATTTGCAGCAAGCTCATGGAAGGTTCAAAACATATGCTAAAAAACCAAGCAGTCTAGCATCAGCTAGCTCCCTTCTCTCAACTTGATCCCTGCCACTGCCAATACTTTCATCCTCAGAATCCTCAGTAATGATCGGAGGTAGTCCTGCATCCAATTTGTGAAGGCTATATCACTTCTCTCAGTGATGCCAAGAAGGGGGTGGATGCAGGTACTTTTTACCTGGGCTGGGCCCGTTAAGGGCCAGATTACCAATGAGGCAGATAGAACTACAGCTCCAGACCTCCAAATAAATATAGGCCCACCACCATGGCAAAATGATGACCAGCTGCCTAGCTGGCCATACATTTAGCCATAAATCATCATAATTATGAGAACTGTATGTCTAGTGGGGGTTTTTTCCCACAACATTTTTCTATTTTTATTTAAGGAGAAATTGAGGCTGATAGTGTAGGTTTGTACATGCCCACATGGCTCTGGCCACACCCATACAGCAGTGGTCACAGCTCCTCCCCTGATCAGTATAGGCCTTAAACATTTTCTGCCCCAAGCCCATGTGACTCTTAATCCATTTGAGGACCCCTGGTCCCACTTCCTTCCCCCTCCCCGTTACTGACAGCTGCATACTGGGCAGAGATTAGGGTGGGATTACTGCTGCTTCAGCAGCCCCAATCCCAAGCAGAGGTGTAACTAGCACGGGGCGAGCAGGGTGCATGCCCTGGGTGCCGTGGAAGGCCCATCAGAGGGGGCACCACCTAAACCTGCGTGACCCGCTCGCCCGATGCGCACACCGCCGCTGGAGCTCCACCCTCCATAGTCGCGCCGCCACCGAGCAGTCCTTCCTCAGCTTTTCCTGCTGGGAGCGTGACCATGATGTGTCACGCTCCCCTGTCTGAACAGCCTGCCGCCACAGTCCGCCGGCTCCCGGCTCCCACTAGGTAAGGAGAGGGGTGTGAGAGAGAGTTAACACATTGATAGGACTAGAGGGGGGAGAGAGACACTTAAGTGGGGGGGACACTGGAAGACATAGAAAAGCGGAAAAAGAGATACACTAAGACATGGGGGGGCACTGGAAGACTTAAAATGTGATACTGTGCTGAATGATGACACAGGGAGTAGGTGATGGGCTGCTGAGTGACGAGACAGGGGGTAGGTGATGGTGTGCTGAGTGACAACACATGGGATAGGTGATGGTGTGCTGAGTGACGACACGGGATAGGCGATGGTGTGCTGAGTGACGACACAGGGGGTAGGTGATGATGTGCTGAGAGACGACACAGGGGGTAGGTGATGGTGCGCTGAGAGATAACACAGGGGATAGGTGATGGTGTGCTGAGTGACGACACAGGGTATAGGTGATGGTGTGCTGAGTGACAACACAGGGGATAGGTGATGGTGTGCTGAGTGACAACACAGGGGATAGGTGATGGTGTGCTGAGTGACAACACAGGGGGTAGGTGATGGTGTGCTGAGTGACAACACAGGGGATAGGTGATGGTGTGCTGAGTGACGACACAGGGGGTAGGTGATGGTGTGCTGAGAGACGACACGTGATAAGTGATGGTGTGCTAAGTTACGACACAGGGGTTATGTGATGGTATGCTGAGTGACAACACAGGGGATAGGTGATGGTCTGCTGAGTGACAACACAGGGGGTAGGTGATGGTGTGCTGAGTGACGACACAGGGGGTAGGTGATGGTGTGCTGAGAGACGACACGGGATAAGTGATGGTGTGCTAAGTTACGACACAGGGGGTATGTGATGGTGTGCTGAGTGACAACACAGGGGGTAGGTGATGGTGTGCTGAGTGACAACACAGGGGATAGGTGATGGTGTGCTGAGTGACGACACAGGGGGTAGGTGATGGTGTGCTGAGAGACGACACGGGATAAGTGATGGTGTGCTAAGTTACGACACAGGGGGTATGTGATGGTATGCTGAGTGACAACACAGGGGATAGGTGATGGTGTGCTGAGTGACGACACAGGGTATAGGTGATGGTGTGCTGAGTGACGACACAGGGGGTAGGTAATGGTGTGCTGAGAGAAGACACAGGGGGTAAGTGATGGTGTGCTGAGTGATGACACAAAGGGTAGGTGATGGTGTGCTGAGTGATGACATGGGATAGGTGATGGTGTGCTGAGTGATGACACAGGGGATAGGTGATAGTGTGGTGAGTGGAGACACATGGGGTAGGTGATGGTGTGCTGAGTGACGACACGGGATAGGTGATGGTGTGCTGAGTGACAACACAGGGGGTAGGTGATGGTGTGCTGAGTGACGACACAGGGGATTGGTGATGGTGTGCTGAGTGACAACACAGGGTGTAGATGATGGTGTGGCTGAGAGAGGGGGGCAGGATGTTAGTCTGTTTGAACTGCTGTTGTACAATGCTTACCTTGTTAGTATTCCTATACAACCAGGCATTTTCTGAACGATGTGATATCCTACATGAATAGTGAATACCGACTGAAGACGCTGTCTGCCTTAGAGGATACAGGGGGTCATTCCAAGTTGATCGCTTGCTAGCTATTTTTTGCAGTGCTGCGAACAGATAGTCGCCGCCTATAGGGGAGTGTATTTTTGCTTTGCAAACGTGTGATCGCATGTGCAGCCGAGCACTACAAAAAAGTTTTGTACAGTTTCTGAGTAGGTCTGAACTTACTCAGCCCTTGTGATCACTTCAGCCTGTCTAGTCCCGGAATTGACGTCAGACACCCGCCCTGCAAACGCTTGGACACACCTGCTCTTTCCCAAACACTCCCAGAAAACGGTCAGTTGACACCCATAAACGCCTTCTTCCTGTCAATCTCCTTGCGATTGGCTGTGCGAATGGATTCTATGTTAAATCCATCGCTCAGCAATGATCCGCTTTGTACCCATATGACGCACCTGCGCATTGCGGTGCATACGCATGCGCAGTAGTGACCTGATCCTGCACTGCGAAAAACGTCAGCGTGCGATCAGGTCGGAATGACCCCCACAGTTCTTCAGAGGTTCCATATTGTGAGAAACCATCATACAGGTAAGGTGCACGTGCAATTGAAAAGAATGTTTCAATTGTGACGTGAAACAGGTGGCATGTCATGTTGGCACACCCCATTTTAAGTGGCCATGCCCCCTCTGATGCGTGACGATGCCCCCTCTGGTGCGTGACCATGCCCATTTATAGGCACGCGCACATAGCTCAGTTTGTGAAGCTTGGCGGGGGGGGGGGGCTTATTATAATCTTGCCCTGGGCTCCAAAAACCCTTGCCTCTGATCCCCAGCACATGGAACATGGCACACAATGCTGTGTGCTGGGGAGAGAGGCAACTGCAGCAGCAGTCAGTTCTCACCTCCTGCATACAGGGGTGTGATCAAGTCTGACAACCCAGTTGCCAGCCACTACCTTCACCACCGCCTTATACTGGCAACCCCCTTTGTGCGGTGTGCAGCTACACAGAAGTTGCATTTTTCTTTATTTTGAAAGGAGTAGGTTCTGGCCACCCCTCCCCCATTTATCACACCCACTCTCATTACCAGGGCCCAGCAGAACTGTTGGCACCCCTGCCTCCACTATCCAGGATTCCTCAGAAGAATCCTTCAGCGCTTGGTCTGCTGCTGTGCTGCTGCTAGGGATTTCTCATCATCCCAGAAAAGCACCAAGAAGACTACTAGTAATATTGTAAAAAACTATTGACTGTGAAACAATCCTTTGCAAGGGGAAGCAAGTATGACAGCTTTCACCCATTCGCACAGCGGATCACTGGTGCCATCACGGCTATGCTAATATTAGATCTGCGCCCATTATCTGTCATTAATACAGTGGCTTTTACACAGTTAATTAAGTCCTGTGTCCTCACTATGAAATTTCATCTCGGTTCCATTTTACCCAAAAAAAACATTCCTCAGGTATACCAGAACATTAAAAAAACGAATTATTGGCTTAAAAAATGCCATTGAACCCACTGTCCACTTAACCACAAACATGTGAACAAATGGTAGTGGGTAAACTAAACATTACATGACTACGACAGCCCACTGGGTGGGTGAATCACCTTCAGCAGCAGAAGCAGTATCTAACAAACAATGCCAGCTCATTCAGAGGCAGGCTACTCTGTGTAACACCAGCTTCACTAACCACTTAGAAAAACTAAGGGATGTCATAGCAAAATGACCTACCTCAATTAGACTCTCCTCTGGATTTGTCAATTCTGATAATGCCATAAATATTGCAAAAGCATTACAGCTGGGTGAATTCCAAAACATCCTATGCTTTGCTCACACAATCAACTTCGTGGTAGAGGTTTTTTTTTTTATAAATTACAGTGGCATGCAGGAGATGCAGTCTGCCGCACCAAAAGTTTCAGGACATTTCCGGTATTCATCCACACCATGCAGGAGATTACACTACCTGCAAGAAAGATCAATTTGCCCTGCCACCAACTGAAGCAAGAGTGGTAACAAACTGGAATTCCACCCCATATATACTTCAGTGGATGGATTAACAGCAAAAAGCCATCCACAGCTATACAACAAGCCATGACATTGAGCGAGGATGGGGAATGTACCTTATCCCAATGCATTGGAGAATACGTTCTGTCTTGTACAAGGTGCTACAAACCCTTTAAAGAAGCCATTTCTAACGTGAGTTCAGGCACTGCTAGCTTGAGTCAGGTGATTACCTTAATTAGACTTTTTTTAGCTAGAGAAATTGAAGGAGATGAAATTAAGTGATTCCGCAAAGTATGTCAGACTTGTAGATCATTTATTTGCTTTGCCAGGATCCAAGGGTTGCCAATATCTTGAAATCGGTTCACCACATTTTGGTGACCGTGCTTGATCCTAGTTTTAAGTCATACATTGTGTGTGTGTCTTTCTTTCCAACTGACCCAGATCTTAAGAAATGTGAAGAGCTCCTGGTGAGCAAGGTGGCAGCTCAAGTGGTACACAACACAATGACATTTCCTCCAGCTGCCAGGAAAAAACTCTGCTTTCCCAAAAGACACAGTGGAGATGCAAAGGAGTCTTAACATCTGGTCGGGTCTAAAAGAATTGCCAAAAATTAGTGGCACCTCTACCATAACTAAATCAGAAATGGTCACAATCCAAAGAATGGTGGATTATTATTTTCATGACATCGTACAAATAGACCCAAATGACATGATTTTAGCAGTTTTTAGAACTTTTTACTCGGTTTTACTCAGATTTACTTGGTTCTCAAAACGTCATCTTATTGGCTATCCAAAACACGAGACATCCGTGAGCCAATAAGATGCCGTTTTGAGAACCGAGTAAAACCGAGTAAAACTGAACCGGCTCATCTCTAAAAAATACATATCCAAAACAAAAACATGGAGGTCAGCACATATCTCTAGAATGAGCAGCATATTGGATAAGAATGCATGCAGACACTTTTAGATTAGTGGTAAACTACCTGATATACTTTGGTAGCTGCCCTCTAACCGTCAAATGGCTTTAGATTATCCTAACTCTTAATAAGATACAATACATTTAATCAGAGAAAGGGACATCTATCTATAATTACACATCAGCCGGCATTTTAAACAAGTGTAAAGGGCCATACTCACGTGGGAGATATGGGGGGAGATGTGTGCTGAGCGAACCGCTCAGCACACATCTCTCCCCCACTCAGCACAGCGCGATGTGTGCTGAGCGAGGGGGATGGGACGAGGGGGGGAATGAGCGATGTGCTAGCACCGGCGATAGCGCCGCACATCCCTATCGCTGGGGGGCATACACACGAGAGATTAATGCTTAAAATCTAAGCAATCTAGACAGATTGCTTAGATTTTGAGCATATATCTCTCCGTGAGTACCCCCCTTTACAAGTTGTACAAAAAATAAATAAATCAGTTAATAAAGCAGGAAGGAGCTGTGGACTGAAGGTCGCATCTTAGAGGACCATCACTGCCTTAAGCTACTGTAATTTTTTTATCACTACAGATCACTGACAGAAACATTTCAGTATTAGGCTGGAGAAAAGAGAGGGTTTCAGTACTTTTTTCAAAGACAAAAAAAAACACTTTATTTTTGAGTGCCTCTGTACTTTAACATGTAAATTGTATTTTTTCAATGCACATTTAGAAAACACTGTTCTTAAGAACTCCATGTTCAGATTGCAATGTTTTTCCAGTAAAGAGCCCTGTAGGCCACAGAGGAAAAGTAGATGGAGGTAGCTACAGCTTTTTTGTTTTGTTTACCAGCCCCAATAATACATGCTTTGTATTATTAGCTGGGCTTTTTTCTTACTTACAATAATCTTCGTTGAGCATATGAATTGTTCCAACCACTTAAACCCACTTAGATCCACACAGGAGGTCTTAATATAGAAGAGAGGAGGAAGGAAGGGTTAATGAATTACAGGTTGAGTCTTCCATATTCAAAATGCTTGGGAGCAAAAGTATTTTAGATTTCATATTTTCCACATTTTGGATTATTTGTATACCACAATGAGGTATCTTGGGGTTGGGACACAAGTCTAAACATAGAATGCATTTATATTTCATACAGTATACCCCTTATACACATGGCCTGAAGGTATTTTTTGTACAATACTGTATTTTTTATAATTTTGTGCATGAAACAAAGCTTGTGTACATGGAACCATCAGAAAGCAAATGTGTCACTATCTCAGTCACGCTCAAAATATGTTGGATTTTGCAATCATTTGGATCTTCAGATAGGAGACTCAACCTGTACCCACAATTTACTCACGCGTGCGAGTATGTGTGGCTTTACGATCCACTTATGGTCTCGCCAGACTTGTGGAATTTTGTTTGCAATCCAATAGGGTTGTGTACAAAGATTCATGAATCTTGGGAGTCAAGTTTGATGCTGTTGCCAACATTTACACTTTGTTGCAATGGCAACTAGCCCCCTTTCACATGTGAGAACAAGTTTACTGAAATTATCCCATAGTAATCTGCTCCTCTCATATCTCTAAAGACATCTCCTACCATGGAACCCCTTGGAAATTCTTCAAGAGGGTGAACACTGAAAATCTTCTACATCTCTTCGGAACTCATTCAGTTATTTCTATATTTAATATAGGAACACCAAATAATTCAGAGTAAACTGTATATAAAATAGCTACTTCTATTAGATAAGATTTAAGTGGATCAAAGAATGTTGAGAAGAGACTTAAAACAGATAACATTCCCTAGATTACACTACTCCCAAGATTACAGTCATTGGCGTATTTATAATGGGTGCACTCTGCACCCATTTTTCTTAATGGTACGGTGCAGCAGCACTGCAGAAATCAATGGTAAAATGGCGCAGCACCATTTGCCCATTTTTTTGTACATGCGCAGTAGGAAAATAACTGAGAAAATGGGCACCGCACCATTTTCCCGGAGAACTGCACATGCTCTCTAGGCTCTGGGACAGCGCTAGGGTCCCCTAGGGACCCTAGTGCCCAGAGCAACAGCACTGCCGGCTAGAGAGGAGGGGGCCCAGACAGAGCCTGCACACGGGCCTCCTCCTCTCTAGATACGCCCCTGATTACAGTCATATACAGATGTGTCCTCATATATCTAGCCTTCAGTGGGAGATGCCTGGCATGAGTTAGCTGACAAGTCCCATGAGACTCCGCTAGCATCGGGCATCTTTTTGATGAAAATGCATCTAAGTTGCAACACAAGGTGGCTAGGACGCACCAGGAGCCTGTGATGATAAATTTGAACTTGGTGTGTCACTAGCCGAATCGTGAAATGTTGCGACTTACATGCATTTTTGCCCCCCACCCAAAAAAAAAGACACCCGACACTAGCCTGACAGAACCTGGCAAGAGGAGCTGTTTGGTGTGACTGTAATAAAGATGTACAGTATGAGGACACATCTTTATTAACTATATTTGCAGTAGAAATAATTTGATTATAAATCATCTGTTTGCCTATGCAAAGCAATACTAATTTTTGCCTTTTGAAATACGTCTCAATGTACAGTATGACCTTGTCATGCAGATGTACTGTAACATTTCAGTTATTAGTTACACACTGACTATGCGTGCACTGATAAAATGTTCCTGGCATGCAAAGATAGCCAGTTTTAAACTCTACTATGTAAAATATTTGGAAAACAGTATATGTTTTATCTGCTCTCTAAATGTCTCAGTAATTGATTTTCTACATACTGTATAAAGAATCTATACACTGCATTATTACAGCATGAAAAACTGTTATATTATTATTCATTGCAATAAAGGTTATTAGTTCCGCACTAACTAATCACATTTTATATATATATATATATATATATATATATACAGGTTGAGTATCCCTTATCCAAAATGCTTGGGACCAGAGGTATTTTGGATATCGGATTTTTCCGTATTTTGGAATAATTAGATACCATAATGAGATTTCATGGTGATGGGACCAAAATCTAAGCACAGAATGCATTTGTTTCATATACACCTTATACACACAGCCTGAAGGTAATTTTTGCCAATATTTTTTATAACTTTGTGCATTAAACAAAGTGTGTGTACATACACACAATTCATTTATGTTTCATATGCACCTTGTATACACAGCCTGAAGGTCATTTAATACAATATTATTAATAACTTTGTGTATTAAACAAAGTTTGTGTACACTGAGCCATCAAAAAACAAAGATTTCACTATCTCACTCTCGCTCAAAAAAGTCCGTATTTCGGAATATTCCGTATTTCGGAATACAGGTTAAGTATCCCATA
This sequence comes from Pseudophryne corroboree, assembly GCF_028390025.1. Lineage (NCBI taxonomy): Eukaryota > Metazoa > Chordata > Amphibia > Anura > Myobatrachidae > Pseudophryne > Pseudophryne corroboree. The sequence goes on along the minus strand of NC_086454.1, from coordinate 279,112,020 downwards.
TCCAAATATCCGAAATACGGAATATTCCGAAATACGGACTTTTTTGAGCGAGAGTGAGATAGTGAAACTTTTGTTTTCTGATGGCTCAGTGTACACAAACTTTGTTTAATACACACAGTTATTAAAAATATTGTATTAAATGACCTTCAGGCTGTGTGTATAAGGTGTACATGAAACATAAATGAATTGTGTGAATATACACACACTTTGATTAATGCACAAAGTTATAAAAATTTTTGGCTAAAATTACCTTCAGGCTGTGTGTATAAGGTGCATATAAAACATAAATGTATTCTGTGCTTAGATTTAGGTCCCATTGCCATGATATCTCATTATGGTATGCAATTATTCCAAAATACGTAAAAATCCGATATCCAAAATACCTCTGGTCCCAAGCATTTTGGATAAGGGATACTCAACCTGTATATGGATATGGGATACTCAACCTGTATATATATATATATATATATATATATATATATACAAGTTGAGTATCCCTTATCCAAAATTAAAAGTCCCACATTTTTGGTTCCCCTACTGAGATAATGACATATATATATATGTTCCTGGTTTGACGTCACAAACATGCCTGCGTTCGGCCAACCACTCCCCCGTTTCTCCAGCCACTCCTGCGTTTTTACCTGGCACGCCTGCGTTTTTTTTAGCACACTCCCGGAAAACGCTCAGTTACCTCCCAGAAACGCCCCTTTCCTGTCAATCACTCACCGATCAACAGTGCGACTGAAAAGCGCCGCACGAACACCAGCAAATCTAGTAAGTTTTGTGTTAAATAACTTAGCGCATGCATGCTGCGTACCATACGCATGCGCATTTTCCATCTAATCGCTGCGTTGCGAAAAACGGCAACGAGCGAACAACTCGGAATGACCACCCATGCACGATAGTGCAGAGATACAATGATCTAGAAACATTGTTTTCTTTATGTTTCCTGGCTGCTTATACCCCTAAATTAATTGAAGCGTTATGACCTAGAAACAATGCTTATTTATTTCTTCTGGTTCTGATTGGTTCTGATTGATACAATTGTATTTGGATGTCTACATCACTGAAACCAACTGATGTATTCATTGTTTGACAATATGTCAGTATAGACAGTACGGATGGTGTAATGGTTAGCATTACTGTCTCACAGCACTGAGGTCATGGGTTCGATTCCCACCAAGGCCATAACTTTGCGGAGTTTGTATATTCTCCCCGTACTTGTGTGGGTTTCCTCCAGGTTCTCTGGTTTCCTCCCACAATCCAAAAATATACTGGTAGGTTAATTGGCTCCCAAAAATTAACCCTAGTGAATCTGTCTGTGTGTACATGCAGGGTTGGACTGGTCCACAGGGGTACAGGCGAAACCTCTGGTGGGCCCCACTGCCTTGGGGCCCCTCCTCCTCCCATAGGGATCAGGTTCCAGACTGTGCACTTGAATTATACATACTGTATCTTACCTTATTCTACATAGGACTATGGTGTATTTTCTACAGTGCATTGCTGTTTTTAATCTGGCACATTATAATATATGCACTAGCAGTACTTAGTATGTATATTTATCAAGGGGCTCAGACCATGCACTCTCTAATGGTTAGCCAAGCCACTGTGTTGGCTGGCCACACCCAGTCTGAAAATGCTACAACCCTAAGCATGGGCCCCCACCATTGCATATCCCCGGTGGGCCCTTCATTCCCCAGTCCGACACTGTGTACATGTGATAGGGAATCTAGATTGTAAACTCCACTGGTGCAGGGACTGATGTGAATGGGTAAATATATTCTCTGTAAAGCGCTGCGGAATAAGTGTGCACTATATAAATAACTGGTAATAAATTAATAAATAATAAATAAATAAATAAATAGACACTTTATGATACTTTACTATTGCCTAAGAGTGTTTCCAACTTATATTTACAGCTATTGGCCATACTTAAATCAGCATAATAATGTTATCATCCATTACTGGGATCTAATTGTTGATTCTTTGTTGAAATTTGAATTCATGAGAAAAAACTTTTTGTGGGGGCAACATGTGATACCTATAAATTCTAATTTACAGCATTTCATATTTGTGTGACTTAATTTCACATGCAGTCAGCTGATATTTGTCGCTATTGGCCACATTTATATCAGTGTAATAACCTTGTATCTATCACTGGGATTTGATTATTGATCCTTTCTGAAATCTGAATTCATGAGACACTTTCCTGGTCATGTGATACCTTTAGTTTCTAACTTATAGCATTTCACATTTTTGCATATCTCATGAGAATTTATTTCACATGTAATCAGTATGGAGATACTATTTTTATTAAATTTTGATATTTTATATGAATATGCAAATGCATATACATGACAACTTGTCCATATTAGTATAATTGGACTGATACTCTGCATGATAGTTGGATACTATACGCACTGGTGGGAGGTTTTCTCTCCATGTATTTGGATATCATTTAGTGTCACAATTAGGTACTTAACATCACCAATGTTAATCATACCCTCCAACATTTTACAAATAAAAATCGGTACAAATTAGAAAAGGAGGCGTGGCCACACCCCTTTTCCCATACTTTAAATGGAAGTTTGGAGAGCCAAAAATCGGTACAGACCATAAAAAAGGTACTGTATCTGCTAAAAAGGAACAGTTGAAAGGTATGATGTTAATCAAAATGTTTGAGCTCTAGTACGTGATGCATCCACATCAGCACTATGTAAAATCAGCGTATTAGTGTTCACCTGTGTTGAATCTAACAATACGCTATCACTCTCTCATCTGGTTGACAGCAGTACTGACTTGAGCATTGCTCTCTTCAGTGAACAATTTGCAATCACAACAGACAGCAGAAGTGTCTTATCTTTCTTCAGGCCTGGGGACAGGATCTAATAACCAGAGCCCTCATTTCATTCTTTAATTGTATTTACTCAAATACCTTTTTCTCTTTTCCAACACTGTCTCATCTGGACTAGTCCTGGGACCAGCATTTTATGCTTTGGATACAGGCTCAGTACAGAGAGCAGAAGTGGGTTATTTTCCTTGTTTCATCATCCTGTCATAATTGCCCATGGTTATACTATCCAGAATACGCCCGATCTTACTTAATCTCGGAAGCTCAGCAGGATAGGCCTAGTTAGTACTCTGATGGGAGATCACTCAGGAACACTGGGTATTGTGGACTTTTATTGATGATTGGATGAATACTTTACTCATTATCTATTTGTTATCACAGATAAATAATTTGAGCTCAATTTGGGTACAGCATCACAAGGTATATTTTCACCACTTTTTGTCTTGAAACCTTATCAATCACTGGTTTAATCAAGATTTTTTTAAAAACATTTACACTACAGATGGGTCCTCCGTTATCTTGACTGTTTCTGCGCCTAGACGGAGGTTTAGTCATGCTTAGGCGATAGCTTAGGTTGCTGAGTTTAATCACGGACAGGGGCATTGAGGCGCCACTAGATACTCAGCATGCAATACACATCTCCACCACTGGGTGGCTAATGCTCCACTAATCCAGTACTTTAGTTTGAATAGCGGTGGATTGATCTACAGTACAAGCTCTGGCAAATGGTCAGTGATGACTGTAATGTTAATATGTAGTCCTGTACTGCATAGTGTACACACAGATAGTGACCAATGGTCAGACAAAGAGAGTAAAAAAAAAAAAAAAATTAGTTTATTCAGACGCAAATGAACGTGTTAAAACATGTGTATGCAGACGCAACTAATGTGTAAACACTTGTGTATGCAGATGCAACTAATGTGTGAAAGGAATAATGTAGCTCATTGACTTTACAGTATGTACAGTGTACTAAATGAGCGTCCGAGTCCCCTAATGGCATAAATTAACACCAATGGGAAGGAATCGCTGCTTGCATTACTTTTACACATGGACTGGTGTATCTTCCATGCAGCATTGTAGGCTAGCAGTGAAGGCTCCCCCCCCCCACCCCCCCACCCCCCGCTGAGGGTCCCGGGTTCGATTCCCAAAGTGCCAATCTATATTTTTTTACCCCTGACTTTCCCTTTATTATTTTTTTTTCTGTGTAATCCATTGTAAAACATGCAATTGAAGGATGAACACAGGTTTCACGTAAATCAGGGTTTTTAGTGAACAGCTAATTGGCATCAACAGCTAATTAGTACCCTAATAGAACATACTGTACAGAGATACTAAGCACAGTGATTTGGCATCCAGGCACTTAGGGAGGAGCTTTTATCTCTCCCAATTATACATAGAAAGATTAAACTTGCCACTGTACGTTACAACTGTTCGTGCTAATTAGTACACTAGTAGAACATACTGTACAGAGATACTAAGGATGGTGATTTGGCATCCAGGAACTTAGGGAGGAGCATTTATCTCTCTGCATTTTACATAAAAAGATTAAACATACCACTGTACGTTACAAGCTGTTTGTGCTAATTAGTACACTAGTAGAACATACTGTACAGAGATACAAAGTACGGTGATTTGCCATCCAGGAACTTAGGGAGGAGCGTTTATCTCTCTCAATTATACATAGAAAGATTAAACTTGCCACTGTACATTACAAGCTGTTCGTGCTAATTAGTACACTAGTAGAACATACTGTACAGAGTTACTAAGGACGGTGATACTGATTTGGCATCCAGGAACTAAGGGTGCAGCATTTATCTCTCTCCATTGTAATCTTTCTAAGTATAACATCTATACACATCTCTAGTATACACATCTATACTTTTACCAAATCATGATTATGTGAGTGGTATAATCTCAATACATTATTTGTGTGTTAATATATATGAATAAAAGCACCATACATTGTCTTGCTATTATTAACCTGCTGCAACCATTTTGTACAGTATAACACAGACCATGCCCTGTTTTTATGTTAGATTTACTCTAATATGGTAAAATCTTTAGGTTTCACTACTGAGTGCTCCTCGACTTATAACACCAACGCTTGATTATCTGGGAAGTTATATTATTATTTTCAGTCTCACAGTGAGCCAGGAATACAAGTATGGAATTTTGCTATATGTAAGTTTAGAGAGCATGAGAAAGTATTACATTAAGCAACCATTGTAAAAACTAGTGCACTGCTAATGTTCCACATGGATAAAACATTATGGACAGGGCTGCTATCAGTGGGGTACTTAGGGCACAACTGTCCCAGGCCCGGTCACTCTAACAGAGAGTGGAGGGCCCGGGCTACATGCTGCCTGCTGCTACCCGCCACTGCCCACTACTGAGGGGGACCCTGCTTTTAGTATTGAAAATGTCCCTACCAAAATGGCCGAGGGGGGGCTATTTTCTCAGTCTGGGGCCCCACAATTTCTGATGGTAGCCCTGATTATGGATACTGCACATAATTATCATAACCATCATCATTGTTTCTATGGTGTTGCAAACTTTGCACTTTTGTACTTAAATGTTGAATATAGTAGAGTAAGGGGTCTATTTACTAACCCTTGGATGGAGACAAAGTTGACGGAGATAAAGTACCATCCAATCAGCTCCTAACTGCCATGTCACAGGATGAGTTTCGAAAAATGGCAGTTAGGAGCCGACTGTCTGGTACTTTATCCCCATACACTTTATCTCCATCCAAGGCTTAGGAAATAGACCCCTAAGTCTTTTAAATAGAAGCACAGGATAAAACGTAACAGGTTCAATAAAGGAAGACACAGAAGAGGCAGATATGAGGTGTAAGGTTTTAAGGGACTGGCTCATAAGAGCTTACAATGTACAGTTGGCAGATGGAATGTTTTTTCTGCTACCCAGGAGGTAGCAGAACTTTGTGCTGCTATTATCTACTCTTAATTTTATCATACAGTATTTGGCACACTAGAAAATGTAGCCAAACTCTAATTCCAGCTCTAATGCATTCTAAGAAGAAAATAAATCACTACCGCTTCTATAGCTATCATCAGTGCCTTTATGAAGTAGAACAATTTGGAAGAATGTTGAGGGATTTGTTATGTCAATAAACAGGTTCCACATCTGGCACATCTTAATGTTACAAGATGCATTCCTGAATTCCTTAGTTAATGCTAAGAAATAATGACCATAAAACACGCTGCCTTCCTTGTTTTTATTATTGTACAATATTTTTTATATTTTACGAAAGCCATTTTTTAACACATTTTTTTTAAGTCATTCATTTTATATATTTATATATTATGTGTAAACAGTGTATTACAAATTGTACAACAGTAAAATAATAATAATAATAAGTCACTATAAATAACGTACAAGCTAAACATTGAAGTATATTACAGCATAATTTGCAGAAGATTTGCTGATTTGTGCTTGTATAATTAGTTTTGCATAAACATTTTTTGGCTAATATTTTGGTCTCTTATTCAGTTTAACGTTGCTTGCCAACAAGATTTTGAATGGCAAACAGTCAAGCCAAGCTGCTCCTCCAGAAGTTGTGTACTGTAGAATGTGCCAAGAGCTTCTCAAAAGGGCAATAATGTTTGTGTTCATATCTTCACACCAGTTTACATACTGGGCACAGGTACAATTGAATGGGGCACTTAATTATACCAGCAAGATGTAAGAATATTTATCAGAGTTAGAATAATCAAGATGTTCTGTTGGTATTTTTAATGAGACCATGATATTAAAATACTCTATACAGTGTATTTCATTATTCTAGGAGTAAAAAATGTGATAGCAATATTGTTTCTCTAGCATCCATAAGGGATATTGGGGGAATCTAGTACGATGGGGTATAGACGGGGTCCAAAGGAGCCGGTGCACTTTAAATCTCTTCACTGGGTGTGCTGGCTCCTCCCCTCTAAGCTCCCTCCCAAAGGCAGTTTAGAAATAAGTGACCTCAGGAGAGGATACACATCCCTGCAGCTCCAGAGAGTTTATTATTTTCGGTATGCTGTTTGGGCAACAGCATACCTGCACCGTGGGAGTTAGGAGGGGGCGGACACCGGCCTTGCGAGCTGCAGAGCTGCTTCCCCGCTGCAGGACCACCGTCCTGAGAGGTTGTTTGTTCAGCGGGGCACTGCGCCTTGGCTGTCACAATTGCAGCATGCCACACACCCCTATCACTAGCCTGAAGGTGACGTTTGTGGTGAGAACAAACCGGTGGCCCCGCTAGGGGGGTCTCCCGGTTCAAAGTGCAGCTGAATGCGGGTGCGGCATACAGGACCCTCCTGGGGGGGCCCACTAAAGCCCCCCGTGTAGACTGGCTTATATTAGCTTGAACTAGCACTTGTGCTACATTTTTAAACCACACAGGAGACTTTGCCAGTGTAAATATCATTACGGATCTGGTGCCATTGGAGGAGGTGAAGCTAACTCAGAGCGGGACCAGAGGCATTTTGGTGCCTTCCTCTGCTTAATGCAGCCACTGACAGCACACACAGCACTTCTTGCCTCACAAGACATGCTGGAAATCTGGTACAGGGTGTAGAAAAGGGAGAGAGCTGCAATTGTACACGGTCTGTGTCCTCTCCAGGACAGAATTTGCTAGTATTTGCTGTGTTATAGTTAGCTGTCAGCCTCACTGGGGCAGTGCAGCTAGGGGTGTGTTGGTGTCTCTCTCTCTCTCTCTCTCTCTCTTTCTCTCTCTCTCTCTGTGTGTCTCCTCTCACATACAGTAAGGGCAGGCTTGCAAAGTATTACTGTCTGTGTGTATGTGTGTGTCATTGTGCTTACTGTGAAACATGGGTAAACACAAACTGTGCAGTGTATGCCATACCAAATTCTCTCCATTGTCATCTGATTCTGTTTATTGTGAACAATGCAGCCAATCTTCACAAATCAGTGAAGGTGCTGTGAGAGAGGGACCAGAGCCCCATTGGCTAGGGTCTCTTAAAACTATGATGTCTGATATGTCATCCCAGCTCACTGCTAATGTACAGAAAACTCAGCTACTACAACAAGCTGTTGCAGACTGCTAGGGCAGATGTTACACAGCCCCCCTCTCTCATGCAGGTCCACAAAAGCATGGTCTACCTGCTCTGCGCTCTGATACAGATCAGAATATACAGGAGGATGGGGAGGACTTGGATCCCGTTAGTGGGGATTCAGATTCTGCTCAGATTCTGCTCAGATTATTGAACCCCTAATTTTGGCTATACGGGATGTGTTAAAGCTCCCTCTAGAGGATGCTGCGTCACAGCAGTAATTTTTCTTTACACAAAACAAGCCACATGTCACTTTCCCAGCTTCTGCAGAGTTAGATGACCTATTCAAGTTAGCCTGGAAAAATCCAGACAAAAAATTTCCAAGTGTCAAAAAAGTTTTTGCGCACTTTCCCATTTGCTCCTGCAGGCAGGAAGTTTTGGGAGGAACCCCCAGGGGTTGACACATCAGTCTCTCGACTGTCTAAAAAGGCAGTGCTACCTTCCTCTGGCTCCTTTACCATAAAGGATCCTGGGGACCGGAAAATAGAGTCTACACTTAAATCTATTTACATGGCAGCAGGTGTATCGCAAAGGCCAGTCATAGCTGGATGCTGGATGACCCATGCCATTCATACGTTGGCTACTCAGATTCAGGAGGCCCTCTCTGGGGCTACTATGGTGACTCTACTCAAGCACATTCAGGACACCACACGCATCCTGTGTGACTCACTCAAGGAGATGGGAAATATTAATGCTAGGACTTCTGCCATGGCATTGTCGGCACGCAGGACTTTGTGGTTGTGTCAGTGGATTGCGGACACAGAATCAAAGTGCAGTGTGGAATCCCTCCCATTTTCAGGGGAATGGCTCTTTGGGGTTGAGTTTGATATGTGGATTTCCAAAGTAACGGCAGGGATATCCATGTTTCTACCCTCTGGGGCCCCTCCGGCGAGACGCTCCTACACGGTGCCGTCTGTGCAGTCTCTTTGGTCTAACAGATTTTGATCTAAGGTCAGAGGTACCTCAAATGCAACTAGAGGCACCTGAGGTAAGTCAAGGAAACCTGCAAGCACCAGCTCTCTGGACCAGACCACCAGATCTGCTTCCGCTAAGACCTCAGCATGACGGTGCCCACCCACCCCGAGGGGATCTCGAGGTGGAAGCTCGACTGCATCACTTCAGCCATGTCTGGCAGGCTTCCTGCCAGGATACATGGGTCAGGGATTTCTCAGGACTACAAGCTGGAGTTCAATGGTGCTCCTCCCCAACAATTTTTCAAATCAAGCTTACCAGCTTTGGAGGATACAGTATGCAGGTTACGTTGCAACAGGGTATCCAAAAATTGGTCCAGTCCCACGTCATTGTTCCAGTACCTAAACCACAATGAGGCAAGGTTTATTACTCCAACCTGTTTGTGGTACCGAAACCGGACGGTTTGGTAAGGCCCATTTTGAATCTCAAGTCCTTGAACCCTAACCAGAAGATTTTCAAGTTCAAAATGGAATCCTTGCGAGTGGTGATTGCAGGCCTGGAGGAACAGGAATTCATGGTCTCCCTGGATATCAAGGATGCCTACCTTCATATTCCGATTTGGCCACCTCATAAGCGTACCTGAGGTTTTCCCTGCTGGACAATCACTACCAGTTCCAGGCCCTGCCCTTCGGCCTGTCTACAGCTCCGAGGATTTTCACAAAGGTAATGGCGAAGATGATGTTCCAACTCCGGGTCCAGAGCTTTTATTGCTCTATATCGACCGCACTATCCATTTTCTGTCACGCCATGGGTGGAACCTCAATTTACAGAAATCCCACCTGGAGCCAACTCAGCGGCTCCTGTTCCTGTGGATGTTGCTGGATACTGTGGTACAGAAGGTGTTCCTACCAGAGGACAAGGCGAGAACACTTCAGGAGATGGTCTGAATGGTGCTCAGGCCTACTTGAGTGTCCATCCATCTTTGCATAAGATTGCTGGGATAGATGGTCGCCTCATACGAGGCAATCCAATATGGGAGATTCCATGCCAGAACATTTCAATTGGATCTCCTGAACAAGTGGTCCGGCTCACATCTACAGATGCACTGGCTAATCCGGCTGTCCCATCAGGCCAGGATTTCCCTCCTGTGGTGGTTACAGTCCTCCAATCCCCTGGAAGGCTGGAGTTTCGGGATTCAGGATTGGACCCTCCTCACAACGAATGCGAGTCTGAGAGGATGGGAAGCTGTCACCCAAGGTGCGCAGTTCCAGGGCAGGTGGTCAGCCCACAAAAGCCTCCTTCCGATCAACATTCTGGAACTTAGGGCGATCTACAATGCTCTGCTTCAGGCCTCTCCTCTGCTCAAGGATCACGCAATCCAAATACAGTCGGACAAGGCCACGGCAATCAACAAGGAGGGACAAAAAGCAGAGTCTGCATGCGAGACATATCAAAGATACTCCTCTGGGTGGAAAGAAATGCAAGAGCCATGTCAGCAATCTTCATTCCGGGTGTGGAAACCTGGGAAGCAGACTTCCTGAGTTGTCACAATCTCCTCCCGGGGAAGTGGGGACCTCACCATCAGGTGTTCCAGCAGATCATCCACCGGTGGGGCTGCCCACAAATAGACATGATGGCTTCTCGACTCAACAAGAAGCTTCTCTGGTATTGCTCATGAACCATGGACCCTCAGGCGAGGGCAGTGGATGCACTGACGTCGCCTTGGCCTTACCGGCTGGTCTACCTTTTTCCTCTGATTCCGTTGCTCCCAAGGGTGCTCAAGTGAATCAGAAATCAAGGAGTCCAGGTAATTTTGATTACCCCGGATTGGCCTTGGAGGGCATGGTACGTGGATCTTCTGGACATGTCCATCGAAGACCCTTGGCCTCTACCACTAAGAAGAGATCTTCTTCAACAAGGACTGTTCGTCTGCCTGGATTTATGGCGACTTCGTTTGATGGCATGGAGGTTAAGAGGAACATCCTAGCTCACAAGGGCCTTTCCAAAAAGGTTATTGCTACCATGGTTCAGGCCAGGAAACCTGTGACGTCAAAACACTATCATCATATATGGAGGAGATATGTCTCTTGGTGTGAGGAACGCACGTATCTGCCTGCAAAGTTCCACTTGGGACGTTTCTTATGTTTCCTGCAGGCTGGTGTGGATAAGGGCTCGCGTCTGGTTTCCCTTTAGGTCCAGATTTCAGCTCTTTCCATTTTCTTCCAGAAGAAATTGGTGGCGTTGCCAGAAGTGCAGACCTTCCTGAAAGGGGTACTCCACAGACAACCTCATTTTGTGCCATCTACGGCAGCCTGGGATTTGGATGTAGTGTTGGACTTTCTACATTCCTCCTGGTTTGAACCTCTGATGACTGTGGAAGACAAGTACCTCACGTGGAAGATGGTGATGTTACTGGCCCTGGCTTCTACTCAATGTGTCTCAGAATTGGGGGCCTTATCGTGTAAAAGTCCATACTTGGTCTTTTACGAGGACAGAGCGGAACTCCGGACTAGACAGCAGTTCTTGCCGAAGGTTGTCTTTGCATTTCACCTGAATCAACCTATTGTGGTTCCATCCAGTTCTGATTATTCTGCTACTCCGGAGGCGTTGGATGCTGTTTGAGCCTTAAAGATCTATGTCAAGCGAACAGCTTGGATCAGAATGACGGATTCTTTGTTCGGGCTCTATGATGCACAGAAAAAGGGTTGTCCTGCTTCAAAGCAGTCCATTGCTCGTTGGCTTAGACTTACTATCCAACAGGCCTATGTGTCGGCAGCCTTGCCTTTTCCTAAGTCTCTGAAGGCCCACTCTACAAGATTGGAGGGGTCTTCCTGGGCGGCTGCCCATGGAGTCTCGGCCTTGCAACTGTGCCGAGCTGCTACCTGGTTGTGGAAGAACACTTTTGTTAAGTTCTACAAGTTTGATACCCTGGCCAAAGAGGATACCCAGGTTGGGCAGGCGGTGCTGCAGAAGTCTCCACACGTTCCCGCCCATTCTGGAAGCGTTGGTACATCCCCATCATACTAGATTCCCCCAATATTCCTTATGGATGCTAGAGAAAATCGGATTTTAATTACCTACCAGTTAATCCTTTTCTCATAGTCCATAAGGGATATTTGGCGCCGGCCTCAGTGCGTTTACTTTTCTGCAGGTTCTCTTTTATGTGTTTACCTGTTCAGCTGTTGCTGTTGTTGTTACCAGCTGTTACTGGTTGTTATATGTTAGTGGTGTGCTGGTATATAAATCTCACCACTCCTTGTTTTCATGTTCCTTCTCTCATATATGTCCTTTCTCCTTCGGGCACTGTTTTACCTATAACTGCCTGTGGGAGGGGGCATAGAGGGGAGGAGCCAGCACACCCATTGAAGAAATGTAAAGTGCACTGGCTCCTTTGGAACCCGTCTATACCCCACCGTACTAGATTCCCCCAATATACCTTATGGACTACGAGAAAAGGATTTACCAGTAGGTAATTAAAATACTGTTTTTAGCAGGTTACAATTTAATGGAAATGTTTTGGATAAGATTGTGTTGGACCCTGCTGAAGAGTGACACAAGGGGGTAAATTTACTAAAGCTACTAAAACAGAGAATTGGTGATGTTTGCCATAGCTACCAATTAGATGCTGTTTATCATTTATCTATTGCCTTTTAGAAAATGATAGACAGTATCCTATTAGTTGCTATGGGCAACATCACCAATTCTTTGTTTTAGAAGCTTTAGTAAATGGACCCCTAGAAGTGGAGAATTAATTAATGAAGCTGGGTTTCGGTATATATTACAGGATGTCAACTTTCATTGGGTCAACATGAGAATGAGGGCAAGTGTATAATGTCAAAATTTATTCAGCATGTCGATTCTGATGTAATATTGTCATTGTTGCAATGTTGACCTTCTGTTTTTACTGTGATTCTATTGCTAACCCTAATAGTAACCCTAAACCTAATGGTAATATTAATCATAATGCATACCCTAACCCTAAGGCGAATGTCGACATTTTGACAATGTCAATACTTCACATGTCAACATCCTGTCAATGTCAATATTTTCTAGGTGCTGACACTGATGGAGTTAACATTTTAATTCTGTCAACATTATCAATGTTGATCTTCTGGTGTTAACATTAGGAATGTGGACATTTTCACTTTCAGCTTTGTGACTTTGAGGTTTATAGGTAAGTGTTTAGAATGAATTACTGGAGATGATGAAAGGGAATAAGTTCTTAATGAGAAAGCAGAATTAATTACTTTGAAAATGGAGTGGAGCATTACTGGAGGATGTGAGAGAGGAACATAAATTACAGCAGATGGCAAGGAAGGGCAAATGGTGGGAAATACAGGTGCATGGGTTTGAGGTCGAGAAAAAATAAATGACACCATAGGTGGAGAAATACATTTTAACTATCATGATTTGGGAATGTATCCAATGTAGTCAGGACTTTGCAGTGGCAGCAAAGTGGTATATCCCGGTTCTTGCTGTTCTGCATTTCACTAATGCTGGCGAGCACAGCTAACACATAAAATCTGTGGTACATGGTTATAGACAGATCATATGTCTAGCATGCCTTTACCATGTCTCACAACATTATGAGGAGCCATTTACTGGAAGCTTAGCTTATGGTGCCTAGTACTGTAGCATCATCAATGCAAACCCTCTCATGCTAGTTTCTTTCCATATGTTGGATAAGGAATATGGGGGCAGATGTATTAACCTGGAGAAGGCATAAGGAAGTGATAAACCAGTGATATGTGCAAGGTGACAAAGGCACCAGCCAATCAGCTCCAATATGTAAATTAACAGTTAGGATCTGATTGGCTGGTGCCTTTATCACCTTTCACATATCACTGGTTTATCACTTCCTTATGCCTTCTCCAGGTTAATACATCTGCCCCAAAGTTCCAAGCTTTGTTCCCTGCCAACATGATACCAACATATGCTATGACCTGGGTCATCTAGTCACTTTTCAAAACCTACAATTCTGCATGGTTTTATTTTTGGATTCAAAGGTCTCTTGGAGCTTACTTGTAGGTTGCTTGGAGCTTGAAGCTTGCTTGTCATGTATAAATGGCACTGTTTCATATTGGATTATTGGTGTGTATTTCTTTACAATAAATAACAGTATATTTATTTATTTTTCTGTTAGTGAGGTAGTGATGTTTTCAGCCACTCACTTCATCACCAGTTCTACTTCATCCGCAGAGCTTAACATAACCTTAATTTTGTAATTTTTTTTAGGAATTTTGTACTTTTTAGTCTTTTAATTATAAATGTGTCAATGTGTATTGAGTGGTCCAATTTTTAAAAACACAACAAAAATAGGTTATCATTGGCTAAACTGAACCTTCTTTTTTCTACTGTATACCCTTCAATCCCTTGGCGTTGTTGCACTGTGCATCCTTGGCTTTGTTGCACTGAAGCATCACTAGCATTCTAAGTGATGCTTCAGTTTCTCTTCTTCCTGCACATCCTCCACTCCACTCGTATTATCTGCTGGGTTCTTTCAAGGCTTTGTTCTTGACAATTTGCTTTTCTCTTTAACCCTCGCTAGCACCTTTATGCAAACAATACTCCTCCTTCCCTGAGCTCTATCATACATATTTATTGTGTGTTTAATGGTATCTCTAATCTGCATTTGAATGTCCCATTGCCATTTAGAGCTCAACATATCCAAAACTGAGCTCACTCTCTTCACTCCAGAACTTTGTACTTATTGACTGTGAGCAGGACTACCTAGTTAATTCACCAGAAGACCAGTCTTTGCTAGGTGTGCTGGTCAGGCTTAGTATTATTGGTTGGGAAGGGTATATAGAGTGCATCTTCTGTGAACGAAGGAGGTTGAAGCTAATGGGATCAGCAGCATACCTAGTAAGAAAGGGATTTACCCCACTAGTACCACTTAAAACAGCCTCGCCTTGTGGCACTAATGCCAAGGATTGCCTACCTATTAGAACTCTGTTTTTCCATGTGAGCTGAAGTCTTGATTCTTACCAGAGGTGCTGCTATTTTTACTCTGTTCTGGGTAATGTATGTGTTAGTTACTGGCATGGACTACACCTGGCAGCTGCCTGTTCTCTGTTATCCCATCACTCAGGGCAGGTTTATAGATGTTTACTGTTATTCATTGTTATCTGTTCATGTGTTTTGGATCTGTCAAACCTAGGAAATTCTGTTTGTACTTTTGTTTCATGTTTTGCCTTGCCAATATTCATGCATACCTGCACCTGTTCCTGTGGCTGACAAGTTTAAATAACATTAATTAGGTTACTATTCTGCTTTCTATTTCTGGACTCTTTTTGTCATTATTATTAAATGTTTCAAGTTCATAAGCCTTGGCAAGTTCATCAAATATCTAAATTTCTTATGCACTGTATCTACATATCATATTCTCATATTCATTCAGTTTCCAGTAACCTTTGTTTGCTAATACCCCTTTTCCACTGTAGCACGGGTCGCAGCCGTGTCGCCTGACACGGCTGTGACCAGTGCTACAGCCCCCTATTCCCACAGCGCTCACCAACCTGGCATATTGCTGGGTTGGTGATGCTGCTAGTGACGCGGCTGGGGGGGCGCTGGGAGATCACATGATCTCCCAGTGCCGCCCTCCCATACACTGTGAACGGGAGCCATGTCACCTCGACACTGGTCCCGTTCACACTAGACAGCTTGCTGGATTGAACACGTGTGCAACCCGGCTAGCTACCCGGGTAGGATTCTCGGATCACTTGATTCGGGAATATGCAGGGGGACCCTTTTCCACTAGGGAAAAACACGGGTAAATTCGCTAGTGGAAAATGGGTATAAGTTTGTTTGCATATCAAGTTTACCTGCACCTGCTTGCCATTGTAATTTCCCACAATAAACCTCACACTGTATTCATTACTACAATCTGTGACTTGCGGTTTAACCAGCACCCAGGGCATATCTCCCAACTGTCCCAGTTTTGACAGGACAGTACATTTTTTGGTCACTGTCCCACCCGCACCAGGGCAAATCCGCCACTGTGCCCCCCGCAGTGCCCTGCTGTGCCCCCCCGCTTTGAAGGGAACCAGACGCATAGCGTCTAGTTTCCCTTCATTGAGGGGACCTTAGTGTGCGGTGCGCGATGACGTTATCGCACACCGCACAGCAAAGGCCCTCTCCATGAAGGGAAACTAGACGCTACGGTCTAGTTTCCCTTCATGTAGAGGGCCTTTGCAGTGCGATGCGCGATGACGTCATCGCGCACCGCACAGCATAGTTGCACAGACACTAGGGGTCATAATTGACATCTAGTGTCTATGCTGTTCTATGGTAAAGACGTAATAACTTCTCTCCCATAGATCGAAGAGAGGAGAAGAGCGGCGCCGCCGGCGGATGGGGGTCTGCAGCGCTCTGGATCAGGAACGGGGATGATAAGTATACTTTTTTTCTTTATTTTTTTCTTTCAGCGTCGTGACCACGCCCCCATTTAAAGCCACGCCCCCATATTTTGCCCGGGGCGCCACAAGGCTAAGAACTGGCCCTGGCTGCCAGCCCCAAGTAGTACAATGATTACTCCTTCGCTACTGACATCTAAGCTGTATCATGTTTTGAGAATTGTGTTGCTCTTTGTTACCTGCACTCCATTTTTGTTATTTATTTACAGTTATGCTAAGTTTTGTCTCCCTGTACTGTCCTTTGTACGGCGCTGAGAAACACTTGTTGCGCCCTATAAATAAAATTTAATAATAATAAATAATAATAACAATGAGTACTGTGATATGCTTGAAAACATTCGGCGTCTTGCCTATAGTCAATAGGTTACATTAACAAATTTTTTATCTCCGACATTTGAATCAGTAGGGATGAAGAGCTATTATTTACATATACAAAGTGAAAGGTTAAAAAAAGGCTGCATGTATGAACTTAATTTGTTTTAAAAGATAAGCACAAGCCCTGGTCAATCATATTTTGTAAGATAAAAAGAGGTGACTATTTTCCATGTTTTATAAGATATTCTCTTAAAAACAAAACTTTAATGAAGGAAAGAAACATCAATATTCAATAAACACTGAGTAACCTGAATATTAGTTACACCTGCTGTTAACAAAATGATCTTGAAAGATGCTTAAGAGCTCTAGATAAAAATAAAAAATACCCCTAAAAAGGTCCAGAGACACATAAAAGTAGCTATAGTACAGTCATATCAAATTAGAGCTATACATGCACAAGAAGATACTGTACATGTTAATGTGTTATACAAAAGATCTATATTGTACATGTAAAAAGTAGTGTTTTATTCTGAAAGTAGCTAAAAATGTATTTCATTTAAGGTACACTGTGTTTAATTCAGTAAGTATCACTATTGAGGCTGAAATAGCGTTAAAACTGCTACTGCTAGAAATTGCATGTGAAGAGCCACCCAGAAAGGAAAAAGACACCAACTGCTGCATTCAAAAATTGCATATTCAGTCATATAACTGTGATGCATTCTCAGAAATCAAACCCCATCAACCATTGCGGCTGACCCATGCCTACTCAAAATAATGCAATTACAGTCGCACCATGTGCCATGTTTTTCAACGTAGCGATCACAGCTAATGTCAGATGCACTTCCTGAAATGGCCATGACACACCTGCATTTTTCCAACCACTCCCCTAATCCCCTAAAAACAACATGTTGCATCCCACAAACGGTCACTTCCTGTCAATCACTTAGCAGTCACATTTCACTGGGCCTGTGATTGCAGAGTGTTTGCACTTTGGTCTTAGGGCACATGCAATGCATTCGCAGCGCATGTACAGTCTACCAATAATCGCTCAGTGCGTGCATTCCCACATTTGCAAATTATAGTAATTAGGCCCCATGCTTGCATCCTGGTAACCCCTTGAATATATAATGGACAAATAAATAATGGTTTAAGTTTAGTTATAACATCATGATTTACAAGTGGATCAAAATGCTTGATTATGGTACAAACACTGTGTGAGCATTATAATGTTTGCATAAAGTACCACACAAAGGATTAAGGCATGGTTTAATAAACAAGCCCAATTTCAAAGGTCATTTAGTTTATCATGCGTGCACATCCAAACATGCCACTGATTTGGTGGGATTTTAATCGATTTGTCAAAAACAATTCTTATTAAATCTGGAATTGCATTGGTCTCCATGTAAAGGATATGATGTTTAGGCCACTGGTGTACTGCAGCAAATTAGTGTGTTGTCATGTTTGATTTGCTGTAAATTTTGCCTTTAGTAAATTAGCAAAATCGATACAAGTTTGCACAAAAATACCAAATCAACACAAATCAACCTGTAGTAAATTCCCGCCACTTAAGTGTACCTTGCATAAAAGAAAGCAAAAAACCTCCACTGCAACCTTTACAGTCTAGAACCAGACTACATAATTATGCTCACAACTTCCACAATGCCAGCATGTAGTCAGAACAGGAAGCGCCGCAGTAACTTACATATCTCCTAAAGAATATGATCAATGCAACAATAAATAATCCTGAAGTGGTGAAGGAACCTGAAATGGTGAAGAAACATGGAATTTAGCTTCATCAGTGACACCTCAAAATGGATGATCTTAATCCAATCTATTGGCGGTGGGAAAGAACTATTACAACTATTAAGAGTAAACAATCATGACTAGTTCTTGTGCAATAGCTGTAGTATATACATTATGAAAATTTACTTGGACCACAACAGTAGTCACAGAGCTTACTTTAGTTAAATAGAAGAGCTCTTCAAGTGGAACATTATTTTAGCTTACTAATGAATATTAGAAAGTCTTATACCGGCGCTCCGGCATCCACCCGGCTCATACAACATCTTTGAGCGGGTGATGATTGGCTGGCAGCAGCGGACTGTGTGGCTCCATACTGCGGAACTCCTTGGGTGTGATCGGCGGTGCTGCTTCACCTCCCGCCCCTCCCAGAAATGCTGAAATCCAGCCTTGTGTGACAGGGTGCTGCCGCCATTTTGGAATCGGCCTGGCGTCCCTGAGGGGTGCAGCGCTCGTACATCCTGGCTGCCTTCTCTCCCTGACTTCCCACACCCTGGAAAGAGCTTCCCTGGGCTATTTGTGGTATGGGAGACCCTGGTTTTCTCTCCTGGATGCAAGTAAGCATCCCGTAAGACTCTATACTCTCCAACTCTCTCTGCACCACTTTTGCTACACAGACACTGTCAGAGCACAGTGCACTGCAGTGCTTGGGGTTCAACTCTTCCTGCCCCCTTTCCTCCTTCCTTGATTAGAAGTGATATGGTGACCAACGGAGACTCTGTCACATTCCTGGGACTGATTTGTAGTTTTCTGCTCGCTGGCCAGCATTACAGATTTGTGTTACAACTCCCAGGAATAACTGCTTTGCTTTGGCTGATCAGGAACAACCCATATCATCCTTTACCTGTTTTGTTTCAACACTGCCTGGAATAGCATTTACCGATGTGATACAGCTAATATAGGCTTGTTGGTGACTTTCCTTTACTATTGATATGTTGTCGTTGATTTCACACTAGTGCTCACAGTTGTCACCTTCATGGATAAATTTGTGGCAAAACCTCCTAGGGCTCCTCGTGGTAGCCAATCTGGCAAGGGGAAAGAAATACCCATGGTGAGCTCCCCATCTTCACCGTTATCTGTGCCGCGTATGAGTCCTAAAGGACAATTGCTTGAATCATCAGCTGTTGAGTCAACTGGTTTTGTTACAACTGAGGAGCTGACGACAGTGTTAGCTTTACTTTATGATCAAAAGCTTGTCCCATTAAAGGATTCCTTAGACTCCACCCTCACACAACTAGCTCAACATGACCATCATATATCGGAGGCTGAACAGAGGATTTCTAACTTAGAGGATGAGTTATCAAAAGCACGTACCACGTTATCTGCACAGAAAAAGGTGGTGTCCTCAATGCAAGGTAACCTGGAGGACCTTGTAAACAGGAACAGAAGAAATAATGTTCGTATCATCAGTCTCCCGGTATCGGTGGAACCCTTTGAATTGATGCAATTTGCTTCAGAATGACTACCTCAAGAATTAGGCTGTGTTTGCGGCTCAGACTCGCTATTGGTGGAATAAATTCACCGCATTGGTCTTGATACCAAACATCCAGAGATAGGCCCCGTCCTGTAATTATGAAGGTGTTGAATTATGCAGAAAAAGTAAAACTGTTAGATGCACACAGAAAGCATTCGGATATAAGTTTTCAAGGGGCGAAAATTCTCCTCTTCCAAGACTTTTCTTATTTGGTGGCATCGAAACGGAGGGAATATGCCCCTGTGTGTAAATGTCTCTTCGGCCTGGGCCACAGATTTGTTCTTCTTTACCCAGCCAAGCTTCAAGTATTCTACAATGGAAAGTCCAACTTCTTTGACAATGCACAAGCTAGGAATAATTTTGTGGATTCTCTTTCATCGCGACCCACTGCAAGCATGGATGATGCAGACTTATATTATGTGGACATCCTGACGCTCTGACTCTTCATTGGTTCACATTCGTGGCATATGTGGTGACTTGTCTTTTACCATTTTTATATTTTAGAATGTCTGTTATTTTTATTTGTTCTTGGTTTAGACAAAGCACTGCATTATTGTATGTGATTATGTTGCTCTGACTTATCTTATTATGTTTGCTTTTCTTTCTTAGTGTGTTCCTTTTCCTCTTCTGGACTCTGCCTGGGTCCCACTCTCTTACTTCCTTGTTCTCTTCCATTTTTCCTCCCCTTCCCCTTTTCTCAGTGGATATAAATGTTTTTTGTCTGTTGGCAATCACACAGGTTGCCCTATTTGGTTCTAAAAAATGTAATTGTATTGCCTTTTGTTACACATTGGTTTTTCACACAATTATGTGACTTCAGAAGCTTCAGTTATCATGGTGACACTGGTGTATTTCAATAATTCTTTGCCCACTCACTGGGACGTGTAGAGGATATCGATTATTTGTTTATGTTCTTTTACTTTTGGCCCAAAGTAAGTGTGGGTTGACATGGCGGCCTCAGTGACTGATCCTACTACTTGAACTCCCCAATTAAGAGACCTAAAGTACTATCCCATCTTAAACGTATGAAACCTGATGTAGCATTTTTGCAGGAGACACATTGGGAGTCCCGTGATCCCAATACTCTTAGGGATAATTGGATAGGGAACTACACAGCTGCTTCTTTCACAGTGAAGTGTAGAGGGGTGTTGATTTTATATCGCAAGCACAATATACTATTAGAGACACATTGATTGATCAAGATGGCCATTTTCTATCTATAAAACTCTCCCTGTATGGTTGACTATATACTTTAGCAACTATTTACCCAGCCAAATCTCATCCTAACCCTCTATTCCACGCTCTCTATGTTGCCCGTCTGTGTGTCCCCTGTCTGTCTACCCCTCACCTTTAGAATGTAAGCTGTCACAAGAAGGGCCCTCTTCCCTCATGTGCTTATCCATTTTCTTACTTTAATAATCTTCAACTGCATCAACTCCAGCAGTCTTCTGCCACCTGATACTTATTTCAGTGTTATCTGCTGATGTAGCTATGTTTATTTAACCTGTACTTGTCCTATATTGTCTTCAACTGTAAGTTGCTGTTTTCCTGTTTTGATTATTTGTTTATGTAGTCTGTAATTGGGCGCTGTGGATCTCTAGTGGTACCATATAAATAAAGGATAATAATAATAATAATAAATTTACGCTCCCCTTATCCTAATGGGACTTTCTTTTCAACTCTCTATGTTAAATTACAGGACTGAGCGACTTAATATTGGGTTGGGATTTTCAAAATGTTCTTTCTCGAGGATTGGACAGATCCTCGACAGCTAATGGAAGCAGTGTGGCTCTCACACCCTCGTTACATCTGCAATTAGATTCTTTGTGCCTTTGTTATCCCTGGAGATGACAACACCCGACCTCATGTGAGTACAACTTTTATTCACATCCTCATCATACATCCTCCCATATTGCTTTTTGGTTGATTTCTTGCACTTTATGTCATCGGATACTCCAATCAGGAATTGGTCTTATTGATTTATCTGATCATGCTCTCATATGGTTCATTCTTTCCCTAACTGACCCTCTTACGACTTCATATAATTGGAGATTTCCGAGCTATTTGTATAAATCATCTGACTTTCACACTTTTTAGAGAGGGCTTTTCTTAATTATGTGGATGATAATATTGAACACATAGAGGACTTTAACCTTTTCTGGGCTGCTTCTAAACCTGTATTGCGCTGACAGATCATGGAATTTGTGGCCATGAAACACAAGAAAATATCCACTAAATTGGAAGAATTTAGTCATAATCTGGTGGAATCTTATAAAAGATTGTTGTTGAATGACACTCCTGACTCTCGTCAGGCTTATCTTGATGCTAAACACGCATATGATGCATTGTGTACAGAGCAAGCGCATTTTTCATATGCTGTCCAACGGAATAAATATTTCCAGAGTTTCAATAAGTCTGGCAGGTTATTAGCTAATTTGGTTTGTACGTATTCTACACCATCTCACATAATACAATTAAGCTCGGCTATCTCCACTATGTTTCAGAATTATTTTAAGGATTTTTATCAGAATCAGAATCAGCTTAATTGGCCAGGTATACTTGCGTATACTAGGATTTTGTCTTTGGTTTGCTATACAACAGCCAAGTAGGTAACAGATAAGCAGGCATGTGGGCAGGAGGGGGGAAGCAAGTAAAGTCATACAGATAGGAATACCATAGGGACACAAGTGAGTTACAGTCAATGTTCAGGAGTTCAGCAGGTGGACCGCTTGTGGAAATAAACTTTTGAGGCTTCTGGTGGACCTGGCAGGGACGGCCCTGTAATGCCTGCCTGATGGAAGCAAGTTAAACATGCTGTGGCTGGGGTGTAGCTGGTCCATTACTATCTTTGTTGCCTGCTTTTTAGCTCTGGATAGGTACAGGTCCTGGACTGAGGGAAGGTCAGCCCTGATGATCTTCTCTGCGGTTCTGACCACCTTTTGGAGCCTGCATCTGTCCCTCGCGCTGGCGGAGCTGTACCATACCAGTATTGAGGAAGTACAGTACCAACTCCACAATCACGGAGTAGAAGAAAAGCAGAAGCTTCTGTGGGATGTTGAACTTCCTTAGTTGCCTGAGGAAGAACAACCTCTGCTGCCCCTCCTGCCCTCCTGATTCTCCTACATTGGATATGCAGTTTATAAATCGAGCTGAATTGCAGGTATTGACAGAGTTGGAGAGGGACTCTTTGATTGCACCTGTGATGGAGTTAGAGCTAAGGTCAATAATCAAATCTCTTTTGAAAAACAAATCTCCCTTACTGGATGGTTTTGGAGCAGAATACTATTAGCTTCTCTCATCTCATTTACTGCCACGTTTATTGACCCTATTTAATTTTCTTTTAATTGACCACTCCCCACCATCTGGTTTTACTGAGGCAAGGATATTGGTTTTCCCTAAGCCGGGTAAAGATCCTGCACTGGTTTGGTCTTATAGACCTATATCGTTACTGAATCAGGATCTAAAAATGTTTACTAAACTGATAGCACAATGCCTCCAATGTATTGTCTCTCGAATACTACATCCTGCACAGAATGGTTTCGTCCGTGGTTACTCATCTATTCACAATGTTCGCATGTTACTGGCAGCCATGATTCACAATAAATAAGTTGCTAATAAAAAGGAAATAGTGGTGAGCTGTAAAGCCAATAAGGCCTTTGATAGGGTATCCTGGTCACATATTTTGAGGGTGTTACACGCACAACAATTTGGCCTGCAATTCAATCACATATTCAGAATGTTGTATTCACAACCTACTGCCTTTCTCACAATTAATGTTACTAATTCTTCTTTGTTTATGCTTGGCAGAGGTACGAGAAAGGGCTGTCCCCTTTCTCCATTACTTTTCAATTTATCATTAGAACCCTTGATTCGCACCTTTGCTAACGATACTTCTTGAGAGGGATTTTGGTGGGAATACGAGAGATCAAGGTGTCTGCTTTCGTGGATGATCTCTTATTATATTTTGATGATCCAAAAACAGCCATTCCCTCCTTACTTAAGACGTTTGCTGCTTTTCGTGACATTTATGGTTGTCTAATTAATCCTGATAAAACTGAAGCACTACCCCTATATGATGACGCCAAACGAGGATGGAGGGGGAGTTTCCCTTTTACATACGCAAGGGATTTCTTTAAATATTTGAGTCTCTCCATTCCGGTTTCTCCAGATAATTTATATACTGCTAATATATCTTACTTTATTCAGCAGTTGTCAGTGAACTTTGAAAAATGGAAGTATTTGCCGATTTCATATATGGGTCATTGTCATTTATATAAGATGATATCCTTTCCCTACTTAATATATCCAGTACAGATGCTGCTTTTCTTGGTAACCAAGAGGGACGTTAAAACTATTGAAACAGCATTGACCAAGTTTATATGGGCTGGTAAGCGCCCTAGAATATCACTGTTTAAATTACAGCAAGCCTTAAATTTGGGTGGCCTTAACATCCCTAGTATTCAGGATTATGCACTGGCAGCCAACTACAGGTACCCTCTCAACTGGATAAAGGGTGGCGATTATGTTGTATATAAAGACTTGGATCAAGCCTTTAGGCCTACATGTAACCTAATTTCTTTGTTGCATAAATCACATAACCTTCTCCCAATGACTGTGGTGGGGATCCCTTTGGTTTCCACACCCTGTTTGGCATGGAGAATATTGAGGAAATGACAGAACCTCTCTTTCACAAACACTCTATTTTCATCCTTATTACACAATTCTGAGTTTCAGCAAGGGAATTTGACAGGAGTTATTTGGTCTTAGCATCTTCGGGGTCTCAGTCAGGTACATCAATTTATGAACAAAGATTGCTCTGCGTTTCTGATGAAATCCCAGCTCAAGGAGCATTTCCCCTTCTTAAACTTCCCTTTATTTGTATATTTTCAAGTCAGAAGTTATAGCACTAAATTATTGCCTAACTTGAGCCCAGTAGATAAAACTAATTCCCTGGACGCTATAGTAAGACAGGGATCGATATCTTCTTTTTCCACTTCCCTTTTGTACATACACACTAGACGGGTATTGGATATTGATAAGATTGACACAGGTTTAGCAAAATGGTAAAATGTATTCCCTGACATTCCTTTAAAAACCATTACTGCATCCAATGTTGCTCTGGACAAACACCTGGTTTCGGCCTCGTATGCTGAAATGCAATATAACTTGCTCCATAGAGCCTACTACACTCCTAAACGTCAGTTTTTGGTGGGTGCTTTTGATGACTCAAATTGTTTTAAGTGCACCACCCCTGAGGCTGACATAATTCATTGCATGTGGGACTGACCTGTGGTAAAGGCCTTTTTATGCGGAAGTTCAATTCTTTCTTACCAATGACAAAAAAATATCATTCACAATACATAAATCCTGGGCTTTGTGGACTTATCATTACCCCTCTCTTCATTATACACCTTTTGCTGGCTAGAGTTGCTGCTGTGTCTAAAAAAATCTATTTTATAACAGTGGATTAAGACTGATCCCATCCCGTTTTCCATTATGATTGGTTGTTTCTCATTTCTCTATCATATGGAATGGATTGAATGTTCATTGGATGCAGAGAGCACCCAAATTCTTCAATGTTTGGTTACCATATTTGGTTACATTACCATTGTCTACTAGGGAAGAGGTCCATCAGGTGGTACGTTTGACGACTTGGTACAATTTGGAGGTGGTGGAGAAAGGTGTTCCTCCATTTTAAATACTTTCCTCTGCTTGATCTGCACTATCCATTATGGCATTGTGTGACTTGATTCTTAATCCCATGAACACTGTATATTCTCCTGTTACTGATAATTGCTGTAGAATGTCTTCCCAGTTTGACTCCATGACATATTTTCCAATACTTGTGTTTTTTGTTTCAATTAACATATTTTTTTTTAATACAATTTTTTATTATTCAAAGGTATAGATGAATGCACAGAGAAAATGTATCGTCAAATACATATAATGCAGTAATCCAGTAGTACAGAAACAATTGACATGAATAACTAATCCAAAAACAGCGTGTTAAAATGAAAAGAAACCTCGACTGATACAATGCAAATTGGATTATAAATCGAGGATTCTGTAGAGTTTATCCACGTGAAACTATGACGAAAATAAAATAGAAAAATAGTAATAAAAAGGAGAAAAGAAAAAGATAAAAGAAAAGGAAAGAGAAAAACATAGAGAAAAGAAAAACAGAGAAACGAAGGAGACAATAGAGGGGGGGGAGGAGGAAAGGAGGGGGGGGGTTGATCTTTGTTATTGAAAAAAGGCCTAAGTGTTTTACAATCATCCAAACAGAATCAATTAACATATTTAAAAAAAAAAAAGAAAGTCTTATACCCATTCCAACCATAAACCACTGGATTTAACCTGGCTCAGACCAGGCCTCTGAATACAGGTTGAACTTGTGGCTTTACCCCCTTTCACACCTGGGTGATGGACCCAGGTTATTCCCAGGTCATCGCCATTCACACCAGAAGAGGGTCTTGAATGTCATATCCAAGTACTACTGTGCCGGCCAATCAACTCCTTTTAGGCATGACCTTTGGTAATCGTGATCTGGGTCATGCCTTTTGGACTATAAGTGACCCAGTTGGTCCCATGAATAAGCCTCGTAGGTTCATGTACCCGGGACATCCAATTCAGGTATGGTCTATTCAGACATAGCTGAAACCCAGGTCAAGCTGCAAGCCCCAGCATTATCCTGGGTTCAAAAGCTACTGTATGTCTGAAAGGGGTATTATACTGCTCATACAATGTCAGCTTTACTTATAATAAATGTGTGATCTAATGTTATCCTGTTTTTGTAAATGTCTGTTTGGCATAAAAGAGGATAATTAGATTCCTGCTTACACTGACCTTCAACTTTTCATACACCATTTTTTACAATTCCATAGGTTCCTAACTGAAAGCATGTCTACATGTTTCCCTAACTTACAACCACCCACTGTAATTTCTCAATTTTACGATTATTTATTGAAAGGTTGTAATTACTTAAAACTTATAATATGCAAACAGATCTCAGTAATTTGCTAATGACTGAATGTTACAAGTTCATGTTTGAAATTGTGGGTTGTTGTACATGAAATATTGTAAACTGTTAAAATGATACTAAGCTGTAACAATCACATAAAGTTGCTTTGTAAAATGAGCAATAAAAAGGATTTCCTATTCTAAACTTTGCTAAAAATATTAAGTGAATATTATGTTTGGTTGCTGGGAAATAAAAGCAACTATGTTAATATCCTTAGGAATTAATTATCTTCACGACAAAAAAAATCAGAAACCCTATATGGAACTCATTAAAATAACATATTTCTTGGTGAAGGAAAACAGCTAATTATCACATTTTCCTCCTTTAAATACCATATTAACTATTACAAAAAAAAGAACCACAATTCTAATTATACAACATAAAAATGTGCAGTGTTTTTCAAAGCACAGTAATTAAGTTACATGAGAATATAAGTAACTTTTGTAAGGTCATATTTGAAGGATTATTTCAAGTGTTTCAAATATGGGGTATTTATGGTCATTAGAACCTACGAGTTAAAATGCCTTTCAGTTGGTAGGGAAAACTATTTTATTTCAGGATATTTGGGGTCACTCCAACCCAATCGCTCGCTGCAGTTTCTCACAGTGCAGCGATCGGATCAGAACTGCGCATACGCCGGCGCCGCTGTGCGCCGGCGCATGCCAGCCGTCGTTGCCTATTGATCGCCTCTGAGGCAGAGGTGGTCGCTGGGTGGGAGGGGGCTGGACGGCGGCACGGTCCGGCCAACGCAGGCATGGCCAGACCATTGGGGGGCGGGCCGCGGTGGTTGCGTAATGTCACATGCAGCCGCTGCGGGCCGGGGAGCCACGAGTAGCTCCCGGCCAGCACGCTAAAGCTGCACTAGTCGGGAGCTACTCATGAAGTGCAAAGGCATAGCCGCTGTGTGATGCCTTTGCACTTCTGCGGGGGGGGGGGGAGGCGGCACTGATATGCGGGGCGGACTACCTCTGTGCTTGCTGGGCGTCCCCCCGCATGTCAGTGTGAATGATCGTAGCTGTGCTAAATTTAGCACAGCTGCGATCATATCGGAATGACCCCCATTGTACCCTAAATGTCATTCAAAATCATCCTTGCACTTTCCTTGTATCACAGTCTCCACCTGTTTGTCCACATGTTGGGGCAGATTATGAGTCTCACTCAAAAGGGGAATTCACTAAGCTCCCAATTTCATTTGAGTTTGCATTTTCATACGAATATGCAACTCAGTAATTTACTAAACAGTAATAACGGCAGGGTACTAACAATTCAAACTGAGATACACAGCCATCCACACAAATACGAATCAATAGGCCATCGGCCAAATACAGTTGGATTTTCACATACACCTCATAGAACACGGGAATTTACTAAGGATTTGTATTCTCAATCACTGTTGACAATAGCCAAACACTGCCGGAAAAAGATGGAATTCGTACATAAATAGAACTTTCAAATAGACCTGCTTATGGCTGGCATGTTTGGAGAATCATGCGCAGATCAGTGAGATCCATGCATGCGCCCCTGTGTAAAGTGTAGTATAGAGTTAAAAAACAAATATAACCAGCCTCGGGCTCTTTGAGCCAGTCCTGGTTCTTAAAATAGCAGGAATAAATGCATAGGGGTTACCAGTATTTTAAAAAACACAGCACCGGGCTCTTGTACCATTCCTGGTTCCAAAAATACAGGGGAAAAAGGACAAAGGGGACCCCCTTATTTTTGAAACCAGCACCGGGCTCCACTAGTCAAGAAGATAATGCCACAGATGGGGCACACACACACACACACACACACACACACACACACACACACACGCACACACACACACACACACACGCACACACGCACACACGCACACACGCACACACATATATATTTACATAAAGCTTCTGTTTGAAATATAGTTTATTCAAATTATTGTACCTAACTGCAAAATCTGATAATCTTTGTATATACCACTCATTTAATTGCTAGGTATTGAAGACATTTAACTTTCAGCTGCTGTAGGGATTCACTGAGAGGTGTTTGATTTAGTGTATACTGCATGCTTTTTGGTGCGGTCTTGACCTGCTCTAATCATGTTTGCTATTTCCTCCAACTCATTTCATGGTTTGCTTGATAGACCTTTACTGTTTTGCACACATAAAACTAAATTGTAATTTAAGTGATTACAAAAATAATAATACATACAAATGTGTCATAGATATGAAAACCTTCCTGTAAGGTATGAGGGAGAATATTTTTAGTGTGTGATGTATTCCAGGTATAGTGCACTGCTGTAAGATGGGAGTGGCTTCACTGGTTTTTGGGAGTGTGCCCTGTATACAAATCAGTCTATGGTTGCCAAATGCTGTGTATCTTATTTTAGTCATTCTCTGGTGGCCATATGTGTCATTTATCACCTAACTCCTAGCTTTTCAATCTGCCATTTATTGGGATATTGTATGTGTCCAGTTTGTTTTATTTAATGTCCATGGCTTGCTGACCCAGTGTGGCATATATTGATCAGCCCCCACTACTGTGTGCCATATAATGAATAATTCCTGATCATACAATGTACCCTAGAGATGTAAGTCCTTGATGGAAAGTGTATAATTACAGTTATATCCTGCGCTCACCTTACTTGAGTATCGGTTGTGGCAGCAAGATTGCAAATAAGGCTGAACCGACAACCTCAAAATACAATAACAAGAAAAATGGGGATTTTGCAACTGCGCCTGAAAAGTATGTGAATTTACAACGATTGGTAATATACCTGTTTAATTGATTAACACGATAGGATACAAATGTAAATGCAAACTCAATATTAAAAACTAATGATAAGAAATGAGAAAAAGAAAAAAGAAAAAGGAAAAAAGAAGAAAAAAGATATATACTAATTGTAGTCAATCTCACAAGGAAATTAAACAACAGGGCTAGCAAGACTTACAAAAAACAAACAACAAAAGACAAAAACTTTGGAAATATTTGGGATATGTGTGTATACACAAAATAACCTGGAAAAAAATAAATCGTCCAAATGTTGTGCTAGAAAGGAACGTGGCGTCCCACCTCCTTATTAACGCACTTGATGTTTGAGAAATTGTCTGTAACTGTATTCCTCCACACAGTCCTGATTAAATATATGCTCCAAAGTGTATTAACGTTCCTCTGTGTTAAGGGTGAGTCTATTGCAAGCAGTGATACTGAGCGAATGTCCTTTAAGTGATTCTTTTAGTCCAGCAGCGTTGAGGTGAAAGGGGGGTACACCCGGTGGGTAAACGGGGGGAATTTCAGAGGGATTGGTAATAAAAAGCTCCGGACTGGCCGCTGTCTGACCTCCGTCTGGAATGGTGGAAAAACGCCTGTTTAAACAGACGCCGTCCACCAACCTGATCGGAGAGACGCGGTCCTGTCTCTTATGGGGAAAGAAACACCAGCTTAGAGACCCGAAGCGGGACTGTCCGCCGTGTACTCCCCCCTTTTACAGAGCTTTTACCTGTATCTCCTGTGATCGTGTCCCGGCGTCTGTCTCAAATTCACATACTTTTCAGGCGCAGTTGCAAAATCCCCATTTTTCTTGATGGAAAGTGAATTAATTCCCACCATCCATGTCCCCCTGTTGGGCTCTGTTTCAACCCAGCAGATAGTTAAAATTCAGTATGGTACACAATAAGGAAGTGATCAGTATGATAAAGTAATACCCTTTTTTGACCAAAATCCCAGGTCTGAATCGGGATTTGGAACATGGTTCCAATTCAGGTCAGACCCAGGACTGACCCAATTCCCACTGATGTTCTTGCTCTTTTTATTCTTGGGTTGGCACCATTCATAGGGGTTCAGTCTTTCTTCTGCCAGCGCTTGGAGATGACCTGGGAAATTCGGCTCTCCCAATGCTGTAAACGGGACCCAGGTCAGGTACACTGAGACTTAGCCAGATCCTTCCCAAACCAATCCTGTAGCTACACAGGAAGGATTGCTGGGTCACTGGATCTGTCTTTTTTTGAGCGGCACTATTCCACTGAACCATGACTCGGGTTATCATATGAATAACTCAGGTTTTAGCGGCAGAGGAAAAGGGGTATAAGATAACAGGTTTTCAGTGTTTATGGTCCTTATTGAATTCTGCTCTAAATTAGTTGTGGGAGAAAATGGAGCTTGCTGACCCTGCAGGAAAGCAGAATGACCAGTGGCGGATTTAGGGGGGGGGCACCAAGGCACGTGCCCCCCCTGTCATTTTTAGTGCAGACTGACATGCGGACGAGTGTCCGCATGTCAGTCTGCGGTCTCGTTTCGTCCCCTGCTGTTAGGATGGACACGGAGGGCACAGTGCGCGCCTCTCCTGCGTCCCTCCTGTGTCTCCGGCGGCCGCTGGTCTCATAAAGGAAGTGCCGTTCGTGAGCACTTCCTTTATTACAGTGACCCGCGGCCGCCGGAGACCCAGGAGGGACACAGGGAGGCGTGCACTGTGCCCTCCGTGTCCCTCCTAACAGCAGGGGAGCGGGGGGAGCAGCGGCGGCGGCGGCGGCGGCGGAGGAAGGGGGGGGACGGGGGACGCACTGGGGGGGAATATCTGGCACTGGGGGCATATTTGCAGGGAGGGGGGGGGGGGGCGAATATCTGGCACTGGGGACATATATGGCACTGGGGGGAATATCTGGCACTGGGGGCATATCTGGCACTGGGGGGGATATCTGGCACTGGGGGCATATGTGGCACTGGGGGGGGATATCTGGCACTGGGGGCATATCTGGCACTGGGGGGGGGATATCTGGCACTGGGGGCATATGTGGCACTGGGGGGGGGATATCTGGCACTGGGGGGAATAACTGGCAGGGAAGGGATATCTGGCACTGGGGCATTGTCTGGCACTGGGGGCATATGTGGCACTGGGGGGGGGAATATCTGGCACTGGAGCATATCCATATGTGGCAATGGGGGCATATATAGCTCTGGGGGCATATGTGGCACTGTCGGGGAATATCTGGCACTGGGGGTATATGTGTACCTGGCACATGGGGGGGGCTATATTTGGCACTGGGGGCATGTGAGTACCTGGCACCGTGGGGGAATATCTGGCACTGGGGACATATGTGGCACTGGGAGCACAGCCCTAGCAACAAGGACTACCTCCTAGCAACGAGCATGACACCCAGTGCATGAAACCCCTGGCAACGAGCATGACACCCAGTGCATGAAACCCCTGGCAACAAGCATGACACCCAGTGCATGAAACCCCTGGCAACGAGCATGACACCCTGAGCATGAAAACCCCTGGCACCGTGCATGGAACTAAGAGCATGAAACCCCTGGCAACGAGCATGACACCCAGTGCATGAAACCCCTGACAACGAGCAGGTATTTGAAAAGTAATTAGAAGCCTTACTGTAGGACTTAATGTGTAATGGGCATTACGGTGTGTGGCATAATGTATCACGGACATTGCGGTGTGTGTCATAATGTGTCGCAGGCATTACGGTGTATGGTATACTCTATCGCTGGCATTGTGATATGTGGTATAATGTCTCAGGGTCATTGCAGTGTGTGGCATAATGTATCACAGACATTGCGGTGTGTGCCATAATGTGTCAGGCATTACGGTGTGTGGTATACTATATCACGGGCATTGTGGTATGTGGTATAATGTCTCAGGGTTATTACAGTGTGGCATAATATATAACGGGCATTGCGGTGTGTGGCATAGGGTATAACGGGCATTGCGGTATGTGTCACAGGCATTACGGTGTATGGTATACTATATCACGGGCATTGTGGTATAATGTCTCAAGGTCATTGCAGTGTGTGGCATAATGTGTCCCAGACATTGTATGTGCTATAATGTATCAGGGGCAGTGCAGTGTGTAGCATAATGTATAACGGGCATTGCGATTCCTGTCATAATGTGTCACAGGCATTACGGTGTGTGGCATAATGTGTCTGGGGCATTACAGTGTGTGCATATTGTGTCATGTGCATTATTGTGTGTGGAATAATGTCTAAGGGCCATTGCAGTATGTGGAATAATGTATACTGGGCATTACTATAAGGAGGAAAAATGACAAATAATGTAAGGGGCATGAATCAGGATTATTTTTCTTTTCTGTGGTGGCCAACGTCTGGGCGTGCAGGTTGCAAAACTGGGGTATAAGGTAGTCTTTTCCTGCAATACCACGCCCATTCCAACGAAGCCACGCCCATTCCAACGAAGCCACGTCCCTTATGGTGCCCCCCCTGTAATTTTTTTCTGGATCCGCCCCTGAGAATGACAGAGGGTATTCGCAGGTTCTTGCATGACATTTTTATTTCCAAAAAGGACTTCAGGTGATATAAAACCAGGCCTTGTCCTGTGCTTACCATGTGATGTATTTTGCACTTTCTAGACACATTTTATACAAAGTACATTTCTATATTCCATTGTGGACAATTCAAACTGTCTCTCTTCCTTTTTGTACCCTGCTAAACCACACAAAAAATCAATGATACCTCAATAAAAGTGCATTTAATTGCTTAAAGAAGTTATGTTCCTTTTCTATCCACTATGTGCATTTTCAGTCAATCCTCATCCACAAATGTTCTTAAAGACTATAGAGTACTGTATCGCTCTGTATATATGGAGATACACAAACTCAATAACAGCAGTATTTCTGTGTCAGGTGTACAGTATGTTAACTGTACAAATGTGTATACATATGCCTCAGATAGCAAATACATGCAGTTTGATAGTGTTAGTATTAAATGTGAAAGTACATTTATTGTATACATAATGTAATGTGATGAATGATGAAGTGTCATGTACAAGCAAAATAGAATTTTACTACAGTATAAAACATCTCAACATCTGTTGTTATCTGCTTAAAAAAACTATCTGAATCTTCTTTATTGTAGTAGTTCAAATGGAACTGATAAATAAGTAATCCAAAAACACACCTGTGGCCACAACACTAACAAATCAAGTGCTGTCAGTTTACAACGTCATTATGTAAGCAGTCAATCCAAAGTGGCAAGATTTTTCTGTAGGTGGCATCATCATCAACACATGTCTGTGCTCCACAGCTCCAGTACCCATATCCAGGATCCAAGGCTTCTAGGAAGTGCATCTGGGAAAGCATCTAAGTCTCATTAGGTTACATCTCTATGGAGTTTTCTACTTTCAAATGAAAATATCCTTCGGGAACTTAACTAACCCATGCCCACCCCGGCTCCACTGCGCAAGGCATAAGGGACCGAAAGTCTAAAATATGCCCTAAGCTAGGTATGAAAGTATTTTGGAACACATGCACAAACTGGAAAAGAGTATTGATGCCACAAAAGTTGACATATGGCCAAGCTCTAAATTAGTTGTTAATATACTATGCTGGAGAGAACCTTTGCGACCATGCTTCAAGTATCTATGAAAAGCAAGAATAAAGTACAAGTCTTTGTGCCCCACAATTGTGTCACTACCTTGTGGTTCAAACAGAGGTCTGAACTAAAATATGTTGGTTCATCTAAATGTTTTCTAGATTAATACCATTAAGTGGCTTGGAACATGCTTAAAGAATGGACACAAGCAGAACATCCGGAGGCCATTGCGTTAAATCATTAAAGCATAAACAGAAAAGAAAAAAATACAATCTTTTATTGAACTTAATATAAAATCTAACAAATCTAGTTACTAATGTATTTTTTAGGCAACGCTTTAAAGGTTACACGATTTCTAACAAGGCCCTAAAAATACTCATACAGTATCGTTTATTTTTCTCTTTCTTGCCCTTCTGGCTGTAAGATGTAATCATATTCCATTCACAGAAAATTATTTTGTTTCAGCCATCCCAGAAAGCCTACAGTTCTTCAAGACAATATATTTTAATTGCGGTAAAGTATCTGCATTGTCTCTTATTTCTTTGAACTTCGATTAATTTAGATGAACCTTTCATACTTTCAACATAATTTCATGAAACCATTTCCTTTCAATTCCACTTCATTAGATCACATTTTCCCACAATGAACCTCTGAACAGTGAAAAACTGAACAAAACATCAAAAAATAAATTATCCATAAAAAAGTCACGTAATAGACATTTACGTACTAACCTTGTTATACAGAGCTCCATTTACATATTCCCATTCTTTTCTGATTGGGAACTGTCATGATATTAAAACCAGATTAATTTACTGCCAAAAATATAAGAGTTTAGATGTGCAAATGCCTCTAGCAGCAACTCACTCATTTTCACGTTATGTGCCTGACGCTGAACAAACACTATGACAATAAGTGTGGTATAACTTGCAAAATCATGATGAGCATAGACAGAATGGTTCATGCTCATCATGAAGCAGGTGGACACCTATACACCCATCAGGGATGGACTGGGGCATTGTTTCTGGGACATTATTTCTGTAGACCTATGGTGAGCATGTTCACTGAGAAAATGGTCGTGGTCACACATAGCTGGGGCATGGGCACACAGTACAGGTCTCAGGGGCATGGCTGACTAAGAATGCTGGCTGAACAGAGTGCTGCAGTTGCTCGGCCAGGCCTTCAAACAGCCAAAGTACCCATCAGGCCATCTACCTTTCTGGCAACTACAGAGGCGAGATTGGAGAGGAAATGGACTTTATAATGTAGCCAGTACAGAAAAGGCATTGTAAAGACATGCAGTCTGTGACACAGATGGGATATAGATGCATATATGCTTAAGCTACAGTAGCTGTCTTATTAGCATATCATCCAGGAAAGCTGCAAAATAGAGTATTATCCACTCACTGGCATTAGCGAACCACTTGCATTTGGCTGTTTGCAAATGCACCGCTGAAACATATTGGTGTATTTACAGTATAGCTTAGTCATATACTGTATTATGTTAGTGTCTAAGCAAATGTTTTTTGTTATTCTTGTATGTGAGTATTAGAGAAGTGTTTGATGTTTTATTGATGCCTAATAGCATATGTATGTGGGTTTTGCAAACAAAACAAATGGCTATACGTGGAAGGACGTACAATTTTCAATGATGCAACCAATGGTGTTTAATACCAATCAGTATTTCAGCATATACAGACACTAACTGTGAACAGTGAACATCTGAGTCCTTGCACATTTGGATTCACGGATGCACACAGGGGAAAGACTTTGTACACAGGGGAAAGACTTTGTACACAGGGGAAAGACTTTGTAGCAGCATTTGCATAAAGTCGCAGACGGGTGATCCCCAAAAGACACAGCTGCAGAAACATCTGGTTCCAGCTCTGAATCAGCCCAGTGACTGTAGAATTTAGCTGTACTCCTCATAGTGATTGTTGTCATCTCTAATAGTAATTATCACAGTGACTGTGGGCAGTTTTGGCAGTACAGTACTCTTCAGTAATTTAAGGAGAATACACTTGGTCATCATGACTGTGTCTATGACATTACCAGTGAACAGGAGCGGTGATTTATGATTTTTTTTCTTTATTTTTTGGGGATAATCTGCTTTATGAATTATTAAGTACCTATAAGGACCATATTTATAGACGTATTATTTATTTCAGATAACAGGCTACATGTAATAGCCTCCGATTTGCCAGAGGTGTGGGACTTTCTGTGAGTCTGCCCATTGATTAAAGCAGCTATCATTTACAAGGCAAAACCAGGTTGGTTTTGCCTTGTAAATGATTGCTGCTTTAAATAAATGGGCAAAATCGCAGAAAGTCCTCCACCTACGACAACTTCAAGGCTATTACATTTAGCCCAAAGCATATTTTACATTTGAAAATTATGTATAGTCTATGCTAGTGGTTATCAAACTGTGTGCCTAGGCACCCTAGGGTGCTTCAGGGTACTTGCAGGGGAGCCTTGGACTGGTGGTCCAGGATCAATTCAAATTATTTATGGTCAATGCAATAAACAAAACCAGTGCTGATGGCTTTCAGTCATAAAATATGTAGACAAACAGAAGCAAATCCTGCCCCTCACCACACAACTGAACCTAAGGATTACATATATACATGATTTACTTAATTTAATATTTCTATCTAAATTTCTCAATAAGAAACATTTGGCCTAGGGCACCATCAAAAAAATTCTGATACTGTAGGGTGCGTGATTCAAAGAAGTTTGGGAATATGGTCTATACATAACTTGTATAGAGTAATTCAAGGCTTCTCATGAATTAAGAATAAACTAATTCTTGTTAATGTCATTATTCTGTTTTTAGTATGTAATAGTGTTAATTCAGACAAATGGCATGTCATGGGTACAAACACTCAGAATAAATTAACACATTTATGAAAGTCTCAGATTACTGCTGAGTTACAATTCTGATATCAGACAACTCTCTCCTTTCTTGTCTCTGGTTCAGTGTGGCGCAGATGATGATACCAAACAGTGGAGTGACTACTTTTCTCCATTTAAATAGGCTGAGTGACTGCTTAGAAGACATGTGTATGCTTATTCAAGAAAGAAATTAGTTTGAAATATCACTATAATCCAATTGTTTATTATATTTTATATGGGATACCAATAAATCTGTCCAAGCTAGTTTAGAATATATTTGGAAAATAAGTAATAATTTATCTGTTTTCAAAGTTTCTTTGCTTAATTCTATGTAATATCAAAGACATGCAGGTATACATAAGACAATATTTTTAATATAATCACTTTTCAGGATGAATGAAGCATTGTTTCAGTGAGTTGTAAGTGTACTGTACCAACCAGTTTATTTATGTCTATATGGCGTAGAATGCATTTTTACATATACAGTACAGTTGGTGTGGCGGTATTCAGATCCTTTCATTGGAAGATGCATCTGAATGTAGGGGCCGATTCAGATCTGATCCCTAGGCTGCATTTTCTCACAGCCTCCGATCAGATCTGAACTGTGCATGCGTGACTATCCGATTGCAGGCCTGCAAAAATCGCTGCCCAGCGATCAGGTCTGAATTACCCCCTAAGTTACCAAATGCATCCAACAAAGGTGGATCTCTATAGAGGAGTGGAGCATATTGATATAACTTTTTAAGATGCTATTGACTTATATTTCAGTCTTGTGCTATCAGTCTTCATCTTCTGTTTGACTTCTCCAAGTTTTGATAGGTCAGAGATAGATATGCACATCAACATTTCTGATAATTTTGGAATGTGCTGACCTTGGGGGACTTTTTGATGGAAACAAGGCTTTGTGTAATAGGGTATTAATATAACGTGTGGAAGAGGTATAAAGGCCAAAAGGAAGTTCTAGGCTGAGCATTAGATACAGATGTTTCCTCATACAACTGTCATCTATATGCCATATTGTTGCGAGATGCCCAATGCAAATGAGCTTCTACGAGAGGTTTAGTGTACTGTCCTTTGCTTTCATTTCTCCAGCTTATTTGCATCGCAGAGTACAGTGAAAGTGTACTAGAGCTGCTGGGCTGTGACATTACCTGTGCAGGAATTAGCCTCAGCTGCTGCATCATAGCTCTTCTTACATAGATTCAGACTCGGTTGCACACAGATCTATTAATGATGCACATAATATTGATCAGCGCAGTCTAGCAAAGTATTCTTGTCCCTTTCAGAAGTTTTACTTATGCAAATAAGATGCATATTTGGAGGGAGAAAGTCGCTTGGTGTTGCCGAG
This sequence comes from Pseudophryne corroboree, assembly GCF_028390025.1. NCBI lineage: Eukaryota > Metazoa > Chordata > Amphibia > Anura > Myobatrachidae > Pseudophryne > Pseudophryne corroboree. The sequence continues at coordinate 279,073,606 of NC_086454.1, read as the reverse complement.
TTGCCCAGGACCTCTCACATGGAATGAGAATTTCTCTACAGCAGCCACTATAAAATGGGAGCCATATGGAACAAAATTCATATATCCAACTTGTTCTGAGTCAACAAAAAAATCAGTATGCCTCCAAAGTAGAACAGAATTCCTGGAGTGCCTTTCTTACAAATGCACACTTCACAGAATGTAGTTTAGAAACACATTCATCAGTGATTACATTAAGACATCTCTAAGACCAGTTTATTTACTGAAAGTAAATTGCAGCTCAATCAAAGAATATCAAAACTTCCACATAAAGTTATACAGGTGGCAACAATCCTTGCAGAACAGCTGATCATCTCCTGTGATTGCAGCATTAGTATTGTTTTGTTTCCCTTTACACAGTTTTGTGTTAAAGGCACCTATGGACTTTGCACAGCGGGCCTGTTTTAGAGTTGTGCTTAAAGATGCACAAAGTATTTACCTAAACAGACCTCTGCACACTTGCATTTCTATGTCTACATTTTGAGCTGCAGAAATCTGAAGATTCTTCTACATCAGGGATGGTGAACCTTTGGCCCTCCAGCTGTTGTTGAACTACACATACCAGCATGCCTTGCTACAGTTTTGCTATTTAGCCATGCTAAAACTGTTGCAGGGCATGCTGGGATGTGTAGTTCAACAACAGCTGGAGGTCCCAAGGTTCCCCATCCTTGTTCTACATGGAGGCATGTGCTCACCAGAACTCATAATATAGACTTATCTTACCATACAACCTATACCAGGCTCTTTGTGTGTTGCCATTTTCTTTGCTCATGATCTACAACTCGCTCATTGGATTAGTCAATCTAACATAATATAACTGTGTTTTTCAGTAACTGATTTATATGTTCTCTAGCAATGCTTGTTCAAGTTCATATGGTTGATCATGTTGATTTACGCAACCTAGATTTGTTATCATCAAGTTGCTGATGCATAAATGAGTGCCTAAATTACGAAGAGGGAGATACGATCAATAGGTGTAAAGAGTGAAGTGGAGAAGTTGCTCGTTGCAGTAAATCAGCTTGTACTGTACTTATCTTTGTATAGAATGTAGTTTACATATACTACCTCAAAGTTGATTATTTGCTACAGTATGAGCAACTACTACACTTGTCAAATTCTCCACTATTTACACTGTTTGATAGATCTCTCCCTGTGAAACAAAGCACATACAAAAATACTATATATTCATCCATAGCGGTATAAATCTCTTGACACTTACGTAAACTGCATTGGCAACATATGCGAATGGTTTGTGATTAGTCATCATCTTTATCATCAGTGTGTATTATACCTGCTCTGTGGCAGCTGTGTAAGATAGTAGGGTATATGGGTGCTTCTGTAGGTTTACCTGAGCCTCATTTGCAAGGACATTGCCTTACTGTACAGTTGTCATTTGCACACTACCTTCCCTCCCTCAACCCACTTCTCTAGTCATAAGAGGTAAGAGCCTGATCTGCACAGCAGCGGGCTGGGGCAGTTGGCAAGGTGGCATATGCTCTCCAGGCCAGATCCATATATAATGGTGTGGGTCGACAACTGTGGCTGCCTGTTGCTTTACAGACGCAGGATACAGCCATTTAAAGTGGTGATTGCCCTCTGCTCAGGCATACTCTATTGGCCGGGCATGTAGAGGAGGGAGCGTAGAGACATCTTCCATATGACCATGACCAATTCCTGATCATGCAGATACAACTGAATTATGAATTCAATTTGGTTAATTGTTTAAATGAGTAAAAATGGGGCCAATTACTATTTTACATAGGGCAACTTAGTGTTGTATAACTTTTTCTTTCAATAAATTAAATAATCTTTTAAAAATGATTGCATTTACTTATGGTCAATTTTATTTGGAGATCTGAAACAATGAATTGTGACAAATGATCCAAAATAGAAGAAATTACACTAACAGATGGGTCCTCGCTCTCATCCAACCTGCGATTGCTGAGAATATATTGCAGTTGGTGTGCCCATGGCATGAACATTCATGGGCACTGTGTATGCACCTGTGATTCATAAGATTGCATAGCTGCATAGGCTACTGCAACAGATCACACTGGGTGTGACTAGTCACAATCACAACTTATGCACACATGCAACCTGTTCCCAGCTAAATTGAGGATGGACACATCTGTATTACTGAAATTTATTAAGAGAAAATACTATATCATCTCGTTGCAGTCAGGTTTAGCTCGCTGTTTCGCCAGGCTAGTGTCTAAGGATTTGCGTATGGGTCAGCCAGCTAAGGTGATATAGAACTATTTAGTAAAATACTGGGTAGTTACTAAACGATACATTTTACTTGGATATATTACATCTGCCTTACAGATGAAAAATGATACAGAAGTATTCTGCACTCCTTACTGCACTTACTTCCAAAAGTAAAATGCTCTGTGACTTAAAAATACATCATAGCAGCAGAACTGCCTAATGTTTTTCATTTACTGTAGATATGTATTATGTTTGGGCTGTAAGGTATACACAGTGATCAGGGAGTCAGAAATGAAAATCTCTCAATCCATTTAGTATTTGATTGATATGTTTCCCATGGATTGTAGAATTTGGCATATTTTGGACTCTCATTTTGAATAACTATATAGTAATTAAAAAAATTTTTTTCTTTATTATAGAGATTTATAAACTCAAGTATGAAGAAACTTCTAAGGAGACGTCTATAAATCGTTTAACCTTAAATTTCAAGCACACAAGAGTTCTAGGACCACAATAAAGATATGCTGCATTAATCCAACTGTACATATACAACTCTGCTTTTTTCAATTTGTTATCTGATTGAATATCAACTCATTGTTCTGCTTCCATGTGCAGTGTGGGTTATTACATAGAATCAGTATTACTAATACTCAATACAGTAGCACTCTTGTGAATGAGCCCCAGCTGTAACAAAATAATTACACCCCTTGGCAAGCTTTACACCAGGATGGAACTGTAGCTTAATCTCCTCCCTGGAGAAAAGTTGGACAAGTCAAAGGTATAATTTTAAGATGATCATTAAAGCAATTAAAATGGGTTGCCTGCTGATTCAAATCAATAAAATGAGAAAGAAACATTAACTTGATATTTTATATTTGCAATGTTTATAAATGCATAAAAATCTATAGAAATAAGGACTTAATATGACAGTGTACCTTCAGGAAAATTGAAGTGAGGCTGTGTTTTATATTTTAATATTATTGCCCCTTTAAATTCAGCAGCAAAGCCAACAATGATACAATGGCTTTGAAAATGAGCTTAGTAAATTTGTGTTTTGTGTGCAATATTGTATGACTAAATATAGATCCTCCTAGCACCTCACACATTGTGTTCTAATTGCTCAAGCTAAGCTCACTGCAAAAATGGTTGTGTTATAAAGAACGTTTAGGGTATATATTAAACTAGAACAAAAACGTATATCTATGCTTTCATACATAGGCAAAAAGGGACAAAGGGAACATTTGCCATAAGCCTATCAGGAGCCTATCAGAACAATTGGAGGAGAGCGGCCATTGGCATCATAGAAATTCAGCCTCAATAGTACTGTAGATACACTGAAATAACTCATCAGCATCCTGATCCCCTAAGTAGATAACAGGCTTTCAATAGTCTATTCTTTGAAGCTTTCAAGAAGTTTTCTTTGCTTTATGTGGCACAAGACACAACTGGCAGAATGGCTTAGGTCTGAATATATTTAGGATAATGTTGAGTCTCTAAGCATAAGGATATTTCTATCAGAGTAGCACCATGGACAGCTCCATTGTAAATACTGATAAAGCGTATTAAACCTGTAAGGTACTGATTCAGCACATTTACTATGTAACTAAATAAGTTGTACCCAGACATTTGTTAATACCAGCTATACATGTAGCCATGGTTAAAAACAAAAGATAAACTGATGAGTTTGTACGAGGAAGGCATGCTTGCTTGTCTATTTGTCTGGGATCCATGGATGGAATGGTAGTCCGTGGAGGCAACAGTCACAGAGTTTTTGAATTCACTGAAGTTGACCAAAAAGATACATAACTACATAGTAACATAATAGTATGGTTGAAAAAGACAGTGTTTACCTAGTTTATTTTTTGTTACATGTGTCAGCTTCTGTATGTTGATTTACAATGTAGTGAAAAAAAGTCACACAACCCCTTAAACAAAAATCTGATTAATTCTCTAGTTCAGTGGTTCTCAAACTCGGTCCTCAGGACCCCACACAGTGCATGTTTTGCAGGTAACCCAGCAGGTGCACAGGTGTAGTAATTACTCACTGACACATTTTGAAAGGTCCACAGGTGGAGCTAATTATTTCACTTGCAATTCTGTGAGGAGAACTGCAAAACATGCACTGTGTGGGGTCCTGAGGACCGAGTTTGAGAACCTGTGCTCTAGTTTAATCATTCCAACAATGAGCTCTAGTTATCACAGATGGAGATACAGTAACCATCGTCACATTTATCCAATGTATCACCAAATGCCTATTTAATGATATTAGTGGCCTGAAAACAATTACAGTGAAGGGTCATTTTGTGGGTTGATGGTGAAAAAGTCTGTCTTTGAATCATAGTGTATGTTCCCTTGAACAAGCACAGTCCTTGGTATGAAAAGCCCATAATTGTGTTGCCCTTAGGTATATTTATATTTATACATATAATTAATATACATAATAATTAGGCTATCTCTAAGTTGACGTTTTTACTGTAAACAGTTTTATCCTTAGCTTTTATAACTGCTATTGGACCTGACAATTCAATTCAACATGCTATTGAATAGTGCCTGGAGCTATTCAATTAGCCACAGACTTTTGCTATCACCCTCCCGAAGTGTGAGCAGAAATCCAACAAAACTAGCTATTATCTTTTAAAAAGGTGTTAGATAAATAATAAGTAGAGTCTGATTGATTGCTACCGGCAATATCATGAGTTCTATAAACCAACGCTTTAGGAAATATACCCCTAAGTGTTATAATGCCTACTGTGAATAAGTTTTCCTAGATCCTTAAAAATACCATATTTATTACTATAACTCTAATAATAATAATAATAATAATAATAATAATTATAATTACTATTATTATTATTATTATTATGAATTTGAGAGCATACTAAAGAAGTTACATGTGGTAAAATGCATTTGCTAAGAATGTATTGTGCATCATATTTATTTATTTAAATGTTTTGATCTGAAAATCTATATATATATATAAAAGGCAAATACCACTGACTCATCACAAAATCTCCTGAACCATAAGGACTATTAACTTGAAATTTAGTCATTAGCTTGATTTTGTGAAGTAGGCACCCACTAAGAAAATATTTTTCAGAATTCCGTCCACAAAGGGGTTAAAAGGGGTGAGATAATTCCTCCCTCACAGAGGAGAGTTAAGACAGCCCACCCAGCTGGGGCTATATGAATACATGGTGCAGGCAATACCAAGTCACTGAGGGGGGAGGACACAATGCTCTGTTCCTGGACATCATTGCATTAGCAGTTGCAAAGCACTCCATTATTCAAATAGGGGAGCTACATCAACTGCCACACCTAAACACTGTCAAACATCACTGGGTGTGGCTCCCCTGTTTGAATATTGGACTGTTCTAAAACTGCCACTGGCAATAAAGTGCAGCCTTTTGGTTCAGAACATTTTGTGATGAGTCAGTGGTATTTTTCCTTTTTATATATAGATTTCAGATGTAAGTACTTAACAAACCTATTTCCAGTCAGGAGAGGATAGTGTCTCAATTATCAAAGGTTATCCTGTCACTTGAACTAAACATTGCTAAACCTCTCCGAGAGCAATAGGAGGAAAGGAGACAGAGATATTTTGACTCTTCAATGCCTTAAAGAAAAGCTTAATAGTCCGCTTGGCCTATCGTTCCAGCATTTACAGCACTGAGCAGGGCAGCATCAGAGGCGGGATGGGGTACAGATGGAGGCGGTTATTTTCCTCAGTGCCAGCCTTTTGACAACATCAATCCAGGAAATGTGTGCCCGGAAGTGTGTCCTGACAAAGATTGGCAGCAACAGGAGGAGCATGTCCTGTTGTAAGTCTAATTAGTTTACCAGGAAGTCTTTCAAAATGAAAGTTATACATACATGGAAATACTTTAAATTCCATAGTGAAACACATGTATTCAGCTAGTGTCTCATACAGCAATTCTGCAATTACGTCAAACATCCCCTGTAAGTGCACAAGGTCCCATGAGACTCTGCTAGCCTTGGGCATATTTTTTACTGAAAATGCATCTTAGTCACAATGTTATGTGAATAGAACAGTCCAGGAGACTGTGCTGAATAATTTGAAATGTGACACTGAGTCTCTGAATCTTTATACGAAATGCTATGATGCAGCTGCCATGGCTATTTTCCATGAAAAGTTCAGTTGTGCTTCATATGCAGACTCAGTTGCATGCAGATATGCAAATGTCATATAACAAGTAATCAGCATAGTCTCCTGGTGTGCCTTAATCACATCATGTTGTGACTGAGACGCATTTTGACAAAAGATGCGCAACGCTAGTGGAGTTACATGGGACTTGGCAGCTCACTTGCACCAGACATATCATGCTGCGTGGCATACTGAGGCTAGATGTACAGTATGAGGGCACATCTGTATATTGTTATGGGTTTTATCACACTTATACATGACACCCTCTGCAATGGATGCATCACTAGACCAGTTTGGGATAAATTTGAGAATCTTTTATACAACTGGTATTGCACTGAGTGAATAATGCAGCAGTAGAGCAGTGGATAGGTACACAAGAAACTAAACACACAGAAGCAGGTAAAAGCAGGAATAGCAGTTTTGGAGTAGTTGAAAGATTTCTGAACACTGGGGTAACAACTGTTAATAAATGGAGCACAAAGTATACCATAAACTCCCATGGCTGAACACTAATTTAAACCAGGTTACAAAGCAAGTTAAGTAGCTGACTGAGAAGTACAGTGATGCAGACACAGAAACGTTGGTATCCGGACTCCAGGTCGACAGCACAAAGGTCGACAAACCTTAGGTCGACACCAATTGGTCGACACACCTTAGGTCGACGTGGAAAAAGGTCGACATGAGTTTTTCACGATTTTTTTCTTTTTTTGACCTTTTCATACTTAACGATCCACGTGGACTACGATTGGAACGGTAAAGTGTGCCGAGCAAAGTGGTAGTGGAGCGAAGGCACCATGCCTGAAGCATGGCGAGCGAAGCGAGCCATGCGAGGGGACGCGGTGCACTAATTGGGGTTCCCGGTCACTCTACGAAGAAAACGATACCAAAAAAACATAAAAAATCCATGTCGACCTTTTTCCATGTCGACCTTGTTCCTGTCGAAATTTTGTCCATGTCGACCCAAGGTGTGTCGACCAATTGGCGTCGACCTAAGGTGTGTCGACCTTTGTGCTGTCGACCCTCAGTCCCAGACCCAGAAACGTTGGGTACACACTATACAATATATTGGCCAATCTTGCAATCCACAATGGATTGCCACAACCATTGTATACTGTGTACACCCAATTCATCATTTGATGAATTGTCGGGACGCATCTTTCCATCTGACGTGCTGCATGCTAGATGGAACTATGCGATGTATGATGCACTGGGGTAGCATTACTCCAGTAACCATATACAGTATCATGTCATCGTATGTCAGATTGTGTAGTGTGTACGCAGGCACAATGTACATTATTGTTACATCATATTGGACTATTAGTACATTGACACTTCATTCATTTGTTTACCTAGCTTAATAGTCCAGGATATGAACTAAAATAAAGCTAGTCAGCAATAGGTGCACATACAGATCTCAGGAAAAGTATAATTTGCAAAAACACAGCCCATGACAAGTGGGCCAAAATGCTGTAATGATGGATCTGCATACTAATGCAAACACTACTAATACTGGAGCTGTAGATATTGTGCATGCAAAAAAGGACTACAGTGGAGAGTAATCTTACCAAGGTGTACCAGATCTTGATATTGCAAACTAAACCTCATTCAGGTTAGATTGTTAATTTGTGCATGCGTTGATCTTTACAGTGGCAGCCGTGGATTGGACACAGTGGCGTCACAAGGGGGGGTAATGGCCCGCACATGGAAGTAAGCCACTGAAGGGTGTAACATTATGTGCAGCACTCTGCTCCTGTCACTGTGTAGGAGCCGGCGCTGCAGCCACAGCACTACCCAGGGGCAGCCTGCACCTTCTGAACCACTTGAGTGACGAAAAATGGGGGTTGGGACGTGAAACCCCACCCACTTTCCACAGAGCCTCGCCCCTTTTCTGTAGCGCCGCACCGGGTGTTAATGTTATTAGTGACGTCTCTGGGCGGCTGGCGACGGACCATTGCGGGGAAGTGCATTGGCCGAACCGTTCTTGTCACATGCAGCCGCTCTGATAAACAAAATGGCGATGGAGCATGGCAGATAGAGCATGTAGAGGGAATGTTAAGGTTTGATTAAAAAAAAGAGCTGGGTGCTGAGAAAGCCCTTGAATTCATACTGTACAGTTGTTGGAGATTGGAGGAGAGTCTGGTTAGATGGGTCAAATAGTTTCTTGTTTGGGCAGATGAATAATGACTATTAGCGTTAAATTTACTAAAGTTTCTAAAAATGGAGAGTGTGGTGTTACCCATCGCAACCAATCAGATTCTAGCTATCTTTTCTTAATTAGTTCTAGGAAATTATAGACAGAATCTGATTGGTTGTTGTAGGCAACACCACTACTTGTTGGTTTTAGAAGCTTTAGTAAATCTAGATCTTAGAGTGGATATCAGTCATAGGGAAAGATGCACTATGCCTTGTAGAGTGATAAACTGTAGAGCGATAAAGTACCAATTATGTACTAACTACCATGTTAAAGGCTATGACTGAAACAGAGATATGCGTGGACCCCAGTGTTTTGGTTATGATTGTAATCAGAGATGTGCGGCGGACAATTTTCAGTTTTGTGTTTTGGCTTTGGATCTGGATCTCCATTTGTATTTTGGATCGGGATTGGTTTTGCCAAAACCTCCCTTTCGGGTTTTGGTTTTGGATCTGGATTTTTAAAAAACAAACAAACAAACAAACAAACAAACAAACATAAAAACAGCTAAAATAACAGAATTTTTTTTTTTTAATCTTACTGTATTATAAACCTCAATTACATTAATTTCCACTCATTTCTAGTCTATTCTGAACACCTCGCAATATTGTTTTAAGTCAAAAGGTTGCACCGAGGTAGCTGGACGACTAAACTAAGAAACACAAGTAGGTGGCACAAACACCTGGCCCATCTAGGAGTGGCACTGCAGTAGTAGAAAGGATGGCAGTTTTAAAAATTAGGCCCCAAAGAGCACATGATACAAAGAAAAAAAAGAGGTGGAATTGTCATTGGGCCACCCAGGCTCATGTTGTTTAAACAGGACATGCACAGTTTAATAAACCCATCATTTCAGCGACAGGTGGTCCCCCTGGGAAAAGCTTGCCAAGTTCTCAGAATCATAGCTAGATATAAAGATACCATCTCCATATTTGAAGAATTTTCAAACTATGAGAAGAGGCAAGAGGTAGAGGACAGTGTCAAGAAGGTGATTAAAAATGAGAGAGGCACACGAAATCAGGAACAACACACAGGCTTTCACCTCCACTATATTGCTATGGAAAAGAAAGGACTTTTACTAAGCAAATAAATAATTACCACATTACTGGACAAACTGAAAAACTAGGGGCCAGAGCATTCGACTTTGTACCCGCTTCTCCATTTTCAGGGATTACGATAATCTCTGATTTAATTCTGGGATGCAAATAAACTGGTGTATACCACAGGATGAAGATTGGATAGTTTCCCCTCCACGGAGTCTGGAGACTTACTTTGTGAAAATCTCATGAGTTTCTTTTTCCCCATTTTTTATTGCATTTGTATTTACATATTTTGTGGCAGATGCCTTATTTTTGTTTTTCACAGCTCCCAGTTACACACATGTGAGCATACCTGTGTGTCCCAGTGCACGAATGTGAGCATACCTATGTGTCTTGTTTATTTTATTCATATTTTATTTTTAAATAAAGCCCCCACAGCAGCCACGGATCAGGCAAGTTGAGTTCGAGTGGGTTAGGTACAGCGTTAAGCAGGACTGTGCAGTGATTTTTTTTATTATTGAGCCCCTGCCCTAGTGAAGCTTACCACTCTAGTCCAAACTCATTTCATATTACAAGTAGGACTGTGGGATACAGAAATACTAACCTCTGTGCAACCAGCATGCCTCAACCTGGCAAGAAATAAATTTTTCTGGCTGTAAGGCACCATGAGACTCCATACTGGGCATTTATTCAGTAACTGTTTGTGCCTCACAGGAGCTCCTGGCCCATGTAGTGCTGCAGTGCAATGGAAAGCTGATGCAATGCAAGATCATTGAAACTCTGTTCTTCTAACACTGCAAGGTCTTGCGATAACCCTATGCAGCCCTTAGGAAAAGAACCCTGTACAACAAATGTGCATCTTGTAAATAATCCCAAAATGTGGAACATTAATAATAATAAATCAAAATTAAGGTTGACTAACTGGAGCCATTCATTTGAGTCCCTAACATGAAATAATTGAGAAAAACCTCTGTCTAATGCTGGATACACAGTACACGCTAGAAGATATTTCTACTAGATATGAGCGGGTTCAGACAGGGCACCCCTAGAATAATATGCAGTGCCTCTGGACTTATACAGCAGATAGGCAGCACCCCTGGACTTATACAGCAGATAGGCAGCAACCCATGACTTATAAAGCAGATAGGCAATACCTCTGGACTTATATGGCATAGGCAGCACTCCTGGAGAAATACACAGCACAGCACACCGGCAGCATCACCCATGGACTTAAACGGCAGTGGTGCAGCACCCCTGGACTGATATGGCAGACAAAGAAAAGATATGCAAGATGTAATTGCTATTGGGCCCTCCCACCCAGCCTTACATTGTATAAACAAAACATGCACACTTTAATAAACCAATCTTTACAGCGACAGGGTCTGCCACAAGACTGTGGCTGAAATGATTGGTTTGTTTGGGCCCCCACAAACTGGCTCTACAGAGGCAAGATGTCATCCTCATCCTCCAATTCCTCACCCCCTTCAGTGTTTACATCCTCATCCTCACAGAGAAATAATTATACACCGAAGAGGTGGCTTTTTTGGTAATTTGTCCAGGCATGACAATGGGCTTTTTCATCCCATGGCCAACAACTGTCTCCACTGGTGCCTTATTCAAACAAACCACATCACCATAAGAATCCACATCGCCAACTTTCTCCTCAGAGCCAGCTACACCAATATCCTCCTCATCCTGGTGTACTTCTACAGTGACATCTTCAATCTCAATATCAGCAACTGGACTGGCCGTGCTCCTCCCAGTACTTGAAGGGCACATGCAAATGGTAGTAGGCGCCTCCTCTTCTCATACAGCATTGGGAGGGTAAGGCTTAGACATTGCACCCGCAGACACACTTGGACTCTCCATGGGGATTTGTGATATCTCTGAACACACAGTTGGTTTTTCCTGTGCTTTAACAAGCTTTTTTTTTTGAGAGGGAGGTGGGCTTCCATCTTCATGAGAAACTGAACCACCAGTCATGATCATAGGCCATGGTCTTAGCCTTTCCATGCCACTTCGTGTCGTGAACGGCATATTGCCAATTTTACATTTCTCTTTATATAATTTCTTTTTTTTGGGGGGGTTATTAATTTTTGCTTCATGTATTTTACATGCCTCTATGACATTGGGCATCGGCCTTAGCAGACATTGTTGATGGATTTGCATCGTCAATGTCATGACTGGTGGCAGCAGCAGCTTCAGCACTAGTACTAGGAACTGGAAGTGGTTCCTGATCTTTCACTATTATTTCATCCAAATTTTTGTTCTCCATTTAACAGGACAGCACCCCTTTATTATTACAGCACAAAGAACAGTGCCCCTTTATTACCACAGCACACCTGTATTTTTACAGCATACAGGACAGGGCCAGTGTACCTTTATTTTCACAGCACCCCTGTATTTTACAGCATAATTTAATTAAATTCAGTCCTATAAAACATTAGTTGATACCTCTGGGTTCTTTATTCTCTATTCTTTATTCCCACTATCCATAGTGGGGGCACCACACTTGCGTTCCCGTGGGTGGTCACCTCACTGTGGTTAAAAGGAACTTCAATATCCTCTGAATACCATCTAACCTATAAGCAAACTAGTGTGGTCTATTGATTCATTTGGAATTTATTACATAGAAAGGGAATTGTCACATTCTGGTTGTTGCATATATACATACATGGGTGTGTGTCAGCACATCCATGCATGCATGTTTATTCTCATATATATGTGGGTTTAATCATACTTAGGCATGTGCATTTGGTTCAAACTTTTAATTTATTAACTAATTTTTTAAATTATGTATGTTTCGGCAAATATATTGTTCAATAGGAACATGGTATATTCACTTTTCAACATTTATCATGGACAATATATTATATAAATGTGGATAAATGTACTCTGTTTAATCTATTGTACTTATCTGTGGATATAAATTGGTTTCTTACTTTAAAGAATATCTGGGGTCCAACCTTTTCAACTTCTTATATGACATACTTACCCTTGATCTAATGAATCAGTATCCATGACAACAACTAAACTTAAACAAACTTTACCAGGACACAGATATTTTTCCTGGTTTGTCATATCAGTCAGGTGACCAGCCCAAAGTTCGTGGGCTTCATGTTAGGCCAGAGGAGGCGGGGCGCACCCTCTCAGTAAGATACAACAAGTACTAAACTTAGTGGGCGTTGACTGTGGGGGAATGTACACACGCCTTTAGACCATATGAGATGCTATCCCGAGTCACATGTTGGTAAAGAACCAATGGGTTCTTTCTTTATGCTATCACATGAATACGACCACGTGACTGTGAAGTCGTGCATTCAGGGTCACCTGACCGTGATTTTACATCACAACATAGAGCTCTTGTGCATCAATGAAAACGGGAGCTCCTCCGATCATGTGACCTAATGCGGTCACATTATATGCTTAATCTAGCTCTATTTATCTTCTCCAATGAATTAAACTAATTTACTCTACTCGTTTTTATGACAATTTTGTATTTATTTAAATGTATTTCAGGTAGGATTGTCTCTTAACTAGTGATGAGAGGGTTCGGTTCGTCGGTATCCGAACCCCCCCCGAACTTCACTCTTTTTACACGGGTCCGAGGCAGACTCGGATCCTCCTGCCTTGCTCGGTTAACCCGAGCGCGCCCGAATGTCATCATCCCGCGGTCGGATTCTCGCGAGATTCGTATTCTATATAAGGAGCCGTGCATCGCCGCCATTTTTCACTAGTGCATTGGAGATGATCGTGAGAGGACGTGGCTGGCGTCCTCTCAGTTTCTATGTTCAGTGGGTTGCAAATTGTGCTGCAAATATCTGTGCTCAGTGTGCTGCAAATATCTGTGCTCAGTGTGCTGCAAGTGCAAATATCTACGTTCTCTGCCTGAAAAACGCTCCATATCTGACTGTGCTCAGTGTGCTGCAAATATCTGTGCTCAGTGTGCTAATTGCTTTATTGTGGGGACTGGGGACCAGCAGTATTATATAGTAGGAGGACAGTGCAGAGTTTTGCTGACCAGTGACCAGTGACCACCAGTATTATACGTTCTCTGCCTGAAAAACGCTCCATATCTGTGCTGCATTGTAGTATATAGTAGGAGGACAGTGCAAAATTTTGCTGACCACCAGTATAACTATATATATATATAGCAGTACGGTACAGTAGTCCACTGCTCTACCTACCTCTGTGTCGTCATCCATACCTGAGGTGCATTTCAGTTTTGCACAGTTTGCTGACCACCAGTATAACTATATATATAGCAGTATGGTACAGTAGTCCACTGCTCTACCTACCTCTGTGTCGTCAAGTATACTATCCATCCATACCTGTGGTGCATTTCAGTTTTGCACAGTTTGCTGACCACCAGTATATACTATATAGCAGTACGGTACAGAAGGCCACTGCTCTGCCTACCTCTGTGTCGTCAAGTATACTATCCATCCATACCTGTGGTGCATTTCAGTTTTGCACAGTTTGCTGACCACCAGTATATACTATATAGCAGTACGATATAGAAGGCCACTGCTCTACCTACCTCTGTGTCGTCAAGTATACTATCCATCCATACCTGTGGTGCATTTCAGTTTTGCACAGTTTGCTGACCACCAGAATAACTATATATATAGCAGTACGGTACAGAAGGCCACTGCTCTACCTACCTCTGTGTCGTCAAGTATACTATCCATACATACCTGTGGTGCATTTCAGTTTTGCACAGTTTGCTGACCACCAGTATATACTATATAGCAGTATGATACAGAAGGCCACTGCTCTACCTACCTCTGTGTCATCAAGTATACTATCCATCCATCCATACCTGTGGTGCATTTCAGTTTTGCACAGTTTGCTGACCACCAGAATAACTATATATATAGCAGTATGGTACAGTAGTCCACTGCTCTACCTACCTCTGTGTCGTCAAGTATACTATCCATCCATACCTGTGGTGCATTTCAGTTTTGCACAGTTTGCTGACCACCAGTATATACTATATAGCAGTACGGTACAGAAGGCCACTGCTCTACCTACCTCTGTGTCATCAAGTATACTATCCATACATACCTGTGGTGCATTTCAGTTTTGCACAGTTTGCTGACCACCAGTATAACTATATATATAGCAGTACGGTACAGTAGTCCACTGCTCTAACCACCTCTGTGTTGTCAAGTATACTATCCATCCATACCTGTGGAGCATTTCAGTTTTGCACAGTTTGCTGACCACCAGTATATACTATATAGCAGTACGGTACAGAAGGCCACTGCTCTACCTACCTCTGTGTCGTCAAGTATACTATCCATCCATACCTGTGGTGCATTTCAGTTTTGCACAGTTTGCTGACCACCAGTATATATATACTATATAGCAGTACGGTACAGAAGGCCACTGCTCTATCTACCTCTGCGTCGTCAAGTATACTATCCATCCATACCTGTGGTGCATTTCAGTTGTGCGCAGTATATATAGATGTAGGCCATTGCTATTGATATATTACTGGCATATAATTCCACACATTAAAAAAATGGAGAACAGAAATGTGGATGGTAAAATAGGGAAAGATCAAGATCCACTTCCACCTCGTGCTGAAGCTGCTGCCACTAGTCATGGCCAAGACGATGAAATGCCATCAACGTCGTCTGCGAAGGCCGATGCCTAATGTCATAGTAGAGAGCATGTAAAATCCAAAAATATAAAGCTCAGTAAAATGACCCAAAAATCTAAATCCAAATCGTCTGAGGAGAAGCGTAAACTTGCCAATGTGCCATTTACGACACGGAGTGGCTAGGAACGGCTGAGGGCCTGGCCTATGTTCATGGCTAGTGGTTCAGCTTCACATGAGGATGGAAGCACTCATCCTCCAGCTAGAAAACTTAAAAGAGTTAAGATGGCAAAAGCACAGCAAAGAACTGTGCGTTCTTCTAAATCACAAATCTCCAAGGAGAGTCCAATTGTGTCGGTTGCGATGCCTGACCTTCCCAACACTGGATGGGAAGAGGTTGCGCCTTCCACCATTTGCACACCCCCTGCAAGTGCTGGAAGGAGCACCCGCAGTCCAGTTCCTGATAGTCAAATTGAAGATGTCACTTTTGAAGTACACCAGGATGAGGATATGGGTGTTGCTGGTGCTGGGGAGGAAATTGACAAGGAGGATTCTGATGGTGAGGTGGTTTGTTTAAGTCAGGCACCTCTTTTTTTCTTTGCATCATGTGCTGTTTGGGGACTATTTTTTAAATCTGCCATCCTGTCTGACACTGCAGTGCCACTCCTAGATGGGCCAGGTGTTTGTGTCGGCCACTTGGGTCGCTTAGCTTAGTCACACAGCTACCTCATTGCACCTCTGTTTTTCTTTGCATCATGTGCTGTTTGGGGACTATTTTTTTGAAGTGCCATCCTGCCTGACACTGCAGTGTCACTCCTAGATGGGCCAGGTTTTTGTGTCGGCCACTTGGGTCGCTTAGCTTAGTCATCCAGCGACCTCGGTGCAAATTTTAGGACTAAAAATAATACAGGTTGAGTCTCCCTTATCCAAAATGCTTGGGACCAGAGGTATTTTGGATATCGGATTTTTCCGTATTTTGGAATAATTGCATACCATAATGAGATATCATGGTGATGGGACCCATGTCTAAGCACAGAATACATTTATGTTACATATACACCTTATACACACAGCCTAAAGGTCATTTTAGCCGATATTTTTTATAACTTTGTACATTAAACAAAGTGGGTGTACATTCACACAATTCATTTATGTTTCATATACACCTTATACACATAGCCTGAAAGTCATCTAATACAATATTTTTAATAACTTTGTGTATTAAACAAAGTTTGTGTACATTGAGCCATCAAAAAACAAAGGTTTCACTATCTCCCTGTCACTCAAAAAAGTCTGTATTTCGGAATATTCCGTATTTCGGAATATTTGGATATGGGATACTCAACCTGTATTGTGAGGTGTGAGGTGTTCAGTATAGACTGGAAATGAGTGTAAATTATGGTTATTGAGGTTAATAATACTATGGGATCAAAATGACCCCCAAATTCATTTAAGCTGTTTTTGAGGGTTTTGTAAAAAAACACCCGAATCCAAAACACACCCGAATCCGACAAAAAATTTTCAGGGAGGTTTTGCCAAAACGCGTCCGAATCCAAAACACGGCCGCGGAACCGAATCCAAAACCAAAACACAAAACCTGAAAAATTCCGGTGCACATCACTACTTTAGTACTTTTAACACTTTTTATATGAATTTGCTGGACGGTTTGTTTTATTAAGCTGATGCATGTAACACAGCTGTTACCAATTGTATCTTAGAGGAGGGTATATAAGGAGGTTTCAATACACACACACTTTATGCTCCTGAGGAAGCTGGACATTTGCTTTAACCCGTGAAATGTGTTGAGCTTGCCATCTACTCACCACCTTTTTGGATTTACAATATTCACTGAGCCACTTTTGGAAATCTGGTCTCCATACTGGCACTACTTTTGGACATCCATTCCATCAATTGGGATCACATTGCAGCATATTGCCAGTCTATGCCTCCAGCTAACAAATGGACTCTTCCTAAAGCTGATGCACCATTGAGGGATCATCCATACTCCAGTCTGGTAACTAACACTGCACATAGGGGGTAATTCCAAGTTGATCGCAGCAGGAAATTTTTTAGCAGTTGGGCAAAACCATGTGCACTGCAGGGGGGGGGCAGATATAACATGTGCAGAGAGAGATAGATTTGGGTGTGGTGAGTTCAATCTGCAATCTAAATTGCAGTGTAAAAATAAAGCAGCCAGTATTTACCCTGCACAGAAACAAAATAACCCACCCAAATCTAACTCTTTTTGCACATGTTATATCTGCCTTCCCTGCAGTGCACATGGTTTTGCCCAACTGCTAAAAAATTTCCTGCTGCGATCAACTTGGAATTACCCCCATAGTGACTGTGTTTAATTTGATTGGAAGTTGCCCTAGCCGAATGCTATTGGAGTCACATAATCCATTTCTCAGTAGGCTCACAATTATAAACCATAAACACATGCTATAGGTGGTACTAATCCTTTATTTAATCTGTTTTATAAAACGTATTTATGTAATAAATGTTATTAATTATTTTACAAAACAAACCGTCCCACTTGTAGAGTTTTTTGTACATGAGACAGCCAGCGCTTGTTTATATATTCTTTTTTGTCCTATTTAAGGGGACTTGACCTTCCCCTACCAGCTGCTGTTGACCGCGCACTTGCTAACTATTTACAAGTATGCTAGGAACTGCTGTGAACTATTTTGGTTACCTATTATTTTGGATAGCTGGTAACTGCTAATATTCAGTTATGAATTGACTATATGTGGAAAAGCTGTGGAAAAATAAACCTGCATTTCCAAACTTTACCCATTGTTTGTGATCCTTGTCACATTTGGCACCCGAATAGGAACCCTTTTGTAGAACATTGTTACATGGAAAAGAGTCCTGGAAGGTGACTGGATCTACCAACTGCGGCAATTGTTCACAGTTTATAATGGTGTATGTAAATTAGAGGCCACTAATGCTGTATAGTGTGTTTACTTATGGCAGTGTGGCCAGGAGAGGTGAAACACACACAAAGAAAGCTGTTATTTTTCACTTGGCTGTTTAAACTGGCTTGCCAGAAAAATTTGTGCAAACCTGTTAGGTTTGCTTATAAAGTTGCACTGTTTAAAATAGTGGAGATTCTGAAGAGTTTTGCTGAGATGGCTGCCAGTCAGCAAACCCTAATACAGGACCAGCAAACCCTGATCCAGTTGCTGCATGAGGAATTGGTGGAGATAAGGAAAGGCAAACAGGAGCAAGAGGTACTGAAGAAGCTGACACTGTCAGCTGATATAGAAGTATTTTTGTGCACCTTTGAATGCCCTGCTATTAGGCTAAAATGGTCAGGGGAGCAGTGGGCTGGAGGATTAGCTCTCTTTCTCATGGGAGAAGCCCAGAGGGCTTACAGTATGTGGATTACCATTGTTAGAAGCATACTCATATCCTCTC
Source organism: Pseudophryne corroboree (assembly GCF_028390025.1). NCBI lineage: Eukaryota > Metazoa > Chordata > Amphibia > Anura > Myobatrachidae > Pseudophryne > Pseudophryne corroboree. The sequence continues at coordinate 279,054,965 of NC_086454.1, read as the reverse complement.
TTGAAAAAAGCTATCTTCTCCAGGGTTGCAGTGATGGGGTCCAGCAAAGCTAAAACATACCTTGACTGGTGACTAAACACCTCTGAGACACCGAGGGTAGAAGGTAGGAAGGTCTTGGCTTTGGTGGATGCAGGTGAACTACAGTATTATTGCGGCTGACCTGGTTCCAAAAGTGGCTGACCAAGTGTTACCCTCTGTAAAGGTACTCTGTGTTCATGGAGATGTGGTGGAATACCCTCATGTACAAATGTGGATGCTGTTAAAAGGATGACCACTTAAGATAGTAGCTGCAGTAGCTCCTAGGCCTCCCTACCCTTTGATATTAGGCCGTGATTTCCTATTATTACAAGAAGTAATCACTGGGCACAACAGCAAATTAAACCCAGTGGGTGAGGTGCCCAAGGAAACGGGATGATCCAGACCGCTGTATCCATAAAATCTTCCTTGGCTGGTGAACAAGACAAAAGAGTGGTTCAGAGACTAACTGGTTATCTACAAAAATGTTTCTTTACAGAACTTTGCTCGTGATCAAGTGCATTTGAGAATGTGGTGCTGGTAAATGGTAAAATAAAAACTGCCAAGTCAACTGTAAACACACCATATTTAATGTTGAAAAATGATTTATTATGCTGGGTTGATGTTCAGGGAGGACGCAGGTCCCGGCCATTGATAGGCGCCCAGGACATTGCGCCTCCTCTGGCTGCTCGAGTGTCTGGGTCCTGCAAAGTTGCCTCGGGGGTGTTTGGGAGCCACTGGGCACTTGGCAAAAGGGACAGCAGAGGCAGATAGTGTTCCCTGTTGCTACGTAATTAGTTGTTTGTCTGTGGATGTGCAGCAGGGCAGCTGCACAGGGTTTTCCCATTATGACCTCTCAGCATTGATTGGTGTAGGTACCTGTTATATTCCTTTCCTCTGCACTATTCAAACGTTGGTTATAGTTCCTGCTTCTTGTGAGAAACTGCCATTCCTGTGAGCTCTCGAGCTAAATAATCTTTGCTAGAGCCAGTTTGGATCCTGTCGGCCTTAGCATCAGGTGTAGTGTGGATTCTTTCACACAATATTTGTTCTTTGCCTTGTCTTTATCTTTTGTCTTTCTGCTAGCCATCCATTATCATTGTTATTTGCATAAAGCTGCTTCACACATAACCACCACATTTGCCTCTATCACCACAATCCAATTCCACTACAGTGTATCTCCCAGGCCTCTTTTGTCCATGTACGCTGTCTCAGCTCCATTAGTCTATCCTCAGACCAATTCCTGGTCTCAGTCTTTCTCTTCCTGTCCTTGTCTTATATAATGACAGATAACTTTGGTCATCTCAAGGGTAAGCTCGTACTGTCACCAGTGGTGTAAGTCCTGGTGGGCATCCCAGTACTGGTAGGTGCTTCTAGCCTTTTGGGGAAAGTAGCTCTTATAGGCAAGAAGATCTGCTGGTGCACTCTAAGAGTCTGGGGTTATTGACCAGAAAATCTGGGGTTATTGCCCAGAATACCATCATCTTTCCAAGTTCATCCTACTCATCATCTTCACCAAGGTCTCCATGCCAGTCTGCCCAGGTACTTTCCTCAGACCACAACAGTTGCTTATTTACAGGGGAAAAAGGTTGAACAGTTGCTAGTTCCTAGAAAACATGAGCAGTTAGTCCTGAGGGCAGCTCATATGAATTTGTGGGGTGGACTTTTGGGAGAGGAGAAAACTCTTCAACAAATTAAATTAAGGTTCTTTTGGCAAGGCATTTATGCCATGGTGAAAAAGTATTATCAGGAATGTCCAGTGTGCCAGAAGACAGCACCCCGACCAGAGTTTAGAGCACCTCAGGTACACTTACCTGATATTTCTGTGCCTTTTGAGTGAATTGGTATGGACCTGGTAGGTCTGGTGGAAAAATCTGCTTGTGGACATCAGTATAGTTCAGTGGTGGTTGAATATACTACCAGGTATCCTGAGACGATACTGCTGCAATACTGCTGTGAATATTAGTCTAGCACTATCACCCGGGAACTGGTAATGTTATATACACGCTTGAAATTTCCAAAAGGGGTCTTGACAGACCAGGGTACACCCTTCATAACTAAGGGCCTAATTCAGACCTGATTGCTGGGCAGCGATTTTTGCAGCACTGCGATCAGATAGTCGCCGCCTACTGGGGGAGTGTATTTTAGCTGTGCAGGGGTGCGAATGCTTGTGTAGCAGAACTGAATAAACTCATTTTGTGCAGTCTCTGCGCAGCCCAGGGCTTACTCAGCCAATGCGATTACTCCAGCCTGTCTGGTACCAGAATTGATATCAGACACCCTCCCTTCCAACGACTGGACATGCCTGTGTTTTTCCAGACACTCCCTGAAAATGGTCAGTTACCATCCACAAATGCCCTCTTCCTGTTAGTCACTGTGTGATCGCTTTTTTCGCACCATCCCGTCTCTATGCACCGATCCCTGTGCATTGCAGTGCATATGCATGCGCAGTTCAGGCTGTGAGAAAACGCAGCCTAGCGATCAGGTCTGAATTACCCCCTAAATTAGTAAAAGATCTTTGCCATCTGTTGGGGGTTGAAAGAATTAACACCTCAGTGTATCATCTGCCATCAGACGGATTAGTAAAATGCTTTAACTTAACCCCTAAGCTGATGGTAAGCTGGGCGATATCCCAGGATAAGAGAGATTGGGACCAGCATTTGCCTTATATAATGTTTGAAATTCGAGAGGTACCCCAGTTGTCTACAGAATTTAGCCCCTTTGAGCTCCCTTATGGTAGATAACCTAGAGAAATCCTAGATCTCCTAATGGAAGGGTGGGAACAACTACCTTTCCAAGAGCCTAATATACTGTTGTTCAATTTGTGTCTCGACAGGCCGCTTAAGACAAATTGAGCCATTTGTAAAGGAACATATGAACTTGGCTCAGCAATGTCAAAAGCATAATTATGATTTTACAGCAGTGACAGGTATTGGTTTTGGTTCCCACCCCTGAATGTAAGGTGTATACCTATTGACATGGTCCTTTTGAGATCTTACATGCAAAAGGGCCTGTTAATTCTAAAATACACCAAAAGGGTAGAAGGAAAGAGGCACAAATTCACCATGTTAATTTGTTAAAGCATTAAAAGAGAAGTACCAGCCAACCTTCTATACTGACCATTATCTACTAACCTTCTATACTGACTCCTGATTATCTGGTGTCTATTGAAGCCTCATTAAGTCCCAGACAAAAGCAGGAAGTTATAGACCTGGTAGCATGCAACCAGGATGTTTTTTCTACTATACCTGGGAAAACCCAGATAACACACCATGATATTTAAAAAGCTGAATAAGGTCTCACAGATTGATACTTATCCTATGCCTCAGGTTGACAAACTGGTAGAGAACTTGCAAAAAAACAATATTTAACTACTCTTGATTTGACAAAAGGGTACTAGCAGATATCCTTAACTGATGCTGTCAAAGTCTTCTCTACCCCGAACAGTCTTCTCTACCCCGGAAGGACCTTTCCAATATAAAGTGCAGCTGTTTGGTTTACATGGAGCCCCTGAAACCTTTCAGAGAGCTGTGATCAAATTGCTTCGGCTTTATCGGGAGTATGCAGTCACTTACCTCGATTACACTGTCATCTTAGCTCATATTGGAAGAATCATCTTCCGAAGGTAGAGGAAGTTTAACAATCACTATGGGCACATGGGTTTACATCTAACCCGGAAAAGTATGCTATAGGAATGATAGAGGCAAATTACGTGGGGTATGTTGTAGGAAGGGGGCAAATTAATCTCCAACACAATAAAGTGGAAGCAGTGGCAACATTGTCTAAGCCAGAACCAAACTCTCAGCTCAGGACATTTCTCGGTCAAGCAGGTTATTATCGTAGGTTTATATGTGATTTTGCAACCAGTGCAGCCCCACTGTCAGGCTTGGATTTGTTTGTGGGTCTGGACTAAGGATCACAATGGGAGTGGAGCATGAAAGGTTGGGTCAAAAGCTAGATGGCTTAATATAACTCTTCTTCATACAGGATAGGAGAGCGAAGAGAGATAAGGTGATTAGGTGCTTACTATGAAATGTAGAACCGACAAGCTATGTCGTATTACTGGAGCACAGAGACTTAGATGCTGGAATGCAGAACAGTACCAGTTATTTAGGATTGCTGGGTAATGACAAGCTACTAGACTCGGGTGTTGGGATGTGGAGAAGTACCAGCTTCTCAGGATTACCAGGTTATGACCAGTTACTTAGACACAGCTGCTGGGATGTGGACCAGTACAAGCCTGTGAGGATTACTGGGCTGTGACCAGTTTCTTAGGCTCAAGGGCATTAGTGTGGAGCATTACCAGCTTCTCAGGATTATTGTGTTGAGACCAGTTACTTAGACTTAAATGCCGGGTTGTGGAGCAATACTGGCTATACAGGATTGTTGGAGCATGACCAGCTACTCAGGAATGCTGGATGCCAGGATGGGGAGCAGTACTGGCTATACAGAATCACTGGATCGAGTCAGTGGGTGCTAAGGTGTTAATTGCACAGGAATCAAAGAGCCACCTATTAGAAAGATAGATACTCAGCAGAGGTCACAGCAGGTCTGTAGACCACAAAACACTGACAACCGGGAAGGGCCTTTGCATAATCTTTATACCCCATGGTCTCTGATAATTGATCAGAGAAATCATGTGACCACTAATTGACTCCTGTAGATAATAGATGGTTCAGAAAAGCATTGCTGTTAAAATGGTTTCATATACAGTACAAAAAAACAGGGCTCCTGATGGTGAACTAGTTGCCCAGGTTATAGGCTGCAGAGATAGTTTTTTGCTGGGAACTGTAACCTAGAGTGTTCAACTATGAATGACATTTTTTTTTCTACAATGATTACAGTAGTATCACAGTTAAATGTGGTGAGGGGGCCAAAATCCAGGAGGAACTCACCACAGCTAGTGTGTCTCAGGTCTGTGGTAACAGCGGTGGGGCTGCTGGTGGCTGCTGATATCTGTAAATACCTTCTGTCTGTCACAGTGTGCCCAGTAGGAGACAGTTTTCCTACTGGGCTCAGGGCTGCTCTGGTCTTTGGCGGCGGAAAGAGACAGGGAAGAGCAGGTGCCGTGCAGCATCATGAGTAATGATGCTAAAGCATTGGCAATGCAGGAGGGACCACCGGGACCAGGTCAAGGGGGTAATTCAGATCTGATTGCTGCAGTGCATTTTCGCAGATTGTGATCAGATCCGAGCTGCGCATGCGTCTGAGCCACAATGTGCTGGTGCATTGTACAACAGCAACAGGCATCAGCGCCTAGCGACGGGATAGAGCTAAAAATCTAAATGCACTGGCGATCGCAAGGTGATTGATAGGAAGTGGCCATTTGTGGGTGGCAACTGACCATTTTCCATTAGTGTTCAGAAAAAGGCAGGCGGGCTCAGGCGTTTTCAGGAGGGTGTCTGACGTCAGCTCTGGCCCCGATAGGCAGGATGGCTGAGTAAGTCCTGAGCTACGCAGAGACTGCACAAATTGATTTTTGTGCAGCTCTGCAAAAGGAGCAATTGCACACTTGCACAGCGCTTTTCCCCTCCCCCTGTAGGTGGCGACTATCTGATCGCAGGGCAGCAAAAAATGCAGCCCAGCGATCAGATCTGAATTACCCCCAAGTGAGGGTAAAGGTTGGTGTGGTGGGGGCCTGTTAATTATTTTAAAGTGAATTGGTGGGTGGGTGGAGCTGAAAGTGTAAATTCAATAATAGGCACTATGGTCCCATTTATTTATTTTTGCTTGGGGCCCCTGTGAACTTCGGGGCCCAGTGTAGGTGTCCCCTGGTACTTATATTTTTATTCAGTATGTATACTTTTTATATCTAGGAGAAAATGTTTTTAACTCCAGTGTTCATTTACAGTAATAAAAAGTTTTTCACTTTATTATGTGGAAAACTAATTAGTATAAAATGTAAAGTGATCTTAAGGCACGGCAGTCTAGGGGCATGCATTAAACTGTAGCAATCAAAAAGTAGTAGTAACCACCCTTAATTATCAAGATTGTTTTGTCAGCCAAATATATTGAGCTGCTTCTGCTATTTTGTAAATCAGATATTTTATATTAGCATTATTTGTTAATTTGTTTTCCTCTAATGGACTAAAACTTCATTAGCTCCCATAGTACCAGCATGCTCTAAATGTTGCCATTTTCAGGAACGATTCCCCTATGATCACTTAAATTTATACAGGTTTTTCTGTTAACCAATAAGTTGTTACTGATTATAATAATCACATTTACTATTGTCAATTCTTGCCAATTAAGACATGTAGAAGGGGCATCACGATGATTATAAATCTACAGCGATATAGCTCTCTGGAGAGAAGTCAGTATTCTCAGTGTTTATAAATAATGGTGTCTGAGATTTCTGCATCTGCTCATAATGATAGTAAGAATCTCTCTGCAGAGAATTTGGATTTGTCCGCGCCTCTTGTTTAAGGAGCAGGATAAAAGCACAGCACAGACTCAAGCATGCAAATATGTACTTACCCATCGCGCCAGCTTCCTGCAGGCTTCCCAATTGTAATAACCTGAGCTACTGTAAATAATTGATACTGTATAAGAATTTAGAAGACAATAAACTCAAAATATTAAAATATTAGTGAAGTATATGAAGCATGGAAGTAGCATGCATAGTTCATTGTTTACCTAAAATTTCAATAGAAAAAATGCTAACTCTAATTCTACCTTTTAAGCTGTGTGGATATTAGGTGTAGTGTAATTAGCCATTTTCTAGGTATAAATCCCTATTTTGGGGGTAAGTCACAAAGATGACATGTTCTTCGAAGTGAATATCAATCAGCACTGTTCCAGGAAGATACTGTATCCTAATACTGGAACCGTTTTCAATATTCCCTAGCTGATCAGACTTCAATGGGTTGATATGATATGTTGATGTTCATCATGTAGACAATGATGAAATGGAATGAAATGTTGATATGTTAGAAAATTGTCTCTGGTTGCCCAACAATAATTTACCTTCTACTGGCACCTTCAGCAGTTCCAGCGGTACCTTCCCGGTTCCGGCTGTCATGTAACCGTCACTTCCTGGTAGGACCTCTGATCCTCCGACGTTTCAGTAAGTATTTCTCTGCTATCCCTAACCCTAATCTCTCACCCACCCTCTAGTTCCTATCTCTATCCTCCTCCCCCCGCAGCTTAATCCTAACCTCCCCCCACAACTGAACCTAATTATCGCCATTCTGACAATGTGAACATGTTGCCTGTCAACATTTTAACAATGTTGAAAAAATAACTGTCAAAATTGTGGTAGTGACATTGTCATTGGCGATCTTTTGGCTACATGCCGACAGTATAGCATTTACAGTTGCGTTCATTTTTGAACTTTGCAATTTAGCACTCAGCCTATTCACATTATTAATGCATCTTCCTATTACAGTACAAAAACCCAGAGATTGCGGTCAGCAGCTAAATTCATTTGAGTGTGAAAGGTAAGTCCTGCCAAGCTATGGGCTACTCCAACATAATCATATCAGGCTACATGGTAACAAGATGGGACTACTGTACTGTATAATACTGCTACCATGGACTTACTGTATACATGGTAAAATGAGGGGGCTACATGGTACCATGGTGGGACTGTATGATATAATCGGGCGATATTTTGTATGGTCAGACTATTCTATGATATGGTTATTGATTACAAGAGAGAAAATAGTAATGATGAGGCTACAGTAGAGAGTGAGAATATATAATTAAGCAAACAAGGGGTCTTATGTAAAGGTCTGCGACAAGGGACCAGTTGGCAGGTAAGAGACAACTATTCTCTGGAATTGGCGGGGGCAAAAAGGATTCTTTCATAGCAAGGTAACTAAACTGATTCCTGGTTGATAGCAATAGGAAAGGTCTCAGACATAGTGACAGAATATCCAGAATAGATCAACTGTCTGATTGCTCAGATTTGGTGACCGAGAAGGCCATGAAATATAGTAACATGCTCTTCAAATTATTTTATATCTTGGAGACAGCCCTACTACTACTACAGTAGGATTGAAATGCTACTGCATGGGATGAGGGTGAATACTATGTACAATTAATACTGATTAGCACTGACCAAACCTTCAATTGCACCCAGGCTATGCAAGGAAATAAGACTCAAAGCTTTACAGATCTACCAGAACCCTTCAGTGGTGCAAACAATCATACAGAGCTGCACTGTAGAGTGTTTGTTGTGCACCACATGTTACTTGTCCCTTTATCAAGAATGTGGTGAAGGAAGATTTAATCTTTTCTCGTATGTGTCCCAAATATCACCCCTCTTTGAAGCTTACTAATGTACAACATATCATTTTGCAACTATAACAATCCTACTTACAGATAATCATGACCCTGAGCATGCTGGGATGTATTTTCTTAATCAATGCATACAGATGTGTCCTCATACACCAAGCCTCAATACGCCATATGTCGCAAGATGCCCAGTGCCAGTGTGCCCTGCCGAGGGGTGAAGGAGACAGACTATTTCTTTCATTTTGTGTCTCAGTCGCACTGCAAACACAGGGAAACACCACTCAATCTGCCAGGCTGCTACGTTAACTGCACAGGAAATAGTTTTAAATACAGTATGTACAAAGTCACAAATGAAGCACAATGGAACTTGGTGTAAGAAAAAGCCACTGCACCATAGCACTTTATATATAGATTAAAACTCATTCACACATATATATGTAGAATTATCGCATATCAAATTAATGTCTTGTTAAGCAGTTTTGCTACATCTGATTGTATGATTAAGATGCACATTTGAGTGAGAAAAACTCTATGTGCAAGCCAACTAACACGGGATCTGGTGTGCCGAAAAGGCCCCCATGGCATGACTACAGCAAGAGGGTATGAGGACACATCTGTAAATAGCATACATTAATTACACAAATAACAACCAGCTGTTAAAACCTGCCAGTTCTACTTGTATTGCCTCTAAGAGTGACTTCACCAGGATTGTAATAGGATGGGTACCTGGGGGTATATTTACTAAAATATGATTTTGGGAAGGACTTTATGAATCTTCCAAATTGATTGAAATCTATTCCTTTTGATGTTTCTAAACTTTTTTAAAAATTGCTGTATTTACTAAAAATCGATTTTGCATTTGATTTTCAAATCAAATTTGATGTGGATTCATGTTTGAAAGGGATTTAGAATTGAATATATGAAATTCCTTCCTAAATAGAACCTGAAATCCCCATTGAAATTCCCAGCAAAATTGAATGTAAAATCAAATAGAACACCCTCATTGCTTCCTATTGGTCCAAATATATCACACACAAACTAAAGTGGAAGCTCTCTCTTTGCACTGTTTTAAACATAGAAACATAATTGATGTGTATTTTTTGGGGGGAGCTATTTTTTTAAGTGATTATGCAATTGACGGCAGCAGAGCACAATGTCGAACTTTTTTGCAAAATGATATAAAAAATATGCATTTTGAATAAAAATTTTTTTTGGCAATATGTGCCTCTTTATTAGATGCTTTATTAACACATACTGGTATTTTACACAAAAACCATCCCTTCTGACATTTGTTCAACAGGATTTTATACATACAGGTATGAAGTGCTGAGGATGTAGGATGAGTCAGGATAGGCAGTTAATTCACTCATGTTTTTTGGTACATTTCAAAGTATTTTTCACCAAAATTGCCCAATATTGTGGTTTGGTGCAATCTATTGCATATTAAAAAATATATGTCTATAAGTGTAAATATGTGCACTATTCAACTCATGAAGCTGCTGATGGTGCTCATACTGATCCTCAAGGGTTTTTTTCAGTCAGGTGGTGTTTTGCATTGTGTTGGTAGGTATACTATAGCCTTGGCTTTAGATGCCAAAATCGAATGTCTAAGATCATTCAAAATATTTGGAGATTTGAGGTTCGATTTGAGGTTTGATTTTGAGGTCGATTTCAAATTAAACTTTAGTAAATTTGGGGACATTCGATTTGGGCTTTAGTAAATTTGTTCAACCCAAATCAAATGGAAATCAAATTAAAACAGAATGCCAAATCCCTTGTATCACCAAAATTGAACTTTAGTAACTATTGCCCCTGGACTGCAATAAGAGTAAAGTGTTGCAAATAATAGTGATGAAGAAACACTGATTATATAATCAAGGCAGCTACTGTAATTTTAAAATTAAAACATTAGGACAAAAATTACTTTATTATTATTATTATTATTATTATTATTATTATTTCTTCTTTTTCTTCTTCGTCTCTACAAATAAGCAGCATACAGTGATGTGAAACAGAAGGTAAAGATGTTTCTGATTGCAATTTAATAATGACCATGAAGATGTCAAACCTCAAAGAATTGCAAGACAAGGTTGTGTTTTATTTTATAAGATTATTTATGCATATACAGTACACTGGATTGCAAAAGTATTCAGCCTCCTAAAAAGTCAACAGGTTTTTCTGTATTACAAATGGCACTAAAGCTGTGAACACTATTTTTTGGGGTGCGCTCTGCTGTTCAACGGATCTAACCTAATGGATGTGAACTATGGATGTTCTATATACCTCATACTGTATACTGAAACCCAAAATGGATTAATACAATTTTTTTGTTAAAATGCAATTAAAAACTTCAAGAATACATTATCTTATACATAAAACAACTTTCATCTGTTCATTGATTTGTCTGCCCATACAGTTTTCTTGTCAATACAATGAATAAACATTAATAAATATGCAGACAAATCAATGAACAGTTGACATTTGTTTTATGTATAAGATAATGTATTCTTGAAGTTTTTATTTGCATTTTAACAATGAAAAAAAAAACTATTTGCATTAATCTCTATAGGCCTTTTTGGCAAGAGGCCTAATTTGGGGGAAGCTGCTCACTAATAGTATGTCAATTAATGACAACCACTTCGCCATAAAAATTTGATTGGAGTCCACTACACTACTAAGATTAGTGCATAAGGAAAATTGAATAAATGCACACACATATATATATATATATATATACACACACATATATATATATATATATATATATATGTACAGTTAAGGAATGCCGGCACTCCGTCTCCAGGCTGTTAAGATGCCTCGGTGCCTCCAATACAATGCTGAGCAGCAAGGTGATATGTAGAACGGAAAATAGTGGCACTCACACGGACTTCTATAATATCCAATAAACGGGCGCAGTACGCCTCTGCAGGTTAACGTTTCAGTTTTATTGTCAAAACTTTCGTCAGAACAAAGTACACTAAAAAGAAGCTTACCTTTATACCAAGAAACCCGTGAAGACACCCACATGGAAAACGAAGTCTGCTGGGCGCAGGGTCGGTGACGTCACGATCCCGCGACGTGCGCTCTTGTGCGCATGTGCCGAACCCTCCGTATCCTAGCAACATGAATAACATAATGTAAAAATACCAACACCTTGATAGTAAGCTATCGAGCCGCAATGTCTTAATAAGAACTTAAGGAAACCTGTTACCTGGTTATAACTATGTTACTAAACTAAGTATGAGGTGACATTATTATTTAAACAGAGGGAAAGCAAAGCATTTTTAAACTAGAATAAAACAAACAATCAAATAAAGCAATTGAAATTCAATTGTTCGTTTAGTCCTCTTGGTGACACAGTGTCCAAATAGTGGATCCATCTTGCTTCCATTTGTAGGAGTTTCTTGCCTCTATCTCCTCCTCTTATACTTGGGGGGACGTGATCAATAAGTTTGTAGCGCAAGGTAGACAAATTGTGTCGGTGCAGTTTAAAATGCCTAGCTACAGGCTGTTCTGCATCTGAGCCTTCCAAAGCATGTCTGATCGACATTCTGTGTGTCGCCATTCTTTCTCTTAAAGTGCAGGTAGTCTTACCAATATACATTAATCCACATGGGCAACGTATGAAATATATTACATACTTGCTGGTGCAGGTCAAGATATGTTTAATATCAATTTTCTTACCGGTATGTGGATGATTGAAGGTGTTACCAGGCTCCAAATAGCTGCATGTTGTGCAGCCAGTGCACTTATAACAGCCTGGTTTTCGTGAGAGAAAATTCTGTTTTGGAGCTGATTGGAGGCATGTAATGTCGTTGACCACCAAAAGATCTTTAAGGTTCTTTTTTCTGGAAAAGCTGGGCAAGATTTTATAGTCTTTAAAACCCTTTAGCTCAGGATCAAGGGTGACAATCGGCCACAAATCTTTAGCTGTGTTGACATTAAACACACTGTCTGGTTGGTATTGTTGTACAAAAGGTAGGGATTTCTTCTTTGATGGATTCTTAGATTTTGGTTCAATCAGCTGCGATCTTGACTTTGCCAAAGCTTTGTTTTTAGCGTGGACCAGATCATCATATCTGTAGCCTTTATCCAGAAACATCTGCATCATTTCTTTAATGGCTGTTTCTGCTTTCTCTTTTGTATCTGTTATTCTCCGTACCCTCAGAAACTGGGAGTAAGGTATACCCCCTATACAGGCCGGGGGATGCAGGCTGGAGGCATGTAGGTATGTATTTCGGTCTGTTGGCTTTTTATAAAGGTCAGTGTACAACAGATTACCTTCCAGTGAAACTTTAACGTCCAGAAAATTGACCGTTGTGTCACTAATGGTATAAGTGAATTTGATGTTTCGGTCAATGGAGTTGATTTTTGCAATGACTTGTTCAAGTTCTTGTGTATTTCCTTGCCATATCAGGAACACATCATCTATGAATCTTGTGATCCATATTACCCTTTGTGCAAAATCTGGTAAATCGAATAATAATTCCTTCTCTTTGGTGAACATGAAGGAATTGGCGAACGCCGGGGCCACGCAGGATCCCATCGCACATCCTTTTTGCTGGTTATACCAGTGGCCATCGAATAAAAAATAGTTACGTTTCAGTGTGAGTCCTAGGAGCTGGATCAGAAAGTCTATATCAGGACCGTCATAGTCTCTATCATTGAGGAGGAGGGTTTTTGTTGCTGTAAGGCCTTCTTCATGTGGTATATTAGTGTACAGAGACACCACATCCATAGTACATAATATACAACCGGGTGGCAAAGGTGTATACTGCTGCAATCTTTTGAGAAATGTTGTGGTATCTTTCAAATACATCTGCTGTCTTTGTACCACTGGTTGCAAGTATATATCAATATACTGTGAAATTTTGTAATAAAGTGAGTCTCTAGCTGCAATAATAGGCCTGCCCGGCGGATTTGTCATGTTCTTATGAATTTTGGGTATGGTGTAGAATACAGGAGCTATTGGAAACTCCTGTTTTAAATTCTTAGACATGGCCACAGAGATAATGCCTTCCTCAGATGCTTCTGTTAATATATTGTCCAATTCAGTCTTGTATTGGATCGTAGGATCTTGCTCCAATTGTTTATAGACTTCAGTATCACTGAGTTGTGAATAAATTTCACGTTTATAATCTGTGAGATGATACATATCACCTTGCTGCTCAGCATTGTATTGGAGGCACCGAGGCATCTTAACAGTCTGGAGACGGAGTGCCGGCATTCCTTAACTGTACATAGTCTAGGAGGAACAAGTGAGGAAAGCACCCCACAGCCCTCCTTTTCTTGCAAGGCACCGGTCCGTTTCTACATTTCACGGAAGAACCTCACGGGTGATTATTAGTTCTATATGCACAATTGTTGCACCTGCACAACGGTGATCAGCTAAATACAGCCTAAACAACATGTCATATGAGGCCAGTGGCTATCGCAGTATAGCTCTACCCATGGGAGAAACGTTAAGTTTTTCTGATGCAGAGGCACAGGAGATATATTTTACTGACGACTTCGCTGCCACAAAAGGCATGGATTCTAATGAGCAACTGTATTTTGAGCTTCTCAAATACAAGAAAAAAGAAATGGATTTTTTAATGCATGGAGTCACCCTCTCCGATTACCATCGGAATAAACAGATCCCCAGAGGATTCCGCATTAGGAATACCCCTACTATAGGGAGATATAACCAAGATTTTTGCAGGAGATGGGTGGCTGTATTAAATAAATGCAGTTTTGATCTTATTTTATTAGTGATTGAAGAGTCTGCACGGGAGTTGAAATTGATTAAATCCAGCATTTCCAAATTCGAGGACATGCACATGGAGGCCCTTACTAATGATCAGGAAACAAAGTGGATCGACAAATTGACTGAACAGATGGACACTTATAAGGCAAATTTGGTCAAATTCAAGAAAGAAAAGCTGTCCACTGTCCAGCGTGATTATATGGAGAGCAAGGTATATGCTTGGGTCCAGAATCCTGGGGCACTCAATCGCCAGAGGTTCAGAGATAAGAAAAAGAATTATAGAAGAAATGACAGAGACACCTCCAGCGGGGATTATTCCTCTTTCAGTGGATCGGAAGAAGCCGGCACGTCAGGTTCAAGCAAACCCCCTTTAGGGGTTCGAACCCGCGCACAGCGCGGCGTACCCCCAAAAACCGCACGAGGAGGGGGGGGCAGTGGAAAAGAGACCTCAAAAAAAGCAGCAAAAACAAAGAAGTAACCACTGTATTTAACCTTTCAAACCGGACATTAACTCAGCATGAAATTTCCCTGCTTAATAAAGGCCTCTCATTCATACCATCTGGAAAATTTGATGTCCTACAATGGCAAGTTGACTCCTACCGCTTTGCCAGACAACTTAGAATCAAGGAATATTTTGACAAGCAACCCATACAGACCTTGGACACGAAAACTGATGTTCCACCCCAACTCAAGGTAAGGTCTAAATTTGACCCTTTTTCGAATAATCTCTCTCTGAAATGTTATACACGGACATTAGACCAGAAAGTAATTAGCTACAGCAAAAATGTGAGACCGAGACATAATAACATCAACAAAGAGGAACGCTCAGCATTGACTAATCTGCGCACATACACAGATATTGTGATCCGTGCCGCCGATAAGGGAGGCGGCATAGTAGTATTAAATCTCACAGATTATAAACGTGAAATTTATTCACAACTCAGTGATACTGAAGTCTATAAACAATTGGAGCAAGATCCTACGATCCAATACAAGACTGAATTGGACAATATATTAACAGAAACATCTGAGGAAGGCATTATCTCTGTGGCCATGTCTAAGAATTTAAAACAGGAGTTTCCAATAGCTCCTGTATTCTACACCATACCCAAAATTCATAAGAACATGACAAATCCGCCGGGCAGGCCTATTATTGCAGCTAGAGACTCACTTTATTACAAAATTTCACAGTATATTGATATATACTTGCAACCAGTGGTACAAAGACAGCAGATGTATTTGAAAGATACCACAACATTTCTCAAAAGATTGCAGCAGTATACACCTTTGCCACCCGGTTGTATATTATGTACTATGGATGTGGTGTCTCTGTACACTAATATACCACATGAAGAAGGCCTTACAGCAACAAAAACCCTCCTCCTCAATGATAGAGACTATGACGGTCCTGATATAGACTTTCTGATCCAGCTCCTAGGACTCACACTGAAACGTAACTATTTTTTATTCGATGGCCACTGGTATAACCAGCAAAAAGGATGTGCGATGGGATCCTGCGTGGCCCCGGCGTTCGCCAATTCCTTCATGTTCGCCAAAGAGAAGGAATTATTATTCGATTTACCAGATTTTGCACAAAGGGTAATATGGATCACAAGATTCATAGATGATGTGTTCCTGATATGGCAAGGAAATACACAAGAACTTGAACAAGTCATTGCAAAAATCAACTCCATTGACCGAATCATCAAATTCACTTATACCATTAGTGACACAACGGTCAATTTTCTGGACGTTAAAGTTTCACTGGAAGGTAACCTGTTGTACACTGACCTTTATAAAAAGCCAACAGACCGAAATACATACCTAAATGCCTCCAGCCTGCATCCCCCGGCCTGTATAGGGGGTATACCTTACTCCCAGTTTCTGAGGGTACGGAGAATAACAGATACAAAAGAGAAAGCAGAAACAGCCATTAAAGAAATGATGCAGATGTTTCTGGATAAAGGCTACAGATATGATGATCTGGTCCACGCTAAAAACAAAGCTTTGGCAAAGTCAAGATCGCAGCTGATGGAACCAAAATCTAAGAATCCATCAAAGAAGAAATCCCTACCTTTTGTACAACAATACCAACCAGACAGTGTGTTTAATGTCAACACAGCTAAAGATTTGTGGCCGATTGTCACCCTTGATCCTGAGCTAAAGGGTTTTAAAGACTATAAAATCTTGCCCAGCTTTTCCAGAAAAAAGAACCTTAAAGATCTTTTGGTGGTCAACGACATTACATGCCTCCAATCAGCTCCAAAACAGAATTTTCTCTCACGAAAACCAGGCTGTTATAAGTGCACTGGCTGCACAACATGCAGCTATTTGGAGCCTGGTAACACCTTCAATCATCCACATACCGGTAAGAAAATTGATATTAAACATATCTTGACCTGCACCAGCAAGTATGTAATATATTTCATACGTTGCCCATGTGGATTAATGTATATTGGTAAGACTACCTGCACTTTAAGAGAAAGAATGGCGACACACAGAATGTCGATCAGACATGCTTTGGAAGGCTCAGATGCAGAACAGCCTGTAGCTAGGCATTTTAAACTGCACCGACACAATTTGTCTACCTTGCGCTACAAACTTATTGATCACGTCCCCCCAAGTATAAGAGGAGGAGATAGAGGCAAGAAACTCCTACAAATGGAAACAAGATGGATCCACTATTTGGACACTGTGTCACCAAGAGGACTAAACGAACAATTGAATTTCAATTGCTTTATTTGATTGTTTGTTTTATTCTAGTTTAAAAATGCTTTGCTTTCCCTCTGTTTAAATAATAATGTCACCTCATACTTAGTTTAGTAACATAGTTATAACCAGGTAACAGGTTTCCTTAAGTTCTTATTAAGACATTGCGGCTCGATAGCTTACTATCAAGGTGTTGGTATTTTTACATTATGTTATTCATGTTGCTAGGATACGGAGGGTTCGGCACATGCGCACAAGAGCGCACGTCGCGGGATCGTGACGTCACCGACCCTGCGCCCAGCAGACTTCGTTTTCCATGTGGGTGTCTTCACGGGTTTCTTGGTATAAAGGTAAGCTTCTTTTTAATGTACTTTGTTCTGACGAAAGTTTTGACAATAAAACTGAAACGTTAACCTGCAGAGGCGTACTGCGCCCGTTTATTGGATATTATAGAAGTCCGTGTGAGTGCCACTATTTTCCGTTCTATATATATATATATGTATATATTTTATTAGCATATTTTATTTTATTATTTTATATATACATATATATATAATGTATGTATGTATGCATGTGTGTATGTATGTGTGTATGTTCCAGCATAACTCAATGCATGGAGCAATTTACACCAAACTTCATACACATATGACTTACAATCTGGAAAAAAATGACTGTGGGGGTAAGACTAGTGATGAGCGGGTTCGGTTCCTCGGAAACCGAACCCCCCCGAACTTCACCCATTTTACACGGGTCCGAGGCATACTCGGATTCTCCCGTACGGCTCGGTAAACCCGAGCGCGCCCGAACGTCATCATCCCGTTGTCGGATTCTCGCGAGATTCGGATTCTATATAAGGAGCCGCGCGTTGCCGCCATTTTCACTCGTGCATTGGAAATGTTAGGGAGAGGACGTGGCTGGCGTCCTCTCCGTTTATTAATGTTGCTGCAAATATTTGTGCTTATTGCTTAATTGTGGGGACTGGGGAGCAGCTGTACTATGTAGGAGGAGTACAGTGCAGAGTTTTGCTGATCAGTGACCACCAGTTTTATCCGTTCTCTGCCTGAAAAACGCTCCATATCTGTGCTCAGTGTGCTGCATATATCTGTGCTCACACTGCTTTATTGTGGGGACTGGGGACCAGCAGTATTATATAGGAGGAGTACAGTGCAGAGTTTTGCTGACAGTGACCACCAGTATATATAGCAGTACGGTACGGAAGGCCACTGCTCTACCTACCTCTGTGTCGTCAAGTATACTATCCATCTAGATTCTATTAGAGATGAGCGCCTGAAATTTTTCGGGTTTTGTGTTTTGGTTTTGGGTTCGGTTCCGCGGCCGTGTTTTGGGTTCGAACGCGTTTTGGCAAAACCTCACCGAATTATTTTTGTCGGATTCGGGTGTGTTTTGGATTCGGGTGTTTTTTTCCAAAAACACTAAAAAACAGCTTAAATCATAGAATTTGGGGGTCATTTTGATCCCAAAGTATTATTAACCTCAAAAACCATAATTTACACTCATTTTCAGTCTATTCTGAATACCTCACACCTCACAATATTATTTTTAGTCCTAAAATTTGCACCGAGGTCGCTGTGTGAGTAAGATAAGCGACCCTAGTGGCCGACACAAACACCGGGCCCATCTAGGAGTGGCACTGCAGTGTCACGCAGGATGTCCCTTCCAAAAAACCCTCCCCAAACAGCACATGACGCAAAGAAAAAAAGAGGCGCAATGAGGTAGCTGTGTGAGTAAGATTAGCGACCCTAGTGGCCGACACAAACACCGGGCCCATCTAGGAGTGGCACTGCAGTGTCACGCAGGATGGCCCTTCCAAAAAACCCTCCCCAAACAGCACATGACGCAAAGAAAAAAAGAGGCGCAATGAGGTAGCTGTGTGAGTAAGATTAGCGACCCTAGTGGCCGACACAAACACCGGGCCCATCTAGGAGTGGCACTGCAGTGTCATGCAGGATGGCCCTTCCAAAAAACCCTCCCCAAACAGCACATGACGCAAAGAAAAAAAGAGGCGCAATGAGGTAGCTGACTGTGTGAGTAAGATTAGCGACCCTAGTGGCCGACACAAACACCGGGCACATCTAGGAGTGGCACTGCAGTGTCACGCAGGATGTCCCTTCCAAAAAACCCTCCCCAAACAGCACATGACGCAAAGAAAAAAAGAGGCGCAATGAGGTAGCTGTGTGAGTAAGATTAGCGACCCTAGTGGCCGACACAAACACCGGGCCCATCTAGGAGTGGCACTGCAGTGTCACGCAGGATGTCCCTTCCAAAAAACCCTCCCCAATCAGCACATGATGCAAAGAAAAAGAAAAGAAAAAAGAGGTGCAAGATGGAATTGTCCTTGGGCCCTCCCACCCACCCTTATGTTGTATAAACAAAACAGGACATGCACACTTTAACCAACCCATCATTTCAGTGACAGGGTCTGCCACACGACTGTGACTGATATGACGGGTTGGTTTGGACCCCCCCCAAAAAAGAAGCAATTAATCTCTCCTTGCACAAACTGGCTCTACAGAGGCAAGATGTCCACCTCATCTTCACCCTCCGATATATCACCGTGTACATCCCCCTCCTCACAGATTATCAATTCGTCCCCACTGGAATCCACCATCTCAGCTCCCTGTGTACTTTGTGGTGGCAATTGCTGCTGGTCAATGTCTCCGCGGAGGAATTGATTATAATTCATTTTAATGAACATCATCTTCTCCACATTTTCTGGATGTAACCTCGTACGCCGATTGCTGACAAGGTGAGCGGCGGCACTAAACACTCTTTCGGAGTACACACTTGTGGGAGGGCAACTTAGGTAGAATAAAGCCAGTTTGTGCAAGGGCCTCCAAATTGCCTCTTTTTCCTGCCAGTATAAGTACGGACTGTGTGACGTGCCTACTTGGATGCGGTCACTCATATAATCCTCCACCATTCTATCAATGTTGAGAGAATCATATGCAGTGACAGTAGACGACATGTCCGTAATCGTTGTCAGGTCCTTCAGTCCGGACCAGATGTCAGCATCAGCAGTCGCTCCAGACTGCCCTGCATCACCGCCAGCGGGTGGGCTCGGAATTCTGAGCCTTTTCCTCGCACCCCCAGTTGCGGGAGAATGTGAAGGAGGAGATGTTGACAGGTCGCGTTCCGCTTGACTTGACAATTTTGTCACCAGCAGGTCTTTCAACCCCAGCAGACCTGTGTCTGCCGGAAAGAGAGATCCAAGGTAGGCTTTAAATCTAGGATCGAGCACGGTGGCCAAAATGTAGTGCTCTGATTTCAACAGATTGACCACCCGTGAATCCTTGTTAAGCGAATTAAGGGCTGCATCCACAAGTCCCACATGCCTAGCGGAATCGCTCCCTTTTAGCTCCTTCTTCAATGCCTCCAGCTTCTTCTGCAAAAGCCTGATGAGGGGAATGACCTGACTCAGGCTGGCAGTGTCTGAACTGACTTCACGTGTGGCAAGTTCAAAGGGCATCAGAACCTTGCACAACGTTGAAATCATTCTCCACTGCACTTGAGACAGGTGCATTCCATCTCCTATATCGTGCTCAATTGTATAGGCTTGAATGGCCTTTTGCTGCTCCTCCAACCTCTGAAGCATATAGAGGGTTGAATTCCACCTCGTTACCACTTCTTGCTTCAGATGATGGCAGGGCAGGTTCAGTAGTTTTTGGTGGTGCTCCAGTCTTCTGTACGTGGTGCCTGTACGCCGAAAGTGTCCCGCAATTTTTCTGGCCACCGACAGCATCTCTTGCACGCCCCTGTCGTTTTTTAAAAAATTCTGCACCACCAAATTCAAGGTATGTGCAAAACATGGGACGTGCTGGAATTTGCCCATATTTAATGCACACACAATATTGCTGGCGTTGTCCGATGCCACAAATCCACAGGAGAGTCCAATTGGGGTTAGCCATTCCGCGATGATCTTCCTCAGTTGCCGTAAGAGGTTTTCAGCTGTGTGCGTATTCTGGAAAGCGGTGATACAAAGCGTAGCCTGCCTAGGAAAGAGTTGGCGTTTGCGAGATGCTGCTACTGGTGCCGCCGCTGCTGTTCTTGCGGCGGGAGTCCATACATCTACCCAGTGGGCTGTCACAGTCATATAGTCCTGACCCTGCCCTGCTCCACTTGTCCACATGTCCGTGGTTAAGTGGACATTGGGTACAACTGCATTTTTTAGGAGACTGGTGAGTCTTTTTCTGACGTCCGTGTACATTCTCGGTATCGCCTGCCTAGAGAAGTGGAACCTAGATGGTATTTGGTAACGGGGGCACACTGCCTCAATAAATTGTCTAGTTCCCTGTGAACTAACGGCGGATACCGGACGCACGTCTAACACCAACATAGTTGTCAAGGACTCAGTTATCCGCTTTGCAGTAGGATGACTGCTGTGATATTTCATCTTCCTCGCAAAGGACTGTTGAACAGTCAATTGCTTACTGGAAGTAGTACAAGTGGGCTTACGACTTCCCCTCTGGGATGACCATCGACTCCCAGCGGCAACAACAGCAGCGCCAGCAGCAGTAGGCGTTACACGCAAGGATGCATCGGAGGAATCCCAGGCAGGAGAGGACTCGTCAGACTTGCCAGTGACATGGCCTGCAGGACTATTGGCATTCCTGGGGAAGGAGGAAATTGACACTGAGGGAGTTGGTGGGGTGGTTTGCGTGAGCTTGGTTACAAGAGGAAGGGATTTACTGGTCAGTGGACTGCTTCCGCTGTCACCCAAAGTTTTTGAACTTGTCACTGACTTATTATGAATGCGCTGCAGGTGACGTATAAGGGAGGATGTTCCGAGGTGGTTAACGTCCTTACCCCTACTTATTACAGCTTGACAAAGGGAACACACGGCTTGACACCTGTTGTCCGCATTTCTGGTGAAATACCTCCACACCGAAGAGCTGATTTTTTTGGTATTTTCACCTGGCATGTCAACGGCCATATTCCTCCCACGGACAACAGGTGTCTCCCCGCGTGCCTGACTTAAACAAACCACCTCACCATCAGAATCCTCCTGGTCAATTTCCTCCCCAGCGCCAGCAACACCCATATCCTCCTCATCCTGGTGTACTTCAACACTGACATCTTCAATCTGACTATCAGGAACTGGACTGCGGGTGCTCCTTCCAGCACTTGCAGGGGGCGTGCAAATGGTGGAAGGCGCATGCTCTTCACGTCCAGTGTTGGGAAGGTCAGGCATCGCAACCGACACAATTGGACTCTCCTTGTGGATTTGGGATTTCAAAGAACGCACAGTTCTTTGCGGTGCTTTTGCCAGCTTGAGTCTTTTCAGTTTTCTAGCGAGAGGCTGAGTGCTTCCATCCTCATGTGAAGCTGAACCACTAGCCATGAACATAGGCCAGGGCCTCAGCCGTTCCTTGCCACTCCGTGTGGTAAATGGCATATTGGCAAGTTTACGCTTCTCCTCCGACAATTTTATTTTGGGTTTTGGAGTCCTTTTTTTACTGATATTTGGTGTTTTGGTTTTGACATGCTCTGTACTATGCCATTGGGCATCGGCCTTGGCAGACGACGTTGCTGGCATTTCATCGTCTCGGCCATGACTAGTGGCAGCAGCTTCAGCACGAGGTGGAAGTGGATCTTGATCTTTCCCTAATTTTGGAACCTCAACATTTTTGTTCTCCATATTTTAATAGGCACAACTAAAAGGCACCTCAGGTAAACAATGGAGATGGATGGATTGGATACTAGTATACAATTATGGACGGGCTGCCGAGTGCCGACACAGAGGTAGCCACAGCCGTGAACTACCGCACTGTACTGTGTCTGCTGCTAATATATAGACTGGTTGATAAAGAGATAGTATACTCGTAACTAGTATGTATGTATAAAGAAAGAAAAAAAAACCACGGTTAGGTGGTATATACAATTATGGACGGGCTGCCGAGTGCCGACACAGAGGTAGCCACAGCCGTGAACTACCGGACTGTACTGTGTCTGCTGCTAATATATAGACTGGTTGATAAAGAGATAGTATACTCGTAACTAGTATGTATGTATAAAGAAAGAAAAAAAAACCACGGTTAGGTCACTGGTATATACAATTATGGACGGGCTGCCGAGTGCCGACACAGAGGTAGCCACAGCCGTGAACTACCGCACTGTACTGTGTCTGCTGCTAATATATAGACTGGTTGATAAAGAGATAGTATACTCGTAACTAGTATGTATGTATAAAGAAAGAAAAAAAACCACGGTTAGGTGGTATATACAATTATGGACGGGCTGCCGAGTGCCGACACAGAGGTAGCCACAGCCGTGAACTACCGCACTGTACTGTGTCTGCTGCTAATATATAGACTGGTTGATAAAGAGATAGTATACTCGTAACTAGTATGTATGTATAAAGAAAGAAAAAAAAACCACGGTTAGGTGGTATATACAATTATGGACGGGCTGCCGAGTGCCGACACAGAGGTAGCCACAGCCGTGAACTACCGCACTGTACTGTGTCTGCTGCTAATATATAGACTGGTTGATAAAGAGATAGTATACTCGTAACTAGTATGTATGTATAAAGAAAGAAAAAAAAACCACGGTTAGGTGGTATATACAATTATGGACGGGCTGCCGAGTGCCGACACAGAGGTAGCCACAGCCGTGAACTACCGCACTGTACTGTGTCTGCTGCTAATATATAGACTGGTTGATAAAGAGATAGTATACTCGTAACTAGTATGTATGTATAAAGAAAGAAAAAAAAACCACGGTTAGGTGGTATATACAATTATGGACGGGCTGCCGAGTGCCGACACAGAGGTAGCCACAGCCGTGAACTACCGCACTGTACTGTGTCTGCTGCTAATATATAGACTGGTTGATAAAGAGATAGTATACTCGTAACTAGTATGTATGTATAAAGAAAGAAAAAAAAACCACGGTTAGGTCACTGGTATATACAATTATGGACGGGCTGCCGAGTGCCGACACAGAGGTAGCCACAGCCGTGAACTACCGCACTGTACTGTGTCTGCTGCTAATATATAGACTGGTTGATAAAGAGATAGTATACTCGTAACTAGTATGTATGTATAAAGAAAGAAAAAAAAACCACGGTTAGGTCACTGGTATATACAATTATGGACGGGCTGCCGAGTGCCGACACAGAGGTAGCCACAGCCGTGAACTACCGCACTGTACTGTGTCTGCTGCTAATATATAGACTGGTTGATAAAGAGATAGTATACTCGTAACTAGTATGTATGTATAAAGAAAGAAAAAAAAACCACGGTTAGGTGGTATATACAATTATGGACGGGCTGCCGAGTGCCGACACAGAGGTAGCCACAGCCGTGAACTACCGCACTGTACTGTGTCTGCTGCTAATATATAGACTGGTTGATAAAGAGATAGTATACTCGTAACTAGTATGTATGTATAAAGAAAGAAAAAAAAACCACGGTTAGGTGGTATATACAATTATGGACGGGCTGCCGAGTGCCGACACAGAGGTAGCCACAGCCGTGAACTACCGCACTGTACTGTGTCTGCTGCTAATATATAGACTGGTTGATAAAGAGATAGTATACTCGTAACTAGTATGTATGTATAAAGAAAGAAAAAAAAACCACGGTTAGGTGGTATATACAATTATGGACGGGCTGCCGAGTGCCGACACAGAGGTAGCCACAGCCGTGAACTACCGCACTGTACTGTGTCTGCTGCTAATATATAGACTGGTTGATAAAGAGATAGTATACTCGTAACTAGTATGTATGTATAAAGAAAGAAGAAAAAAACACGGTTAGGTCACTGGTATATACAATTATGGACGGGCTGCCGAGTGCCGACACAGAGGTAGCCACAGCCGTGAACTACCGCACTGTACTGTGTCTGCTGCTAATATAGACTGGTTGATAAAGAGATAGTATACTACTAATATTATATACTGGTGGTCAGGTCACTGGTCACTAGTCACACTGGCAGTGGCACTCCTGCAGCAAAAGTGTGCACTGTTTAATTTTAATATAATATTATGTACTCCTGGCTCCTGCTATAACCTATAACTGGCACTGCAGTAGTGCTCCCCAGTCTCCCCCACAATTATAAGCTGTGTGAGCTGAGCAGTCAGACAGATATATAATATATATAGATGATGCAGCACACTGGCCTGAGCCTGAGCAGTGCACACAGATATGGTATGTATGTGACTGAGTCACTGTGTGCTGTGTATCGCTTTTTTCAGGCAGAGAACGGATTATAAATAAAAGTGGTGGTCACTGGTCACTATCAGCAAAACTCTGCACTGTACACTACTGAGTACTCCTAATGCTCCCCAAAATTAGTAAATCAAGTGTCTAAACGGAGAGGACGCCAGCCACGTCCTCTCCCTATCAATCTCAATGCACGTGTGAAAATGGCGGCGACGCGCGGCTCCTTATATAGAATCCGAGTCTCGCGATAGAATCCGAGCCTCGCGAGAATCCGACAGCGTCATGATGACGTTCGGGCGCGCTCGGGTTAACCGAGCAAGGCGGGAAGATCCGAGTCGCTCGGACCCGTGAAAAAAAACATGAAGTTCTGGCGGGTTCGGATTCAGAGAAACCGAACCCGCTCATCTCTAGATTCTATACCTCTGGTGCATTTTAGTTTTGCAGTTTGCTGACAGTGACCACCAGTATATATAGCAGTACGGTACGGAAGGCCACTGCTCTACCTACCTCTGTGTCGTCAAGTATACTATCCATCTAGATTCTACTATACCTGTGGTGCATTTTAGTTTTGCAGTTTGCTGACAGTGAGCACCAGTATATATAGCAGTTCCGTACGGAAGGCCACTGCTCTACCTACCTCTGTGTCATCAAGAATACTATCCATCTAGATTCTATACCTGTGGTGCATTTTAGTTTTGCAGTTTGCTGACAGTGACCACCAGTATATATAGCAGTACGGTACAGAAGGCCACTGCTCTACCTACATCTGTGTCGTCAAGTATACTATCCATCTAGATTCTAAACCTGTGGTGCATTTTAGTTTTGCAGTTTGCTGACAGTGACCACCAGTATACATAGCAGTACGGTACGGAAGGCCACTGCTCTACCTACCTCTGTGTCGTCAAGTATAGCACAGGTTCTCAAACTCGGTCCTCAGGACCCCACAAAGTGCATGTTTTGCAGGTCTCCTCCCAGAATCACAAGTGAAATAATTAGCTCCACCTGTGGACCTTTTAAAATGTGTCATTGAGTAATTAATACACCTGTGCACCTGCTGGATTTCCTGTAAAACATGCATGTGTGGGGTCCTGTGGGCCGAGTTTGAGAACCACTGAAGTATAATATCCATCTAGATTCTATACCTGTGGTGCATTTTAGTTTTGCAGTTTGCTGACAGTGACAACCAGTATATATATCAGTACGGTACGGAAGGCCACTGCTCTACCTACCTCTGTGTCGTCAAGAATACTATCCATCTAGATTCTATACCTGTGGTGCATTTTTGTTTTGCAGTTTGCTGACAGTGACCACCAGTATATAATGCAGTACGGTATGGAAGGCCACTGCTCTACCTACCTCTGTGTCGTCAAGTATACTATCCATCTAGATTCTATACCTGTGGTGCATTTTAGTTTTGCAGTTTTCTAACAGTGACCACCAGTATATATAGCAGTACGGTACGGAAGGCCACTGCTCTACCTACCACTGTGTCATCAAGTATACTATCCATCTAGATTCTATACCTGTGGTACATTTTAGTTTTGCAGTTTGCTGACAGTGACCACCAGTATATATAGCAGTACGGTACGGAAGGCCACTGCTCTACCTACCTCTGTGTCGTCAAGTATACTATCCATCTAGATTCTATACCTGTGGTGCATTTTAGTTTTGCAGTTTGCTGACAGTGACCACCAGTATATATAGCCGTACGGTACGGAAGGCCACTGCTCTACATACCACTGTGTCATCAAGTATACTATCCATCTAGATTCTATACCTGTGGTACATTTTAGTTTTGCAGTTTGCTGACAGTGACCACCAGTATATATAGCAGTACGGTATGGAAGGCCACTGCTCTACCTACCTATGTGTCGTCAAGTATACTATCCATCTAGATTCTATACCTGTGGTGCATTTTAGTTTTGCAGTTTTCTAACAGTGACCACCAGTATATATAGCAGTACGGTACGGAAGGCCACTGCTCTACATACCACTGTGTCATCAAGTATACTATCCATCTAGATTCTATACCTGTGGTACATTTTAGTTTTGCAGTTTGCTGACAGTGACCACCAGTATATATAGCAGTACGGTACGGAAGGCCACTGCTCTACCTACCTCTGTGTCGTCAAGTATACTATCCATCTAGATTCTATACCTGTGGTGCATTTTAGTTTTGCAGTTTGCTGACAGTGACCACCAGTATATATAGCAGTACGGTACGGAAGGCCACTGCTCTACCTACCTCTGTGTCATCAAGTATACTATAAATCTAGATTCTATACCTGTGGTGCATTTTAGTTTTGCAGTTTGCTGACAGTGACCACCAGTATATATAGCAGTACGGTATGGAAGGCCACTGCTCTACCTACATCTGTGTCATCAAGTATACTATCCATCTAGATTCTATACCTGTGGTGCATTTTAGTTTTGCCGTTTGCTGACAGTGACCACCGGTATATATAGCAGTAAGGTACGGAAGGCCACTGCTCTACCTACCTCTGTGTCGTCAAGTATACTAACCATCTAGATTCTATACCTGTGGTGCATTTTAGTTTTGCAGTTTGCTGACAGTGACAACCAGTATATATATCAGTACGGTACGGAAGGCCACTGCTCTACCTACCTCTGTGTCGTCAAGAATACTATCCATCTAGATTCTATACCTGTGGTGCATTTTAGTTTTGCAGTTTGCTGACAGTGACCACCAGTATATATAGCAGTACGGTACGGAAGGCCACTGCTCTACCTACCTCTGTGTCGTCAAGTATAGCACAGGTTCTCAAACTCGGTCCTCTGGACCCCACACAGTACATGTTTTGCAGGTCTCCTCACAGAATCACAAGAGAAATAATTAGCTCCACCTGTGGACCTGTTAAAATGTGTCATTGAGTAATTAATACACCTGTGCACCTGCTGGGTTACCTGCAAAACATGCACTATGTGGGGTCCTGAGGTCCGAATTTGAGAACCACATAAGTATACTATCCATCTAGATTCTATACCTGTGGTGCATTTTAGTTTTGCAGTTTGCTGACAGTGACAACCAGTATATATATCAGTACGGTACGGAAGGCCACTGCTCTACCTACCTCTGTGTCGTCAAGAATACTATCCATCTAGATTCTATACCTGTGGTGCATTATAGTTTTGCAGTTTGCTGACAGTGACCACCAGTATATAATGCAGTACGGTATGGA
This sequence comes from Pseudophryne corroboree, assembly GCF_028390025.1. Taxonomy (NCBI): domain Eukaryota; kingdom Metazoa; phylum Chordata; class Amphibia; order Anura; family Myobatrachidae; genus Pseudophryne; species Pseudophryne corroboree. Next base: position 279,026,874 of record NC_086454.1, on the reverse strand, counting down.
AGGCCACTGCTCTACCTACCTCTGTGTCGTCAAGTATACTATCCATCTAGATTCTATACCTGTGGTGCATTTTAGTTTTGCAGTTTTCTAACAGTGACCACCAGTATATATAGCAGTACGGTACGGAAGGCCACTGCTCTACCTACCACTGTGTCATCAAGTATACTATCCATCTAGATTCTATACCTGTGGTACATTTTAGTTTTGCAGTTTGCTGACAGTGACCACCAGTATATATAGCAGTACGGTACGGAAGGCCACTGCTCTACCTACCTCTGTGTCGTCAAGTATACTATCCATCTAGATTCTATACCTGTGGTGCATTTTAGTTTTGCAGTTTGCTGACAGTGACCACCAGTATATATAGCCGTACGGTACGGAAGGCCACTGCTCTACCTACCTCTGTGTCGTCAAGTATACTATCCATCTAGATTCTATACCTGTGGTGCATTTTAGTTTTGCAGTTTGCTGACAGTGACCACCAGTATATATAGCAGTACGGTATGGAAGGCCACTGCTCTACCTACCTCTGTGTCATCAAGTATACTATCCATCTAGATTCTATACCTGTGGTGCATTTTAGTTTTGCCGTTTGCTGACAGTGACCACCGGTATACATAGCAGTAAGGTACGGAAGGCCACTGCTCTACCTACCTCTGTGTCGTCAAGTATACTATGCATCTAGATTCTATACCTGTGGTGCATTTTAGTTTTGCAGTTTGCTGACAGTGACCACCAGTATATATAGCAGTACGGTACGGAAGGCCACTGCTCTACCTGCCTCTGTGTCGTCAAGTATACTATCTATCTAGATTCTATACCTGTGGTGCATTTTAGTTTTGCAGTTTGCTGACAGTGACCACCAGTATATATAGCAGTACGGTATGGAAGGCCACTGCTCTACCTACCTATGTGTCGTCAAGTATACTATCCATCTAGATTCTATACCTGTGGTGCATTTTAGTTTTGCAGTTTTCTAACAGTGACCACCAGTATATATAGCAGTACGGTACGGAAGGCCACTGATCTACATACCACTGTGTCATCAAGTATACTATCCATCTAGATTCTATACCTGTGGTACATTTTAGTTTTGCAGTTTGCTGACAGTGACCACCAGTATATATAGCAGTACGGTACGGAAGGCCACTGCTCTACCTACCTCTGTGTCGTCAAGTATACTATCCATCTAGATTCTATACCTGTGGTGCATTTTAGTTTTGCAGTTTGCTGACAGTGACCACCAGTATATATAGCAGTACGGTACGGAAGGCCACTGCTCTACCTACCTCTGTGTCATCAAGTATACTATAAATCTAGATTCTATACCTGTGGTGCATTTTAGTTTTGCAGTTTGCTGACAGTGACCACCAGTATATATAGCAGTACGGTAAGGAAGGCCACTGCTCTACCTACATCTGTGTCATCAAGTATACTATCCATCTAGATTCTATACCTGTGGTGCATTTTAGTTTTGCAGTTTGCTGACAGTGACAACCAGTATATATATCAGTACGGTACGGAAGGCCACTGCTCTACCTACCTCTGTGTCGTCAAGAATACTATCCATCTAGATTCTATACCTGTGGTGCATTTTAGTTTTGCAGTTTGCTGACAGTGACCACCAGTATATATAGCAGTACGGTACGGAAGGCCACTGCTCTACCTACCTCTGTGTCGTCAAGTATAGCACAGGTTCTCAAACTCGGTCCTCAGGACCCCACACAGTACATGTTTTGCAGGTCTCCTCACAGAATCACAAGTGAAATAATTAGCTCCACCTGTGGACCTTTTAAAATGTGTCATTGCGTAATTAATACACCTGTGCACCTGCTGGGTTACCTGCAAAACATGCACTATGTGGGGTCCTGAGGGCCGAATTTGAGAACCACTTAAGTATACTATCCATCTAGATTCTATACCTGTGGTGCATTTTAGTTTTGTAGTTTGCTGACAGTGACCACCAGTATATATATCAGTACGGTACGGAAGGCCACTGCTCTACCTACCTCTGTGTCGTCAAGTATACTATCCATCTAGATTCTATACCTCTGGTGCATTTTAGTTTTGCAATTTGGTGACAGTGACCACCAGTATATATAGCAGTACGGTATGGAAGGCCACTGCTCTACCTACCTCTGTGTCATTAAGTATACTATCCATCTAGATTCTATACCTGTGGTGCATTTTAGTTTTGCCGTTTGCTGACAGTGACCACCGGTATATATAGCAGTAAGGTACGGAAGGCCACTGCTCTACCTACCTCTGTGTCGTCAAGTATACTATCCATCTAGATTCTATACCTGTGGTGCATTTTAGTTTTGCAGTTTGCTGACAGTGACCACCAGTATATGTAGCAGTACGGTACGGAAGGCCACTGCTCTACCTACCTCTGTGTCGTCAAGTATACTATCCATCTAGATTCTATACCTGTGGTGCATTTTAGTTTTGCAGTTTGCTGACAGTGACCACCAGTATATATAGTAGTATGGTACGGAAGGCCACTGCTCTACCTACCTCTGTGTCGTCAAGTATACTATCCATCTAGATTCTATACCTGTGGTGCATTTTAGTTTTGCAGTTGGCTGACAGTGACCACCAGTATATATAGCAGTACGGTACGGAAGGCCACTGCTCTACCTACCTCTGTGTCGTCAAGTATACTATCCATCTAGATTCTATACCTGTGGTGCACTTAAGTTTTGCAGTTTGCTGACAGTGACCACCAGTATATATAGCAGTACAGTACGGAAGGCCACTGCTCTACCTACCTCTGTGTCGTCAAGTATACTATCCATCTAGATTCTATACCTGTGGTGCATTTTAGTTTTGCAGTTTGCTGACAGTGACCACCAGTATATATAGCAGTAAGGTACGGAAGGCCACTGCTCTACCTACCTCTGTGTCGTCAAGTATACTATCCATCTAGATTCTATACCTGTGGTGCATTTTAGTTTTGCAGTTTGCTGACAGTGACCACCAGTATATATAGCAGTACGGTACGGAAGGCCACTGCTCTACCTACCTCTGTGTCGTCAAGTATACTATCCATCTAGATTCTATACCTGTGGTGCATTTTAGTTTTGCAGTTTGCTGACAGTGACCACCAGTATATATAGCAGTAAGGTACGGAAGGCCACTGCTCTACCTACCTCTGTGTCGTCAAGTATACTATCCATCTAGATTCTAAACCTGTGGTGCATTTTAGTTTTGCAGTTTGCTGACAGTAACCACCAGTATATATAGCAGTACGGTACGGAAGGCCACTGCTCTACCTACCTCTGTGTCGTCAAGTATACTATCCATCTAGATTCTAAACCTGTGGTGCATTTTAGTTTTGCAGTTTGCTGACAGTGACCACCAGTATATATAGCAGTACGGTACGGAAGGCCACTGCTCTACCTACCTCTGTGTCGTCAAGTATACTATCCATCTAGATTCTATACCTGTGGTGCATTTTAGTTTTGCAGTTTGCTGACAGTGACCACCAGTATATATAGCAGTAAGGTACGGAAGGCCACTGCTCTACCTACCTCTGTGTCGTCAAGTATACTATCCATCCATACCTGTGGTTCTTTTCAGTTGTGCGCAGTATATATAGTAGTAGGCCATTGCTATTGATACTGGCATATAATTCCACACATTAAAAAATGGAGAACAAAAATGTGGAGGTTAAAATAGGGAAAGATCAAGATCCACTTCCACCTCGTGCTGAAGCTGCTGCCACTAGTCATGGCCGAGACGATGAAATGCCATCAACGTCGGCTGCCAAGGCCGATGCCCAATGTCATAGTAGAAAGCATGTAAAATCCAAAAAACAAAAGTTCAGTAAAATGACCCAAAAATCAAAATTGAAAGCGTCTGATGAGAAGCGTAAACTTGCCAATATGCCATTTACGACACGGAGTGGCAAGGAACGGCTGTGGCCCTGGCCTATGTTCATGGCTAGTGGTTCAGATTCACATGAGGATGGAAGCACTCATCCTCTCGCTAGAAAAATGAAAAGACTTAAGCTGGCAAAAGCACAGCAAAGAACTGTGCGTTCTTCTAAATCACAAATCCCCAAGGAGAGTCCAATTGTGTCGGTTGCGATGCCTGACCTTCCCAACACTGGACGGGAAGAGCTTGAGCCTTCCACCATTTGCTCGCCCCCTGCAAGTGCTGGAAGGAGCACCCGCAGTTCAGTTCCTGATAGTCAAATTGAAGATGTCACTATTGAAGTACACCAGGATGAGGATATGGGTGTTGCTGGCGCTGGGGAGGAAATTGACAAGGAGGATTCTGATGGTGAGGTGGTTTGTTTAAGTCAGGCACCCGGGGAGACACCTGTTGTCCGTGGGACGAATATGGCCATTGACATGCCTGGTCAAAATACAAAAAAAATCACCTCTTCGGTGTGGAATTATTTCAACACAAATGCGGACAACAGGTGTCAAGCCGTGTGTTGCCTTTGTCAAGCTGTAATAAGTAGGGGTAAGGACGTTAACCACCTAGGAACATCCTCCCTTAAACGTCACCTGGACCGCATTCATCAGAAGTCAGTGACAAGTTCAAAAACTTTGGATGACAGCGGAAGCAGTCTACTGACCACTAAATCCCTTCCTCTTGTAACCAAGCTCCTGCAAACCACACCACCAACTCCCTCAGTGTCAATTTCCACCTTACACAGGAAAGCCAATAGTCCTGCAGGCCATGACACTGGCAAGTCTGATGAGTCCTCTCCTGCCTGGGATTCCTCCGATGCATCCTTGAGTGTAACGCCTACTGCTGCTGGCGCTGCTGTTGTTGCTGCTGGGAGTTGATCGTCATCCCAGAGGGGAAGTCGGAAGACCACTTGTACCACTTCCAGTAAGCAATTGACTGTCCCACAGTCCTTTGCGAGGAAGATGAAATATCACAGCAGTCATCCTGCTGCAAAGCGGATAACTCAGGTCTTGTCAGCCTGGGTGGTGAGAAATGTTTGTCGGTATCCACCGTTAATTCACAGGCAACTAGAGACTTGATTGAGGTACTGTGTCCCCGGTACCAAATACCATCTAGGTTCCATTTCTCTAGGCAGGCGATAACGAAAATGTACACAGACGTCAGAAAAAGAGTCACCAGTGTCCTAAAAAATGCAGTTGTACCCAATGTCCACTTAACCACGGACATGTGGACAAGTGGAGCAGGGCAGACTCAGGACTATATGACTGTGACAGCCCACTGGGTAGATGAATTGCCTCCCGCAGCAAGAACAGCAGCGGCGGCACCAGAAGCAGCATCTCACAAATTCCAACTCGTTCCTAGGCAGGCTACGCTTTGTATCACCGCTTTCCAGAAGAGGCACACAGCTGACAACCTCTTACGGAAACTGAGGAACATAATCGCAGAATGGCTTACCCCAATTGGACTCTCCTGGGGATTTGTGACATCGGACAATGCCACCAATATTGTGCATGCATTACATCTGGGCAAATTCCAGCACGTCCCATGTTTTGCACATACATTGAATTTGGTGGTGCAGAATTATTTAAAAAAACGACAGGGGCGTGCAAGAGATGCTGCCGGTGGCCCGAAGAATTGCGGGCCACTTTCGGCATTCAGCCACCGCGTGCCGAAGACTGGAGCACCAGCAAACAGTCCTGAACCTGCCCTGCCATCATCTGAAGCAAGAGGTGGTTACGAGGTGGAATTCAACCCTCTATATGCTTCAGAGGATGGAGGAGCAGCAAAAGGCCATTCAAGCCTATACATCTGCCCACGATGTAGGCAAATGAGGGGGAATGCACCTGACTCAAGCGCAGTGGAGAATGATTTCAACGTTGTGCATGGTTATGCAACCCTTTGAACTTACCACACGTGAAGTCAGTACAGACACTGCCAGCCTGAGTCAGGTCATTCCCCTCATCAGGCTTTTGCAGAAGAAACTGGAGACATTGAAGGAGGGGGCTAAAACAGAGCGATTCCGCTAGGCATGTGGGACTTGTGGATGGAGCCCTTAATTTGCTTAACCAGGATTCACGGGTGGTCAATCTGTTGAAATCAGAGCACTACATTTTGGCCACCGTGCTCGATCCTAGATTTAAAACCTACGTTGTATCTCTCTTTCCAGCAGGCACAAGTCTGCAGAGAAATAATAGGTGGAAGGAAGATCGAAGGCGCTACTATACAGATGACAAATATAATGAAGAAAGGTATAATATACTTGCAAACTTCGTGGTCCTTCGTTAATTTCTTTCTATTAATCCAATGATTACCAGATGTTTACATGCAATAAAAACAAAAATAAACAACAAGTGTGTAGTATTGTCTATAATGAGTTCAATTTTTTGTGAGTTCTCCGATGAAACAGAACCCTATGATATGGAGGTTTCTTGATAGAAGATAAGGATAGATTCTCACCACCACTTCACAAACATAGGTAAACGTACCAAGACTCACTTAGAGTTAAATATCACCATACACATAAAGGTTTCTTTTCTACTTCTGATCATAGCATATGAATCAAGCTCTGTTCAATAAAACGTACCACACTCACTTTTCAGCAGATGGTATTCCACACATAGCGGTTTCTTTAAATAGATGTATCACTCTTCTCTTCCAAAAAGAAATGATTTATTTGTGCATAATACAATTATCAGAAACAATTGGATAAAAACTCCTTATTCAATTCCCAAATAAAAATTCCAGGATAGAACAAATGTGTGTCAGAATGAAATACGACAATCACAAGTGAATTCCGGACTTACATTTGCGAGCACAAATGTTGCATGTTACCTTGGAATGGTATGAATATAGGAGAATTAAAAAAAGCACTGTCTGGTATCACCAACGCCGTTTCGACACAAAGTCTTTATCAAGGTAGATGCCCCAAGTCTGCAGAGGTTCAAAGACCTGCTGGTGAGAAAATTGTCAAGTCAAGCGGAACGTGACCCGTCAACAGCTCCTCCTTCACATTCTCCCGCAACTGGGGGTGCGAGGAAAAGGCTAAGAATTCCGAGCCCACCCACTGGCGGTGATGCAGAGCAGCCTGGAGCGAGTGCTGACATCTGGTCCGGACTGAAGGACCTGCCAACGATTACTGACATGTCGTCTACTATCACTGCATATGATTCTGTCACCATTGAAAGAATGGTGGAGGATTATAAGAGTGACCGCATCCAAGTAGGCACGTCAGACAGTCCGTACGTATACTGGCAGGAAAAAGAGGCAATTTGGAGGCCCTTGCACAAACTGGCTTTATTCTACCTAAGTTGCCCTCCCTCCAGTGTGTACTCCGAAAGAGTGTTTAGTGCAGCCGCTCACCTTGTCAGCAATCGGCGTACGAGGTTACTTCCAGAAAATGTGGAGTAGATGATGTACATCAAAATGAATTATAATCAATTCCACCGTGGAGACATTCACCACCAGCAATTGCCTCCAGAAAGTACACAGGGATCTGAGATGGTGGATTCCAGTGGGGACGAATTAATAATCTGTGAGGAGGGGGATGTACACAGTGAAAGGGATGAGGAATCGGAGGATGATGATGAGGTGGACATCTTGCCTCTGTAGAGCCAGTTTGTGCAAGGAGAGATTGATTGCTTCTTTTTTGGTGGGGGCCCAAACCAACCAGTCATTTCAGTCACAGTCATGTGGCAGACCCCTGTCGCTGAAATGATGGGTTCGTTAAAGTGTGCATGTCCTGTTTATACAACATAAGGGTGGGTGGGAGGGCCCAAGGACAATTCCATCTTGCACCTCTTTTTTCTTTAATTTTTCTTTGCATCATGTGCTGTTTGTGGACAATTTTTTTGAAGTGCCATCCTGTCTGACACTGCAGTGCCACTCCTAGATGGGCCAGGTGTTTGTGTCGGCCACTTGTGTCGCTTAGCTTAGTCACACAGCGATCTTGGTGCGCCTCTTTTTTTCTTTGCATCATGTGCTGTTTGGGGACTGTTTTTTTGAAGTGCCATCCTGCCTGACACTGCAGTGCCACTCCTAGATGGGCCAGGTGTTTGTGTCGGCCACTTGTGTCGCTTAGCTTAGCCATCCAGCGACCTCGGTGCAAATTTTAGGACTAAAAATAATATTGTGAGGTGTGAGGTGTTCAGAATAGACTGAAAATGAGTGTTAATTATGGTTATTGAGGTTAATAATACTATGGGATGAAAATGACCCCCAAATTCTGTGATTTATGCTGTTTTTGAGGGTTTTTTGTAAAAAAACACCCGAATCCAAAACACCCGAATCCGCCAAAAAAATTTCAGGGAGGGTTTGGCAAAACGCGTCCGAATCCAAAACACGTCCGCGGAACCGAATCCAAAACCAAAACACAAAACCCGAAAAATTTCCGGTGCACATCTCTAGGTAAGACACCACTAGCACACCTAAGGGTTGGGGTGGGAAGGGGGTGACATGTAAAAATCCATACTTTTCGGGGTCGCGGAGACGAATAGTGACACTCCCAATGCCATTTAAGTCCAAGTTCAGCCCCTATTAGCATGGGGGGGTGAGAAGGGGTGAAAAATAAAATGTTCAAAATGACTGACATTATTGTCAAATTATGCTGGCACTATAAGCATCAAACTGACAAGAATATAGCCCAGAGGCCCATTACATAGTGATCCCTGGTGGAACAGCTCCCACTTAGACTATACCCAGCTCGGGTGATGAAACAATGACAGCAGGGCCTAGGGGTGGGGGATGGGACAGCCCTACTGCTGCTGCTACCACCCACATCAATAGGCTCTCAAATTGATCTACCCGGTCCAGCGTCTCCACGTTTAACATCCTTAACAACTATAAGTCATGTTACACCAATCCTTTTTTTAAGTGCATTTACAGAGTCCACCCTTACCACTTTCTCTGGCAAGGAATTCCAAATCCTTATTGCCCTAACAGTAAAGAACCCTTTCCTCCGTTGCGTACATAATTTTTTTTCTTCCAGCCTCAGCGAGTGCCCACGTGTCCTAAACAGAATTCTTTTAATAAATAATTCCTCTGATAACTCTTTGTAATGCCCCTTTACATATTTGAATACAATAATAATGTCTCCTCTTAGACGCTTCTTTTCCAGTGTATATATATATTCAACCTAGTAAGCCTGTCCTCATAATCTAGTCCCTCTAGCCCTTTAATCAATTTAGTAGCTCTCCTTTGAACCCTTTCGAGTTCATTGATATCTTTTTTATTCAGTGGTGCCCAAAACTGAACACAATATTCCAGGTGTGGACATACCAATGATTTGAACAGTGGCAGGATTACATCCTCGTCCCTTGTCTCAATTTCAAGTTTTATGCACACAAGCACCTTACTTGCTTTCTTTACTGCGCTTTGACATTGTATATGGTAATTAAGCTTATTATCAATGAGTACCCCAAATCTTTTTCCAAAACTGTTACCCCTAGACTTTCCCCGTTAATATGTAGGATGCAAGTTTGTTTTTAGTCCCGAAATGCATAACCTTGCATTTTTCTATATTGAACCTCATTCTCCATTTAGACGAGTTTAGATAAGTCATTCTGCAGAGACTCCACATCTATTTCTGAATTAATTACCCTACACAGTTTAGTATCATCTGCAAAGATTAAAACTATGCTTTCCAGGCCTATTTCTAGGTCATTGATAAATATGTTGAACAGTAGTGGCCCGAGTAAGGACTCCTGTGGTATTCCGCTGACTACTGGTGTCCAACTTGAAGACTTCCCATTGACCACTACTCACTGTACCCTGTTGTCCAGTCAGTTACTTATCCATGTACAAACAGTTTTTCCTAGGCCAAGCTCCTTTAATTTGATGATTAGTCTGCTGTGAGGCACTGTATCGAAGGCTTTTGCAAAATCTAAGTAGACCACATCCACTGCTTTTCCTTGGTCAAGATTGTCTCTCAATTCCTCGTAGAAGTTAACTAAGTTAGTTTGACATGATCTGTCCCTCACAAACCCATGCTGGTTCTTGCTAATAATCTTACTAGGCTGCAGATACTCCTGTATGCTATCCCTTAGAATTCTTTCCAATATTTACCCCACTATAGATGTCAAACTAACGTCTGTAGTTACCCGGATATTTTTGGATCCCTTTTTAAATAATGGCACTACCTCTGCCAATCCTTCGGTACCATGCCAGATCTAATTGAACTATTGAAAATCAAGTATAGGGCTCCATAAGAAGCCTTGGATGAAGTCCGTCCGGGCCAGGTGAGTTATTAATCTTTATTTTGCATAATCTCTCCCTGACTACTTCTTCACTTAAACAAGTATCTAACCACGAATCCTTTCTGTCACTATCACTATGAACTACCCCCACCGTCAGTTCTTCTCTGGTGAAAACTGATTAAAAAAATGTACAGTATTCAGTACAGTATTTTGATTCTTCATTGTTTATCAATATTCCAAATTCATATTTTATTGGACCTATGTTCTCCTTTTTTAGTCTTTTACTGTTTGTTTATTTATTTAAAAAAATTTAGGGTTGTTTTTACTCTCTATAGCAATTTGCTTTTCGTTTTCAATTTTAGCTGCTCTTATTGCTTTTTTGCGTCTTTTATTGCATTCCTTGTAGTACTGGAATGAATCCTCCTTTCCATTAGATTTAAATGCTTTGAAAGCACGCTTCTTTTTATTGATTTCTGCCATGACCTTCTTGTTAAGCCACATCGGTTTGAGTTTGGTACTCCTGCGCTTACTGCCCATGGGAATAAATTTGTGAATATTGCTATCTAGTAACCCTTTTAAAGCATCCCACATTTCCAAAGTGTTCTTAACATGAAACAAAACTTCCCACTCAATGTCATTTAGTGCACATCTCACCATACTGAAGTTAGCCTTCCTAAAGTTAAATGTTTTTGTTGACCCCTTATAGTTATGTTTCCTAAAACTGATGTCGAATGTGATCATAGAGTGATCACTGTTACCCAAAGATATAACATGTGCAGAGAGAGTTAGATATGGGTGGGATATTTTGTGTCTGTGCAGGGTAAATAATGGCTGCTTTAATTTCACAGTGCTATTTAGATTTCAGTTTGAACACACCCAACCCAAATATAACTCTATCTGCACATGTTATATTTCCCCCCTCCTGCAGTGCACATGGTTTTGCCCAACTGCTAACAAATTTGCTGCTGCAATCAACTCTGAATTAGGCCCATAGTGCATTGTCAAGTTACTGGGTCTCACTGTCACATGATGTGTACTAGAGATGTGCAGCGGGCACTTTTCGTGTTTTGTGTTTTGGTTCTGGTTCCATGCTCGTGTTTTGGATCTGGATTGGTTTTGCCAAAACCACCCTTTCGTGTTTTGGTTTTGGTTTTGGATGATTTTTGATAAAAACAGCTAAAATCACAGAATTTGGGGGTAATTTTGATCCTACAGTACTAACCTCAATAACACTAATTTCCACTAATTTCCAGTCATTTCTGAACACCTCACACCTCACAATATTGTTTTTAGGCCAAAAGGTTGCACTGAGATGGCTGTATGACTAAGTTAAGCGACACAAGTGTGTGGCACAAACACCTGGCCCATCTAGGAGTGGCACTGCAGTCCCACTGCACTAATGGCGGATACCGTACGCATGTATAACACCAGCATAGTTGTTATGGCTTCAGTAATCTGCTTTGCAACAGGGTGACTGCAGTCATATTTCATCTTCCTCGCAAAGGACTGTTGGACAGTCAGTTGTTAGTTGAAGTAGTACAAGTGGTCTTCCGACTTCCCCTCTGGGATGACGATCGACTCCCAGCAACAACATCAGCAGCGGCAGCAGCAGCAGTAGGAGGAAGTGGTTCTTGATCTTTCCCTATTTTATCCTCCAAATTTTTGTTCTCATTTATTTTTCTGGAGTTATATAACAAAATGCAGCACAGGAGAGCATACCTATACACCACACAGGGCAAACCCTGTTAAAATTATTTGGATCAAATATTAATAACCCCTTTTTTTGGAGTAAATAATATACAGCACAGGACAGCACCATTGAACTCATATGGCAGCACCAATTGACTGGACTTTTACGGCAGTACCACTGGACATATACGGCAGTATCACTGGATTTATATGGCAATACCGCTGGACATATATGGCAGTATCACTGTATTGGATTTATATGCCAGTACCACTGGACACATATGGCAGTATCCCTGGATTTATACGCCAGTACCACTGGACTGGATTTATACACCAGTACCACTGGACATATATACGGCAGTATCACTGGATTTATATGGCAGTACCGCTGGACATATACAGCAGTATCACTGGACATATACGCAGTATCACTGAATTTATATGGCAGTACCACTGGACATATACGGCAGTATCACTGGACTGGATTTATACGCCAGTACCGCTGGACATATACGGCAGTATCACTGGACATATACGACAGTATCACTGGACATATACGACAGTATCACTGGACTGGATTTATACGCCAGTACCACTGGACATATATGGCAGTATCACTTGATTTATACAGCAGTACCGCTGGACATATACGGCAGTATCACTGGATTTATACGTCAGTACCGCTGGCCAAATACGGCAGTATCACTGGACTGGATTTATATGCCAGTATCACTGGACATATACGGCAGTATCACTGGATTTATACAGCAGTATCGCTGGACATATACGGCAGTATCACTGGACATATACGGCAGTATCACTGGATTTATATGGCAGTACCAATGGACATATATGGCAGTATCACTGGACTAGATTTATACACCAGTACCACTGGACATATACGGCAGTATCACTGAATTTATATGGCAGTACCTCTGGACATATACGGCAGTATCACTGGACATATACACAAGTATCACTGGACATATACGGAGGTACCACTGGACTTATACAGCAGCACAGGGACACCACAACTCGACTGATGCAGTACAACACAGCACCACTGCAATGCACTGGACTTACACAGAAGCACTGGACATGTAGCAGCAGAGGACACCACCACTGTGACTGGACTGATGCAGCACAAGACACCACCACTGGACTGATGCAGCACCACTGGACTGGACTTATACAGCAGCACTGGACATATGGCAGCAGAGGACACCACCACTGTGACTGGACTGATGCAGCACGAGACACTACCACTGTAATGATGCAGGACAACATAGCACCACTGCACTGGACTGATGCAGCATAAGACACTACACTGGACTGAGCAGCACTGGAACCGCCACCCCACTTTCCCTCCTGCACAGACACTGACACAGACACTGAGGACGGAGACACGTCCTCTCGCTACACTCTCCAATGCCGGAGTAAAACCGGCGGCGACGCGCGGCTCCTTATATGGAATCCAAAACCAGAGAGAATCCGACAGTGGGATGATGACGTTTTGCTTCGTTCTGGTTTCCGAGTCAGGCGGGAAAACCCGAGCCGGTCTCAGATCCATGCTTGGGTAGTGAAGTCCGGTAGGGTTCGGTTCTCAGGGAACCAAACCCACTCATCTCTAGTGTGTACCTATCTTAACACAGATTGTAATACTTAATCTACCACTTTTTAGTACGTAAACTACTTTTTACTAATATAACACTTTTTAACACTGTAATTTCTACTTCTCACCTCTGTAAAACTTTTAGCACTGAGCTGAAACTTCTTATTAATGTAACATCTCTTAACCACATAACTGGCATGATCTGATCACATGCGACCGCGCCGAACCACTGTGTCCCCCAGTTTTTGACGAGGAGATCCGTTCTGCAGATGTGTATAATATAATATTTAAAAAAAAAAAAACCTTTTTAAAGGGATCAGTATGATTTACCGGAGGCCGGTATATCATATATCAATATACCGACAGCGGCATCCAGGGCCTGATCAACCAATCGGCTGATCAGGCTGCAGCCTGGAGCATTGGGTCCTGGGGGGGGGGGAGGGGGCACAGCTCCGGCACAATAGATTTAATTAGGTTTATTTTTTTCTCTAAGCGGCGCTAGTGCTGCTAATTTCTGTTATCATCACTCATCTGCCCTAAACTGTCATTGGAGTCGTCCCTGGTTTTCAAGGGGGCGGGTCTCACCTGTCACTAACACCCAGGCTAACATATGCAGGCAGCTAACAGCAAATCCAATGCTACTAGCTGCCCTAGTGCGGTACTTACTCTCAGCTTGGTCTTGTGAGATTACCACATCTCACGAGATCAGGCTACGTCCACAGACTGCGCTTGCAGCTAACAGCATTGCTTGTGCCGCCGGCTGCCTGCTGTGAAGACCTAATGAAGTAAGAAGAACTACAATTTGTATCAGCAAACAATAACTGAATCTGTGTTCAATTTTGACACATACTGTAATTACAGATTTTTAGTTAAATACTGTATGAGCGAAAAAATTGGTGGTGGGAGGTGGGGAGGGGCAGTCAATCCTGTATTAGCCTAGGGCAGCTGGAACCCTTAAGGGGGGTACTCACGGAGAGATCCATGCTTAAGATCTAAGCAATCTGACTAGATTGCTTAGATTTTAAGCACAGATCATTCGTGTGTACCCCCCTCAGCGATAGTGATACGCGGCCACGCACATCGCTATCGCCGGTGCTAGATTGGCCTGCATGCAGGCTCAATCTAGCACGTCGCTCATTTCACCCGCTGGTGGGGGACCGCTGGGTGAAATGAGCGGTCCCCCGTCCTCCCCCGCATCGCTCAGCACACATCGCGCTGTGCTGAGCGGTGAGAGAGATGTGTGCTAAGCGGTTCGCTCAGCACACATCTCTCCCGTGTATATGTGCCTTAAATCAGGTCCTGGCGGCACCCCGGCTGCCAGTATGCCAGCAGCGGGGTGTGTGCAAAGAGTCCCCTTGCAGACTCGCTGCGCTCGCCACTCTGCGTTCGCCACAGGTTCTATTCCCACTCTTGGTCCTATTCCCACTAGTCGGGATTCCGACGTCTGTATTTTTATTGCTGGGATCCCAACAGCCGGCAAATTAAACATATACCTTTTTAAAGTTTATTAAATAAAACAAATTAAAAAAATTAAAAAAACAAAGTTATGAATGGTTTTGAAGGGAAACATCATCTGTTAAGTGTTTAACACTTAAATTGCTCTTCTTACTAGTATGGGGCTGTTAGTTTGTACTGGCCTGGGGTTGTCTCATGATCTGGACTTGAACCTTAGGAATGTTAGGGGCCAACATGATGAGCTGTGGTAGCTGGACCATATTTTTGGGCCAAAAATTATGCTAAGAACTTTACTTGGCAGTTGAAAAATAAATTGTTCTGATTGCCAGTGTTCTCAGTGTTTACAGTGTGTACCTGCATTTTCTCTTTTTATGTGTAACAAAGGTTGTTCCAGTATTTTCTTTGTAGTTTTTAAAGAAAACTTTACAAACAAATAAGGAATTCTAAATTTTAAAGACATTGGTTTGCAATAAAAATATTGTCTGGATAATCTGCGTAAATTGTCATTTGAAAAACAGACAAATCTGTTAACTTTTAGGAGACTGAATACTTTACAAGCCACTGTATGTACAGTAGAGATGAGCGGGTTCGGTTTCTCTGAATCCGAACCCGCCAGAACTTCATGTTTTTTTTCACGGGTCCGAGCGACTCGGATCTTCCCGCCTTGCTCGGTTAACCCGAGCGCGCCCGAACGTCATCATGACGCTGTCGGATTCTCGCGAGGCTCGGATTCTATCGCGAGACTCGGATTCTATATAAGGAGCCGCGCGTCGCCGCCATTTTCACACGTGCATTGAGATTGATAGGGAGAGGACGTGGCTGGCGTCCTCTCCGTTTAGAATTAGAATAGATTAGAGAGACACTTGATTTACTAATTTTGGGGAGCATTAGGAGTACTCAGTAGTGTACAGTGCAGAGTTTTGCTGATAGTGACCAGTGACCACCACTTTTATTTATAATCCGTTCTCTGCCTGAAAAAAGCGATACACAGCACACAGTGACTCAGTCACATACCATATCTGTGTGCACTGCTCAGGCTCAGGCCAGTGTGCTGCATCATCTATTATCTATCTATATATAATATTATATATATCTGTCTGACTGCTCAGCTCACACAGCTTATAATTGTGGGGGAGACTGGGGAGCACTACTGCAGTGCCAGTTATAGGTTATAGCAGGAGCCAGGAGTACATAATATATTATATAGTGAGTGACCACCAGACACACAGTGCAGTTTATTTAATATATCCGTTCTCTGCCTGAAAAAAGCGATACACACAGTGACTCAGTCAGTCACATACCATATCTGTGTGCACTGCTCAGGCTCAGGCCAGTGTGCTGCATCATCTATATATATTATATATCTGTCTGACTGCTCAGCTCACACAGCTTATAATTGTGGGGGAGACTGGGGAGCACTACTGCAGTGCCAGTTATAGGTTATAGCAGGAGCCAGGAGTACATAATATTATATTAAAATTAAACAGTGCACACTTTTGCTGCAGGAGTGCCACTGCCAGTGTGACTAGTGACCAGTGACCTGACCACCAGTATATAATATTAGTAGTATACTATCTCTTTATCAACCAGTCTATATTAGCAGCAGACACAGTACAGTGCGGTAGTTCACGGCTGTGGCTACCTCTGTGTCGGCACTCGGCAGCCCGTCCATAATTGTATATACCACCTAACCGTGGTTTTTTTTTCTTTCTTTATACATACATACTAGTTACGAGTATACTATCTCTTTATCAACCAGTCTATATATTAGCAGCAGACACAGTACAGTGCGGTAGTTCACGGCTGTGGCTACCTCTGTGTCGGCACTCGGCAGCCCGTCCATAATTGTATATACCACCTAACCGTGGTTTTTTTTTCTTTCTTTATACATACATACTAGTTACGAGTATACTATCTCTTTATCAACCAGTCTATATATTAGCAGCAGACACAGTACAGTGCGGTAGTTCACGGCTGTGGCTACCTCTGTGTCGGCACTCGGCAGCCCGTCCATAATTGTATATACCACCTAACCGTGGTTTTTTTTTCTTTCTTTATACATACATACTAGTTACGAGTATACTATCTCTTTATCAACCAGTCTATATATTAGCAGCAGACACAGTACAGTGCGGTAGTTCACGGCTGTGGCTACCTCTGTGTCGGCACTCGGCAGCCCGTCCATAATTGTATATACCACCTAACCGTGGTTTTTTTTTCTTTCTTTATACATACATACTAGTTACGAGTATACTATCTCTTTATCAACCAGTCTATATATTAGCAGCAGACACAGTACAGTGCGGTAGTTCACGGCTGTGGCTACCTCTGTGTCGGCACTCGGCAGCCCGTCCATAATTGTATATACCACCTAACCGTGGTTTTTTTTTCTTTCTTTATACATACATACTAGTTACGAGTATACTATCTCTTTATCAACCAGTCTATATATTAGCAGCAGACACAGTACAGTGCGGTAGTTCACGGCTGTGGCTACCTCTGTGTCGGCACTCGGCAGCCCGTCCATAATTGTATATACCACCTAACCGTGTTTTTTTTTTCTTTCTTTATACATACATACTAGTTACGAGTATACTATCTCTTTATCAACCAGTCTATATATTAGCAGCAGACACAGTACAGTGCGGTAGTTCACGGCTGTGGCTACCTCTGTGTCGGCACTCGGCAGCCCGTCCATAATTGTATATACCACCTAACCGTGGTTTTTTTTTCTTTCTTTATACATACATACTAGTTACGAGTATACTATCTCTTTATCAACCAGTCTATATATTAGCAGCAGACACAGTACAGTGCGGTAGTTCACGGCTGTGGCTACCTCTGTGTCGGCACTCGGCAGCCCGTCCATAATTGTATATACCACCTAACCGTGGTTTTTTTTTCTTTCTTTATACATACATACTAGTTACGAGTATACTATCTCTTTATCAACCAGTCTATATATTAGCAGCAGACACAGTACAGTGCGGTAGTTCACGGCTGTGGCTACCTCTGTGTCGGCACTCGGCAGCCCGTCCATAATTGTATATACCACCTAACCGTGGTTTTTTTTTCTTTCTTTATACATACATACTAGTTACGAGTATACTATCTCTTTATCAACCAGTCTATATATTAGCAGCAGACACAGTACAGTGCGGTAGTTCACGGCTGTGGCTACCTCTGTGTCGGCACTCGGCAGCCCGTCCATAATTGTATATACCACCTAACCGTGGTTTTTTTTTCTTTCTTTATACATACATACTAGTTACGAGTATACTATCTCTTTATCAACCAGTCTATATATTAGCAGCAGACACAGTACAGTGCGGTAGTTCACGGCTGTGGCTACCTCTGTGTCGGCACTCGGCAGCCCGTCCATAATTGTATATATATATACCACCTAACCGTGTTTTTTTTTTCTTTCTTTATACATACATACTAGTTACGAGTATACTATCTCTTTATCAACCAGTCTATATATTAGCAGCAGACACAGTACAGTGCGGTAGTTCACGGCTGTGGCTACCTCTGTGTCGGCACTCGGCAGCCCGTCCATAATTGTATATACCACCTAACCGTGGTTTTTTTTTCTTTCTTTATACATACATACTAGTTACGAGTATACTATCTCTTTATCAACCAGTCTATATATTAGCAGCAGACACAGTACAGTGCGGTAGTTCACGGCTGTGGCTACCTCTGTGTCGGCACTCGGCAGCCCGTCCATAATTGTATACTAGTATCCAATCCATCCATCTCCATTGTTTACCTGAGGTGCCTTTTAGTTGTGCCTATTAAAATATGGAGAACAAAAATGTTGAGGTTCCAAAATTAGGGAAAGATCAATATCCACTTCCACCTCGTGCTGAAGCTGCTGCCACTAGTCATGGCCGAGACGATGAAATGCCAGCAACGTCGTCTGCCAAGGCCGATGCCCAATGGCATAGTACAGAGCATGTCAAAACCAAAACACCAAATATCAGTAAAAAAAGGACTCCAAAACCTAAAATAAAATTGTCGGAGGAGAAGCGTAAACTTGCCAATATGCCATTTACCACACGGAGTGGCAAGGAACGGCTGAGGCCCTGGCCTATGTTCATGGCTAGTGGTTCAGCTTCACATGAGGATGGAAGCACTCAGCCTCTCGCTAGAAAACTGAAAAGACTCAAGCTGGCAAAAGCACCGCAAAGAACTGTGCGTTCTTTGAAATCCCAAATCCACAAGGAGAGTCCAATTGTGTCGGTTGCGATGCCTGACCTTCCCAACACTGGACGTGAAGAGCATGCGCCTTCCACCATTTGCACGCCCCCTGCAAGTGCTGGAAGGAGCACCCGCAGTCCAGTTCCTGATAGTCAGATTGAAGATGTCAGTGTTGAAGTACACCAGGATGAGGAGGATATGGGTGTTGCTGGCGCTGGGGAGGAAATTGACCAGGAGGATTCTGATGGTGAGGTGGTTTGTTTAAGTCAGGCACCCGGGGAGACACCTGTTGTCCGTGGGAGGAATATGGCCGTTGACATGCCAGGTGAAAATACCAAAAAAATCAGCTCTTCGGTGTGGAGGTATTTCACCAGAAATGCGGACAACAGGTGTCAAGCCATGTGTTCCCTTTGTCAAGCTGTAATAAGTAGGGGTAAGGACGTTAACCACCTCGGAACATCCTCCCTTATACGTCACCTGCAGCGCATTCATAATAAGTCAGTGACAAGTTCAAAAACTTTGGGTGACAGCGGAAGCAGTCCACTGACCAGTAAATCCCTTCCTCTTGTAACCAAGCTCACGCAAACCACCCCACCAACTCCCTCAGTGTCAATTTCCTCCTTCCCCAGGAATGCCAATAGTCCTGCAGGCCATGTCACTGGCAAGTCTGACGAGTCCTCTCCTGCCTGGGATTCCTCCGATGCATCCTTGCGTGTAACGCCTACTGCTGCTGGCGCTGCTGTTGTTGCCGCTGGGAGTCGATGGTCATCCCAGAGGGGAAGTCGTAAGCCCACTTGTACTACTTCCAGTAAGCAATTGACTGTTCAACAGTCCTTTGCGAGGAAGATGAAATATCACAGCAGTCATCCTACTGCAAAGCGGATAACTGAGTCCTTGACAACTATGTTGGTGTTAGACGTGCGTCCGGTATCCGCCGTTAGTTCACAGGGAACTAGACAATTTATTGAGGCAGTGTGCCCCCGTTACCAAATACCATCTAGGTTCCACTTCTCTAGGCAGGCGATACCGAGAATGTACACGGACGTCAGAAAAAGACTCACCAGTCTCCTAAAAAATGCAGTTGTACCCAATGTCCACTTAACCACGGACATGTGGACAAGTGGAGCAGGGCAGGGTCAGGACTATATGACTGTGACAGCCCACTGGGTAGATGTATGGACTCCCGCCGCAAGAACAGCAGCGGCGGCACCAGTAGCAGCATCTCGCAAACGCCAACTCTTTCCTAGGCAGGCTACGCTTTGTATCACCGCTTTCCAGAATACGCACACAGCTGAAAACCTCTTACGGCAACTGAGGAAGATCATCGCGGAATGGCTTACCCCAATTGGACTCTCCTGTGGATTTGTGGCATCGGACAACGCCAGCAATATTGTGTGTGCATTAAATATGGGCAAATTCCAGCACGTCCCATGTTTTGCACATACCTTGAATTTGGTGGTGCAGAATTTTTTAAAAAACGACAGGGGCGTGCAAGAGATGCTGTCGGTGGCCAGAAAAATTGCGGGACACTTTCGGCGTACAGGCACCATGTACAGAAGACTGGAGCACCACCAAAAACTACTGAACCTGCCCTGCCATCATCTGAAGCAAGAAGTGGTAACGAGGTGGAATTCAACCCTCTATATGCTTCAGAGGTTGGAGGAGCAGCAAAAGGCCATTCAAGCCTATACAATTGAGCACGATATAGTAGGTGGAATGCACCTGTCTCAAGTGCAGTGGAGAATGATTTCAACGTTGTGCAAGGTTCTGATGCCCTTTGAACTTGCCACACGTGAAGTCAGTTCAGACACTGCCAGCCTGAGTCAGGTCATTCCCCTCATCAGGCTTTTGCAGAAGAAGCTGGAGGCATTGAAGAAGGAGCTAAAAGGGAGCGATTCCGCTAGGCATGTGGGACTTGTGGATGCAGCCCTTAATTCGCTTAACAAGGATTCACGGGTGGTCAATCTGTTGAAATCAGAGCACTACATTTTGGCCACCGTGCTCGATCCTAGATTTAAAGCCTACCTTGGATCTCTCTTTCCGGCAGACACAGGTCTGCTGGGGTTGAAAGACCTGCTGGTGACAAAATTGTCAAGTCAAGCGGAACGCGACCTGTCAACATCTCCTCCTTCACATTCTCCCGCAACTGGGGGTGCGAGGAAAAGGCTCAGAATTCCGAGCCCACCCGCTGGCGGTGATGCAGGGCAGTCTGGAGCGACTGCTGATGCTGACATCTGGTCCGGACTGAAGGACCTGACAACGATTACGGACATGTCGTCTACTGTCACTGCATATGATTCTCTCAACATTGATAGAATGGTGGAGGATTATATGAGTGACCGCATCCAAGTAGGCACGTCACACAGTCCGTACTTATACTGGCAGGAAAAAGAGGAAATTTGGAGGCCCTTGCACAAACTGGCTTTATTCTACCTAAGTTGCCCTCCCACAAGTGTGTACTCCGAAAGAGTGTTTAGTGCCGCCGCTCACCTTGTCAGCAATCGGCGTACGAGGTTACATCCAGAAAATGTGGAGAAGATGATGTTCATTAAAATGAATTATAATCAATTCCTCCGCGGAGACATTGACCAGCAGCAATTGCCTCCACAAAGTACACAGGGAGCTGAGATGGTGGATTCCAGTGGGGACGAATTGATAATCTGTGAGGAGGGGGATGTACACGGTGATATATCGGAGGGTGAAGATGAGGTGGACATCTTGCCTCTGTAGAGCCAGTTTGTGCAAGGAGAGATTAATTGCTTCTTTTTTGGGGGGGGTCCAAACCAACCCGTCATATCAGTCACAGTCGTGTGGCAGACCCTGTCACTGAAATGATGGGTTGGTTAAAGTGTGCATGTCCTGTTTTGTTTATACAACATAAGGGTGGGTGGGAGGGCCCAAGGACAATTCCATCTTGCACCTCTTTTTTCTTTTCTTTTTCTTTGCATCATGTGCTGATTGGGGAGGGTTTTTTTGGAAGGGACATCCTGCGTGACACTGCAGTGCCACTCCTAGATGGGCCCGGTGTTTGTGTCGGCCACTAGGGTCGCTAATCTTACTCACACAGTCAGCTACCTCATTGCGCCTCTTTTTTTCTTTGCGTCATGTGCTGTTTGGGGAGGGTTTTTTGGAAGGGACATCCTGCGTGACACTGCAGTGCCACTCCTAGATGGGCCCGGTGTTTGTGTCGGCCACTAGGGTCGCTAATCTTACTCACACAGCTACCTCATTGCGCCTCTTTTTTTCTTTGCGTCATGTGCTGTTTGGGGAGGGTTTTTTGGAAGGGACATCCTGCGTGACACTGCAGTGCCACTCCTAGATGGGCCCGGTGTTTGTGTCGGCCACTAGGGTCGCTAATCTTACTCACACAGCTACCTCATTGCGCCTCTTTTTTTCTTTGCGTCATGTGCTGTTTGGGGAGGGTTTTTTGGAAGGGACATCCTGCGTGACACTGCAGTGCCACTCCTAGATGGGCCCGGTGTTTGTGTCGGCCACTAGGATCGCTAATCTTACTCACACAGCTACCTCATTGCGCCTCTTTTTTTCTTTGCATCATGTGCTGTTTGGGGAGGGTTTTTTGGAAGGGACATCCTGCGTGACACTGCAGTGCCACTCCTAGATGGGCCCGGTGTTTGTGTCGGCCACTAGGGTCGCTTATCTTACTCACACAGCGACCTCGGTGCAAATTTTAGGACTAAAAATAATATTGTGAGGTGTGAGGTATTCAGAATAGACTGAAAATGAGTGTAAATTATGGTTTTTGAGGTTAATAATACTTTGGGATCAAAATGACCCCCAAATTCTATGATTTAAGCTGTTTTTTAGTGTTTTTTGAAAAAAACACCCGAATCCAAAACACACCCGAATCCGACAAAAAAAATTCGGTGAGGTTTTGCCAAAACGCGTTCGAACCCAAAACACGGCCGCGGAACCGAACCCAAAACCAAAACACAAAACCCGAAAAATTTCAGGCGCTGATCTCTAATGTACAGTATATGTAACAATCTTGCAGCTGTTCATATTACAGCATTATTTCCACTGCATGTCGTAATTGGACATCCACATTAAAAAAGGGCTAAAAATGACGTTATCCATGGAGTGACTGCATAATGATAAAATATACAAAGTTTGCCTTTGGGTTAATGAGTTAAAAAATGGAGTCAGTCTGGTAAGTGTCATAGATTTTTCAAGGATCTTAAAAGTGAGGCAACTGATCCACTGGAACTGCGGCTGCCAGGTTTTCATATGTATTTTAAGATTCAAGGTGGATTTTTCTCAGATATAAAAGCATTAGTTTCCAAATAACCTGAAGCGATGTCATACAGCGGCATCAAAAGACTTAGATTTAATCATGCATTACGGGAACGTTATGCTGAATTTTCCCTAATAATTTCCTTAAGGGCTTACTTAACGTATTCATACTGCCTAAAGTATATTTCTATTAGTTATCACTGTGTGAAAAAAATCACCTGTATAAATTCTTTAAAAGAAGGTTATAATTGGGATGTAGTTTACTGCGTTATATAAGCAGGTACAAATCTCCATGGGTAGCCAAGTACAATACCCACACTTCATGTGGATTAGCAATTACATTGTGTTCACAGCTATCAGAGCAGGCAACAGGTGACCTGAGAAACGTCTCATTCATACTGCGTCTGTGTCAATAATCATGATTTTTTCTTATTGTGACTGCATATATCTTCAGCCTCCGATAGGATAAATATTTGGACCAGTGTATGAGTAGAAATGTAAATCTAACTTTTTGACAAATGGACATTGTAATTACTTCAATCTAATTAAGAACCACTTATGTTTATTTTAATCCTGGGGTTTTAAGACGTGCAGTACACTTTTATGTTTTTATTAGACTTCATATATAATCTTTTTTTTTTTTGCGGTTGATAACTTTTGCTTTACCATTCTGATACCATGCTGGTCCATTTGTTGTTTTTAAAATGGAATTGCAATACATTGTGTTAACATTGATTATTGCTATTTTTATTAAACCATTTTTGTGGTGTTGATAGCAGTCAGCAGGGGCAATGGAGATCTCACCTCTGTGGGGGTGCTGTTGGGAAAGTTGAAATAAGGTAAGATAGCACTCAGTAAATTTTTTATTTTTTTTAAATAGCAATTCTAAATGTATCTTTGTGGCCCAATCCACTACTTTGCACTGAGATTCTTAATTGTAATTGTTTACTTTCTATTAGTATGGTTTACAGGAGAGATGAGCGGGGGTGATCCAAGCCACAGCTCAGATCTCCCTGCCTCCCTGGATCCCAAATCGAGGCAAAACCTTGCAATCCCGCTGTCGGATCTTGCGGTCTGGCCTCGGATGCCAGTCCCATTGAATTCAAAGGGGCTGAACAGTGATTGGCTGAGAGAGCCATCTGTCACAGCTCTTAGGCAATTAGCGCTTGCCCATAGAGTTCAATGGGCACATTATTAAAGATACCAGCTGCTGCCCCCCCCCACACACACACACACACCGAGGGCACCACTGGCACCGCTTCTGCTGCCAACACCCCCACACTACCAATACAGCTGGCACCCCCGCACAGTGGACACCACTGACACTACTGACACAGATGGCACACCCACACAGAGGACACTGCCAGCACCCCAGCACTGCCGACACCGTTGGCACACCTGCGCAGAGGATACCACCGCTACCCCAGCACTGCCGGCACCACCATCACTTCTGAACTGCCAACAACCCCACACTGCTGACACCACTGTCACTCCTGCACTGAGGACACCTCCAGCACCCCAGCACTGCCGACACCATTGGCACACCTGCACAGAAGACCGCACCAGAACCCCAGCACTGCCAACACCACTGTCACCCCCTTTACTGCCTAGGCCGCTGGGGCACTATCTGGGACATTTTTCATCTGTGGCACTCCTGCTGCCTGCTGTTACAGAAAGTGCACTATTGGTGTATCCAACCCACACTGTATCCGACCTATACTGTATCTGAGCAGCAGTGTATTTAAACCGCACTGTATCTGACCTACACTATAACCTTCACTGTATCTGACAGAATAACACAATATTAATACATAAACACACAGCGCTTATATAACCACCAAAAAATCTATTAGCATTAACTGTTTTAATTGATACCAAGTTTCTGCAGCTCCTACTGGTGGTACTGTTCCACCCACTAATTACCAGAGATATAAAAGAACTTATAAAGGAGTGCTAAAACAAAGATATACAATCAATGGAATTTTAATCAATGTATTTACATACACTCCACATAGAGCACAAAGACAAAATTATAAAGTTATAAAATGTGCAATTGCTTCAATCCCATGCCTTTATTTCAAATAGCCGTCCATTAAGGTTTCCCTTAGTAACAATCCATATGTCTGCTTGTGACCAATTTGTATCAGCTGTATATTATATGGACACACTGGTCCCTTTAGTGCAAATTTTCACAGTCTTTGTGGTACCACATTAGATGTATGTCCAGAGCGGGGGAGAGGGGGAGAGCGCTGTGTGAGAAGATGAACACAGCGGTATGCTACGACCCCTTTTAAAGGCTCCTTCCCAGCCGTAGTATCAATTGCTGGATACTCACGGCCACCGCGGCTCCTATTACACGGGGAGCGGGCCTCCTTTGCCAGGTCCCGCTTCAGCTGTATCCCCGGTCAAATGGCTCGCCGGCCTGCCACAGGTCACAAGATGAAATGTAGAAACTGAAGGCAACGGGATCAGTCAGAAGTGCCCTCCTTACGCGTTTCTCCGCAAATAGGGCAAGCGGTTACGTCAGACGAAACCGCTTGCCCTATTTGCGGAGAAACGCGTAAGGAGGGCACTTCTGACTGATCCCGTTGCCTTCAGTTTCTACATTTCATCTTGTGACCTGTGGCAGGCCGGCGAGCCATTTGACCGGGGATACAGCTGAAGCGGGACCTGGCAAAGGAGGCCCGCTCCCCGTGTAATAGGAGCCGCGGTTGCCGTGAGTATCCAGCAATTCATACTACGGCTGGGAAGGAGCCTTTAAAAGGGATCGTAGCATACCGCTGTGTTCATCTTCTCACACAGCACTCTCCCCCTCTCCCCCGCTCTGGACATACATCTAATGTGGTACCACAGAGACTGTGAAAATTTGCACTAAAGGGACCAGTGTGTCCATATAATATACAGCTGATACAAATTGGTCACAAGCAGACCTATGGATTGTTACTAAGGGAAACCTTAATGGACGGCTATTTGAAATAAAGGCATGGGATTGAAGCAATTGCACATTTTATAACTTTATAATTTTATCTTTGTGCTCTATGTGGAGTGTATTTAAATAAATTGATTAAAATTCCATTTGATTGTATATCTTTGTTTTAGCGCTCCTTTATAAGTTCTTTTATACACTGTATCTGACCTTTAGGTGTGGAACACTGTTTTTATGGTTGGGGAGATTTTGGGAAACTGATTAACAAAAAGGTTGATTGATCGGTGCTTTACATGGGCACAGAATGTCTGTCATCAGTGGCCCAGGGCACCCAGGAGGGAGGTACAGACTGGGACTGAGAATAGGCATGTGCTGGGGGCATGTGCACTTCTGTAGGGGGCATCCATGTCTGCTGTTGCTATTTTACCCATGGTTTAGGATTTTTTTCTTTGCTGTTTGTTAACTACTGCTACTTTAGAGCAATGATATTCCACATACGTTTCTTAGTAAATGTCTGTGTTGTCTTGTTTTCTATTGACAGTACTTGTGAGTTGGTTTGATAGGCTATTGCTAATACTGTACATTATTAATTTGTAAAGCAGTTTTAGACAGAAATAACTGCCGTGTGTTTGTGCCGCTGCTCAGCTGCTTAGATTAGCCAGCCACTCTTTGCCTTATGGGCCTAATTCAGAGCAGATCGTAGATGCGTAAAAAAACGCATATCTACGATCACAATCTCTGACATGCGGGGGGATGCACAGCACAGGGGTTGGTCCGCCAACGCACAGCACAGGGCTAGTTTGCACCGCATGACAGGCCTTACACCCCCACCCCCTGCAGAGGTGGTGGTGGGGTAGCGGTGATGCTTTCGCACCTGGCGAGTAACTCCCTGCCTACGCAGCCTAGCTGTGGAGGCAACCTGCTACCCTGCCATGTTTTTGGTCACCATTTAAGGGATACGGTCCAGGCAATGCAGGCGTGTCCAACCATTGCTGGGACAGGTCGCGGCAGCTGCATGACATCACATGCAGCCGCCGTGACCCGCCCCATCAATGGTCGGACACAACTGCGTTTTCCGGACTGCGCCCCTAAAAGTGAGCATCGATAACAACAAATTGCAGCGTTGACGCCCCCCTCCATGTCTTAAGCTGCGTTCTGCAGAGGACGCAGTTTAAGACCTTGAACATATGTGTACCGGAATACGCGCATGCGCAGATGAACAAAAATATCTAGCGATTTTTGTTCATCAGCGACGGGGTCTGAATTAGACCCTAAGTTGGTGAACTTTATTGTGATCTATGAGGTGTTATAATTGACTGGAATTGACTGGAATTTAATTTCATTGAGGTTAATATTAATAATAATGTAGTAACAAAAACAGGACCAAATTATGTGATCTTAGCTGTTTTATAAAATGATTTTATAAAAAATATAGATCCAAAACCGAAATAAGCAATGGAGGTTTTGGCAAAACCAAATACAGTTTCAAAACACAAAACAGTTATAGATCCAAAACCAAAACCCAGGTCAGGGGCCGATGCACAGTGACATCGTGCTGTGTACCATGTGGAGTTGCTTAAGTAATTAATTAATTCGTTACTATGGACTTGATTCAGCATTGTATGATATGCAGTAGCAACTGTGACAGTTATATTCAAAGGTTTCAGGGACAGAAAAGCTGTGATGGTGGATGTAGCATTCAAAATGTGGCCAACACACCAAAATTTTGTAGAATGCTGGCTGTTACCACCCCCTCCCCCCCAACTGCTGGAGCATATAATTCATGCTGACATTCATGGGAGCACTGTCGTCGCAGTCATAGATCAGCACATGCATAGTACAGAACTTGAGTATGTGCAGATCATCAAACATTTACGTAAAACATTGGGTTTGGGTGCAACTCTGGGTACAATGGGCATCATATCGAGTTGATCGCTCGCTAGCAGTTTTTAGCAGCCGTGCAAACGCTATGCCACCTCCCACTGGGAGTGTATTTTTGCTTAGCAGAAGTGTGAACGAATGTATCGCAGAGCGGCTACAAAGTTTTTTTTGTGCAGTTTCAGAGTAGCTCAAAACCTACTCAGCTCTTGCGATCACTTTAGACTGTTTAGTTTCTGTTTTGACATCACAAACCTGGCCAGCGTTCGTCCAGCCACACCTGCGTTTTTCCGAACACTCACTGAAAACGGTCAGTTGAAACCCAGAAACGCCCACTTCATGTCAATCACACTGCGGCTACCAGTGCGACTGAAAAGCTTCACTAGACCCTGTGCAAAACGACATCATTCGTTGTGCCCGTACAACGCGCGTGCGCATTGCGCCGCATACGCATGTGCAGAACTGCCATTTTTTAGCCTGATCGCTGTGCTGCGAACAAATGCAGATAGCGATCAACTCAGAATGACCCCCGATATGCAGTATGACACATAAACTAATATCTGAAGATGTAGATGTGCAGAGCATTTAATTCATTGAAAATGCATATTCTTTTATTATCAGATAATACAGAGGTGCTTGAGTTTAATGTTCTTGTCATGATATGGGCATTCCTAGCCTCCTCGTATTCACTCCATTTACTAGTGCACTGCAGTGCACACCAGTAGCAGGTGTGCACAGTACTGGTTCACTGCTGGTATACAGAGCAGCAGTGAATGTGAGATATCTTTCAACTTTCCCAGTGTTTGACATACAGTTCGATGGATGAGAAGGACAATCCTGCCTAAATCGTGACCTTTGTAAGCAGAGCTGTTTCTAGACAATTTGGCTCCCAGTGCGAGCATTAAAAAATCTGCCCCTCCCCCCAATAGACAGGGGATGTGGTTTCACTAAAACAGGTGTAGCCTCACTAAAATGGGCATGGCCTCGCAGGAAAAGACTACCTTACACCACAATTTTTGACCCTGCAACAACAGACCTCAGCCACCACAGGAAAAAAAAGAAACATTCCACCATATTAAGCCCCACACAATATCCCTTGCATCATATTATGCCCCCTGCACCATGGGGGTCATTCCGAGTTGATCGCTCGCTAGCAGTTTTTAGCAGCCGTGCAAACGCTATGCCGCCGCCCACTGGGATTGTATTTTAGCTTAGCAGAAGTGCGAACGGTTGTATCGCAGAGCGCCTACAAAATTTTTGTGTAGTTTCAGAGTAGCTCAAAACCTATTCAGCACTTGCGATCACTTCAGACTGTTCAGTTCTGGATTTGACGTCACAAACCCGCCAAGCGTTCGTCCAGCCACGCCTGCATTTTTCCTGGCACGCCTGCGTTTTTCCAAACACTCCCTGAAAATGGTCAGTTGCCACCCAGAAACACCCCCTTCCTGTAAATCACTCTGCAGCAAGCAGCGCGACTGAAATGTATCGCTAGACCCTGTGCAAAACTGCATCATTCGTTATGCCCGTACGTCGCGCGTGCGCACTGCGCCGCATACGCATGCACAGAACTGCCGATTTTTAGCCTGATCGCTATGCTGCAAACAAATTCAGCTAGCGATCAACTCGGAATGACCCCTCATATTATGAAATACATTATATCCTACAGTAAAGCTTCTCATTACTTTTAAATTACCTGCTTGTTGCCAGGGGTTTCTTGCGCTGGGTGTCATACTCGTTGACAGAAGCTTCATGCGCTGGGTGTCATGCTTGTTGCCAGAGGTTTCATGCACTGGGTGTCATGCTCATTGCTAGGGGTTTCATGTGCTGGGTGTCCTGCTTTTTGCCAGGGGTTTCATGCGCTGGGTGTCATGCTCATTGCCAGGGGTTTCATGCGTTGGGTGTCCTGCTTGTTGCCAGGGGTTTCATGCGCTGGATGTCATGCTCATTGCCAATGGTTTCATGTGCTGGGTGTCCTGCTTGTTGCCAGGGGTTTCATGCACTGGGTGTTATGCTCATTGCCAGAGGTTTCATGCGCTGGGTGTCATGCTCATTGCCAGGGGTTTCATGTGCAGGAGTTTCATGCGCTGGGTGTCATACTCATTGCCAGGGGTTTCATACGCTGGGTGTCATGCTCATTGCTAGGGGTTTCATGCGCTGGGTGTCCTGCTTGTTGCCAGGGGTTTCATGCACTGGGTGTCATACTCATTGCCAGGGGTTTCATGTGCTGGGTGTCCTGCTTGTTGCCAGCGGTTTCATGCGCTGGGTGTCATACTTATTGCCAGGGGTTTCATGCGCTGGGTGTCATGCTCATTGCTAGGGGTTTCATGCGCTGGGTGTCCTGCTTGTTGCCAGGGGTTTCATGCGCTGGGTGTCATGCTTGTTGCTAGGGGTTTCATGCGCTGGGTGTCGGCTTGTTGCCAGGGGTTTCATGCACTGGGTGTTATGCTCATTGCCAGAGGTTTCATGGTCTGGGATCCATGCTCTTTGCCAAGAGTAATGCTCGTCGTTGCCAAAGGTAATGCTCATTGCCAAGCGGTGTATATTTGCTGGCGGGCACCAGCACTGTTATCCTACTCTACCCCTTCCTCCCTCTTCCATAGTACTCCGCTCGGGGGGGGGGGGGGGGGGTTTGTGGAATGACGTGGTTACGTTATGATGTCATGATGCAACCATGTCATTCTGTCAAACTCCACCCCCGAGCAGAGTACTATGGAAAAGGGAGGAGGGGAAGTGGAAAATGTGCTACAAGGTGCCGCGGAGGGCGCCCCGCCGCTAGAAACGGCAATGATTGTAAGGTACAGTATGCAAAACTCCACTAGTGATTTGCACTGGCTAATCTGGTACACAGATTGTAATAGAAATACTAATCTAAATTATTTCACCAGGATTTCCCTGCAAGATAATTCTAGGCTTCAATATGTGGAAGCCATGGATCATGGACCATGGGCTGGTCTCACCATACAGATACTGGCTTTGTAGGATTATCAGAGAACAGGGTATTTCCTTATACATTGGATTTTACAGTCTAATTTATCTCATAATAGACTGGACTATCCATTGATTTGCTTAGTCCTCTATGATTGTTTTTTTAATTATGTTATATATTTTGTTTTCTGCGATCCAAATGTTTAAATCAGTTCCCACGCAAACTGAATATTTTCTGGGCTTCAATGATGTCTTCACACTTACCCAGTCATTCCAGCTGTTTTAGGCATCTGTGTTCCTGACAATAATCTTCCCTGAAAGAAAGATTAGTCTGAAACTTCAATTTCAATCTTTAGATCTTATTAATGATGCGCTGCTCAGAAGAGACAGTGGTGTTTAGTACCATTCAAGGTGTTCAGGTTCTCTACAATGATATTCATTATTTCATTTTCTGTCTATTCCCAGCGTCAGAGACTAATAAACTGCATATCGCTGTGTTGAAATGTGAAAATTTCAGGCTGCACAGAAAGTGCCTCAAACTGAGTCCTTATAAAATGTTCTCATACGGTTTCTCTTATTACAGGGAAAGGATCACCGAAATTGTTTCTGTATGAAAACTAATAACTGTTCAAGAGGCTTCTTAACAATAAAATCTATCAGCTGTAGATTACATTCTGTAATCCAGCAATTATCTCGTAGGGGAACATATCCTATATCAAACACAGTTTATCACTGTCTTCAAGAGTTCATGTTTTTTCTTTACTGATTTTGAGTTCATTATATATATATATATATATATATATACAAACAGAAAACCCAGCACTCACCAAAGTAAGCTCACTTATCCTCAACAATTCAATAAATAAATGATGAGGGTTTAGTTAGTGGATTGACCAATGTACGGAAGCCTGCAAACCGATCGCCAAGGTACCCCACCTTCAAGCAGGTCCTACACTATCACAGAGTCTTAAAACCTGACTACTTCACTGCTGTTACACACATCATCTGCCTGCTAGATTTAATGTGCACCTGCCACAGACTTTATGGCTTTTAAAGGTACACTAGTCACCTTACATTGGCTTAGATAGATTGCTAAGGAACCACAGCACTCGCCACCCCAGAAGCGGTGTACAGCAATGCACTAACCACTCAAAGGGTGGGGTGCACGTAACACAGCACTCGCCATCCCAGAAGAGTGGTACACAGCTGCACTTACCACTCACAGGTGCAGCTGTGTACCCCTCTTCTGGGATGGCGAGTGCTGTGTTACGTGTACCCCACCCTTTGAGTGGTTAGTGCATTGCTGTACCCCGCTTCTGGGGTGGCGAGTGCCGTGGTTTTCTATTTGTGTATATGACGGGGTTAATCTATGGTTAACTCTTATTTACCATGGCCACTAGCTTTCTCATGCACCCCTGTGTGGACTCTATTATCCTGAACCTATCTCAGCTGTTCCTTAGCAATCTATCTAAGCCAATGTAAGGTGACTAGTGTTCCTTTAAAAGCCATAAAGTCTGTGGCAGGTGCACATTACATCTAGCAGGCTGATGATGTGTCTAACAGCAGTGAAGTAGTCAGGTTTTAAGACTCTGTGATAGTGTAGGACCTGCTTGAAGGTGGTGTACCTTGGCGATCAGTTTGCAGGCTTCCGTGCATTGGCCAATCCACTTACTAAACCCCCATCATTTATTTATTGAATTGTTGAGGATAAGTGAGCTTACTTTGGTGAGTGCTGGGTTTTCTGTTTGTATGTGTTAGAGCAACGTGGTCATGGGCTACATGCACCCCACCCTGTGAGTGGTAAGTGCAGCTGTGTACCCCTCTTCTGGGATGGCGAGTGCTGTGTTACGTGTTACGTGCACCCCACCTCTTTGAGTGGTTAGTGCATTGCTGTACCCCGCTTCTGTGGTGGCGAGTGCTGTGGTTTTCTATTTGTATATATACATATATATATATATATATATATATACTGTATGTATTGTGCAAAAGTAGAGGCACTCCAAGCAAAAGAAAGACGCTAGACAGTGTGTATTGGCAACGTTTCAGTGCCTATATCACATTGCAGAATTGTCATCACTACAAATACACATTAGACAACTCACCTTTTAAAACATGTATCGCCCAGTGATCTTACCAGTATTACCGGGGCGGGATCTCTCACCCGACCAAAGTGATGTCATCACACCGGTCACATCTTGGCACTGACTCATTGTGCACCCCACCACCAAGGCAACACAATGCTGGAACACAGAAAAATGTGTAAACATAAACAGTACAGCTACAGGCAATAATAAAGTAGTCAACAAGTACCATATACTATGATCAATCAAAGGCATGAGAAATATACCAATTACAGGGATAAATACAGTAATAATCACAATTAAAACATGTTACCAACGTGCCTAAGTGTTGAATCTATCTGGATTCACATTGCAAATAATTTCAATAACCTATCCCCCTCGAGTAACATCTCTGGGATATGATCGATCATGCAATATTTCAGGAAACTGAGTGGATGTGCTAAAAGGGCACAATGCCTAGCGATGGGTTGTGTACTAGTACCCGTACCCAGTGCAGCTCTAATTGCAGAGCAAAGTGCTGTCATCCTAGTTTTAAAGGCAGTCTCCATTTTACCAATGTAAGAAAGGTCACAAGGGCAAATTATTTGGTAAAGTACAAACTTAGAATTTACAAGTAAAGTTAAGACGGATAGCGTATTTTTACCCATATAGTGGGTGAAAAAATTCACCTCCTGGTATAAGCTAGTTACACGTAGTGCACGTGCACCTCTGACAACCTAATTTGCTCTGAATTTGGCTAAATCCACTAGATTGGATGTTAGAGATATCTGCCTTAACCAGGATGTCACGCAAGTTTCTTCCCTCGGTTTAACAGGACATAAGTCTAGTGTTTTGTCATTTCAAATCTGGGTCACTTTGAATAATGAGCTACATTTTTTTAGTGGAACAACTAATTTGGTCAATAATTTGAGTATATTTATTTACCCAAGGAAGAAATGGAGGTATCTTTAGGTAACTGTTAGCTGGGCAGTTGATCCCTATCAATTACCATGACTTCCTGCATAATAGTGTTGAGTGAACCTCGTCATAACATAACCCCTATCAGTAAATTTCAGTTTGATATGCTGCAATTGGACTACTGCTAACTTGGGTTCAGAAGTAATATACTTAACTCTCAAAAATTGGAAGTATTGTTGTAAAACCTGAATTAATGATTTCAGGTGACAACTGTCATACCTGAAAAGATAGTTTTTATCTGTAATTTTGGAAAACAAGCTAGTGCATACTATGGCCATCCTGTAATGAAATACATACATCAAGGAAATTGACTTGTAAGTTGCTAATGGTTAAGGTTCATTATACTGGACTAACAGTATTGTTATGGCAGTTAACAAGGGATATCAAATCCTACTTGGGTCCCATCCAGAACAGCAGGAGATCATCAATGTACCGGGTGTACATGACAATCCTGCTGGCAATGTTGGGGTCACCAAAAAAGATGGACTCCGCCTCCTTAAACATATATATGCTGGAGTACAATGGGGCCACATTTGTCCCCATCGCACACTCCATAAGCTGCAGATAAAATTTATCATACAATAATTTTTTTTTATAAGTATCATCTGTAACAATTCTATAATGAATTCCAAATTAGTCCTCTCCTATAGTGGCCGTGATGATAGGGTGCCAGGTGCCCCTTTGTCCGCTGGACGGAATACAATGGAGTTATTACCAGACAATCTACGCAAAGCTATGTGTTCTTTCCTGTTCAAATTATCATATATTATATGGCATCTGTGCAAGATTAGTAATTTTAGTATCCATGAGACCATATAGGTCTTAATCAATGCATTACAAGATTGAGGCTCAAATGTTGAGCGTGCTTGCAGTTTTGCTAAGTGCTGCAGGAAATTTACAGCCAGGTCTTTTGCAGGTTGAGGAGTTTTGAGTTTTAGCAAAAAACTCATGGAATTTTCATTGGCAATATAGGTTATGACATTCAAGCTGCCATTGAAAATTATCAAATTTGGTCATAGGTACGAATGAGAGGCTCTTAGACAGGACCCTCTCTTCTGTAGTGGAAAGTTCAAATGTAGACAAGTTAACAATTATGTTTTTGTTTTTTGTATATATATATACTATATATATATATATATATATATATATATGCACCATCGTTAGCATAGGTGCAGTTACCATGCGTTTGCCTCATGCCCAGGGGTGGACTGGCCCACAGGGATACAGGGGAAACCACTGCCTGGAGGCCCACATCCTCCTCTAGGGATCAGATTCCAGACTGAGCACTTGAATTATACACTATACATAGGTTACCTTATACTTCAAAGGACTATGTATTTACTCTGTATATTTATCAAGGGGCCCAGACCATACACTATAAGTTGGCCAAGCCTCTAAACATGGGCCCCTACCACTGTATTTCCCCAGTGGGCCCTTCATGCCCCAGTCCGACACTGCTCGTGCCCCATACACAGCAGGGTTTGCTGGACTGTGATTTTAGACACACGTCCAGTAGCCACCAGATTCATTTTGATGGTAAGCTGCTCCACAGAAGTGTGTCAGTCTGCTCTCACGCACCTTCGTAGCAGACTTTCACCTATCACATTAATGGCATGTGGTGCTCCATAGTTTCCACGTCAGTTATTCGCAGTGCCATTTTTCCAGTCATGATACACCTTTATCACAGCAGCATGCGAACAGTTCACAAACTGCGCTGCTTCAGAAATACTGTCAAACTTTGTCCGAAAGCCAATAATCATTGCTTTGTGCAACTCGGATAAATCAACCCTTTTACCCATGACAGCAACAAGTGAAATGTGTGCAGATGGCCTAACTCACACCTTATATACCCATCAAGCCAGCGCACTAAACGTGATGTACTTCGTGGGCTACGCACTCATCCGTGTATATATAACAAAATATATATATATATATATATATATACTAGCTGTTACAGATGTGTCTTCTTACATCCTTGCTGCAGTCATGCTAAACAGACCTTGAAGTTGCGCCATGTAGTGGTGGCACATGGTGGCTTTGAGCAACTTTTTTGAGTTTTTTCCCTCGAAAGTGCACCCCTCTCCTGGGAATGGCGAGTGCAGTGGATCCTCGTGTGTGTATAATAGGGTTAATTTTTTATTGGCCCATTTGTGATCAACTCTCTCTCTCTCATGCAACCCTAAGCTCATTTACTTTTAACCTGGGTCAGCTGCTGTTTAGGTGTGTTGGTGACTGTCTCACTTTGAAAGCCAGAAGTCAGTTGGCAGGTGAGCTTTGAACCAGGTAAGCACACTTGTGTAGTTGTGTTGGTAACTGTCTTACCTTTTAAAAGCCGTAAGTGTGGCAGGTAAGCTTTGAACCAGGTAAGCACATTTTCCCCTTTGAGACAGCAGTAGCCAGGTCCCTAAAAAATCTATGTGAACGTTTATGTGATAGAGTAGGACTTGCGGTAAAATGGGGTCCCATGGAGTGAGCCGCAAGCTTACATGCTTTGTACAATTCATAAACCAAAACAGCATTGTTTATTCAGATGTATACTAAAGCATTAAGGTGAATGAAGCTGCCAAGGAGAGTGCAGGGTTCTCTGTATATGTGTATTTGAGTTTGGTGGTCACAGCCCACTGCACCCCAATCTAGGGGTAGGGAGTACGTGAGTGCACCCTTCTCCTGGGAATGGCGAGTGCAGTGTATCCTCGTGTGTGTATACACACATATATATATATATATATATATATATATAGAAGAGGAAGTCAGCGGCACTCAGCAGTCGAATTGATGAAATAAAGTGGCTTTATTAGAGTCCTACGCCGTTTCGGGGACTACACCCCGTCTTCAGGGACAAATCATACACAAATGAAACCATGCCTAAAAACCATATATATACCCTCCCAAACTAGCACTCATTAATGGAATCCTACTCACCTGTCCAGGCGCCGGCGGCTGCTGCATAACTCTCTGTGTGGCATCCGGGTCGCGGAGTGGTGACATCAGCCTGCTGCGTCGAGCGGGGAGTCAGTTGCGGGAACGAGAATCCCGTTACCTAGCAACCCTGAGCTCAAGACGTCATTGTTGACGCTTCCCTCTGCATGTCCTAGCCACTCACAGGGCTCAGTCTGCCGGCTGGAACACTGGGCAGGGATTTCGTCTCCATTTCCTGCCGTTGCTGGGCAACCCCTAAACAAAAACAAAAACAAAATATAATATGATATACTGTGCAATACAAAAAACAAACGGACAAATAACCCAGCCAATCTAATAGGACCATCGTCCACGGCTACTAATACTCACAGTGTTAATCTAAAACAGGTATATAATATATAATATAATTAATAATAAAAGTGTGATGAAACAAAAAAGAACAAAAAAAAAGAAAAGAAAAAAATATCACACAAGAATGACATTAAGAATATTAAAACCAAACAATACACATGAAAAGAAAGAAAAGATGAAGAAGAAAGAGAACACCAAGGGAGATACCAATCACCAGTTTATAATTGATGAGCCTGTTATCAAGTATATTATTGTGAAATCGGCCCGTTGGCATGTCGGTTAAGGGCAACAAATGTTATATAATTACTATACAATAGCTGGCATAACTGGATTCATAGAAAGCATTGGAGCCCTAATGTCTCATTAAGACCTTGTGGTGATAAGGTATTAAGAACATAAATCCACCTACTCTCACGTTGTAGGAGGATCTTGTTCCTATCCCCACCCCGATGTGAAGGAGGAACGTGATCTATTATAATGGCCCGCATGCTAGCCACCGTATGTCTCGCCTGTATACAGTGGCGGGCAACAGGTTGCTCACTAGAGCCCTTCTCCAGTGCCTGTTTGATGGCACTACGATGAAGTGCCATCCGTTCACGGAATTGCCTCTGTGTTTTGCCTATATAGGCTAACCCACAGGGGCACTTAAGCATGTATATTACATAAGTGGTTGTGCATGTCACCCGATGCTGTATCTTAAACTGTTTGCCCGTCTGTGGGTGACTAAAGTGTGCTCCCGTCAATAGTGTATTACAGGTTGAGCAGCCCAAGCACCGGTAACACCCAACCTTAGGACGCAAAAAGTGAGATTGTTCCACTCTGGTTAAAGGGAAAACATCCAATTTTACGACACTATCCGCTATGCTTTTCCCCTTTGTGTAACTTGGAAGTAACTTGGACCCATATAAAGCTGGTAATGTGGGGTCAGAGTTCACAATCGGCCACAATTTTTTGGCCTGTTTAACTAAGGAATGGGTGGCCGTGGTGTATTTATTAACCCACGGGATCCTAGGGGTCTGTTGTGTAGTTACTCCTTCAGAGTCACCAAATAATAGTGATTCTCTAATGCGGCTTAATGCTTTTGTTTTGTTGGCCTCAAGTTCTAATAGCGGGTACCCACGTGCCGCGAATTTATTAACCATCTGGTCCATGGTCTCAATTGTTTGTTGTGGATCAGATATGATCCTCCTAGCTCGTAAGAGCTGGGAATATGGTAGGCCCTTACGTGTAGTAAGCGGATGAAAGCTCTCATAGTGTAGCACTGAATTCCTGTCGGTGGGTTTTACGTACAAATTAGTGCATATGGTACCTTCCTGTACTGATATCGCCACATCAAGGAAATGTATCTGAGAGGCAGAGATCTGGAACGTAAATTTGATCACACTGTTGGAAGCATTATGTGCTTCCAATAACTTGCTCAATGTCTGTTCCGGACCTGACCAAAAAATCAATAGCTCATCTATATACCTCTTGTAGAGGCATATAGATGTTTCCACACAAGGGCCAAAAAGTCGCGTTTCCACTGAATACATGTAAGCATTTGCGTATGATGGGGCCACTGGGGACCCCATCGCACAACCCGCTATTTGTAAATACATGCGCCCATTAAATGAAAAGTAATTACGGGTCAACACTAGGGTCAATAATTGCAAAAATACCTCCACAGGTGGCCCTAAGTATAAAGGGTTGTCTGTGATCAATGTCCGTACCGCCTCTATACCTGCCTCATGTGGGATGCAGGTATAGAGGCTGGTGACATCGGCGTTGCAAAGTAGCAGTTGGTCAGGAAGTGTTGTCAATTTTTGTAAGAGTGACAATAAGGCCGTAGTGTCCCTAAGATATGATGGAACTGCCTGAATACAGGGATTTAAGTACACATCTAAAAAAATAGACACTGGATGGTATAGCGAATTTCGTGCCGACACAATGGGTCGGCCGGGTGGTTGTGACAAGGACTTATGTACCTTAGGCACAGTGTAAAATAAAGGCACTGTGGGAAAATCTACATGTCACCAGCCTCTATACCTGCATCCCACATGAGGCAGGTATAGAGACGGTACGGACATTAATCACAGACAACCCTTTATACTTAGGGCCACCTGTGGAGGTATTTTTGCAATTATTGACCCTAGTGTTGACCCGTAATTACTTTTCATTTAATGGGCGCATGTATTTACAAATAGCGGGTTGTGCGATGGGGTCCCCAGTGGCCCCATCATACGCAAATGCTTACATGTATTCAGTGGAAACACGACTTTTTGGCCCTTGTGTGGAAACATCTATATGCCTCTACAAGAGGTATATAGATGATCTATTGATTTTTTGGTCAGGTCCGGAACAGACATTGAGCAAGTTATTGGAAGCACATAATGCTTCCAACAGTGTGATCAAATTTACGTTCCAGATCTCTGCCTCTCAGATACATTTCCTTGATGTGGCGATATCAGTACAAGAAGGTACCATATGCACTAATTTGTACGTAAAACCCACCGACAGGAATTCAGTGCTACACTATGAGAGCTTTCATCCGCTTACTACACGTAAGGGCCTACCATATTCTCAGCTCTTACGAGCTAGGAGGATCATATCTGATCCACAACAAACAATTGAGACCATGGACCAGATGGTTAATAAATTCGCGGCACGTGGGTACCCGCTATTAGAACTTGAGGCCAACAAAACAAAAGCATTAAGCCGCACTAGAGAATCACTATTATTTGGTGACTCTGAAGGAGTAACTACACAACAGACCACTAGGATCCCGTGGGTTAATAAATACACCACGGCCACCCATTCCTTGGTTAAACAGGCCAAAAAATTGTGGCCGATTGTGAACTCTGACCCCACATTACCAGCTTTATATGGGTCCAAGTTACTTCCAAGTTACACAAAGGGGAAAAGCATAGCGGATAGTGTCGTAAACTTGGATGTTTTCCCTTTAACCAGAGTGGAACAATCTCACTTTTTGCGTCCTAAGGTTGGGTGTTACCGGTGCTTGGGCTGCTCAACCTGTAATACACTATTGACAGGAGCACACTTTAGTCACCCACAGACGGGCAAACAGTTTAAGACACAGCATCGGGTGACATGCACAACCACTTATGTAATATACATGCTTAAGTGCCCCTGTGGGTTAGCCTATATAGGCAAAACACAGAGGCAATTCCGTGAACGGATAGCACTTCATCGTAGTGCCATCAAACAGGCACTGGAGAAGGACTCTAGTGAGCAACCTGTTGCCCGCCACTGTATACAGGCGAGACATACGGTGGCTAGCATGCGGGCCATTATAATAGATCACGTTCCTCCTTCACATCGAGGTGGGGATAGGAACAAGATCCTCCTACAATGTGAGAGTAGGTGGATTTATGTTCTTAATACCTTATCACCACGAGGTCTTAATGAGACATTAGGGCTCCAATGCTTTCTATGAATCCAGTTATGCCAGCTATTGTATAGTAATTATATAACATTTGTTGCCCTTAACCGACATGCCAACGGGCCGATTTCACAATAATATACTTGATAACAGGCTCATTAATTATAAACTGGTGATTGGTATCTCCCTTGGTGTTCTCTTTCTTCTTCATCTTTTCTTTCTTTTCATGTGTATTGTTTGGTTTTAATATTCTTAATGTCATTCTTGTATGATATTTTTTTCTTTTTTTTTTTGTTCTTTTTTGTTTCATCACACTTTTATTATTAATTATATTATATATTATATACCTGTTTTAGATTAACACTGTGAGTATTAGTAGCCGTGGACGATGGTCCTATTAGATTGGCTGGGTTATTTGTCCGTTTGTTTTTTGTATTGCACAGTATATCATATTATGTCTTTTGTTTTTGTTTTTGTTTAGGGGTTGCCCAGCAACGGCAGGAAATGGAGACGAAATCCCTGCCCAGTGTTCCAGCCGGCAGACTGAGCCCTGTGAGTGGCTAGGACATGCAGAGGGAAGCGTCAACAATGACGTCTTGAGCTCAGGGTTGCTAGGTAACGGGATTCTCGTTCCCGCGACTGACTCCCCGCTCGACGCAGCAGGCTGACGTCACCACTCCGCGACCCAGATGCCGCACAGAGAGTTATGCAGCAGCCGCCGGCGCCTGGACAGGTGAGTAGGATTCCATTAATGAGTGCTAGTTTGGGAGGGTATATATATGGTTTTTAGGCATGGTTTCATTTGTGTATGATTTGTCCCTGAAGACGGGGTGTAGTCCCCGAAACGGCGTAGGACTCTAATAAAGCCACTTTATTTCATCAATTCGACTGCTGAGTGCCGCTGACTTCCTCTTCTAATTGCATGGATCTTGCTACAGATCGCAGAGGGCACCGCAGCAAGTATTTTGTTATTTACCCATCTGAGTGCCGAACCTTACCGCTATTTATATATATATATATATATATATATACATATACAAGCTGATACATATGTGTCCTCTTACATCCTTGATGCAGTCACGCTAAACAGACATTAAAGTCGCGCCATGCAGTGGTGGCACTTGGTTGCTTTGAGCATCTTTTTTGAGTTTTTTCCCTCGAAAATGCATCTTAGAAAAATAATGTAATAGGATGCACAAGTAATTGCTGCTCTATCTGCATCCGAAATGCCACATTTAAAAAACACAGAAAAAGACGCTCAACGCAACCGAGTCACACGGTACTCACGCGTTATGTGTAATGCGACTTGCAGACCACAGAGCAAACATGTATGAGGACACATCTATATATATATATATATATATATATATATATATACACTGATGATTGGTGAGAGATCTCTTCACACAAGCAAGTCTATACCATTTATATATACACTGTATATATATATATACACATATATATATATATATATATATATATAGGATGCTGTTGGACCGGCACTCCAGAGATGTGATTCTGTGGCCTAGGTGCCTTTGCAGTAAGATTATAATACTGTGATGTCAACTACAAATTCCTCTAGTGTGTACTTTACTCTGCCAAATAAACACTGTACACATATTTCAAATAGGTTATGGGCCAAAGGCACACAGTTGTAACAGGCACCTAGACACAAGTGGGAGAAAAGGCACCCAAAATGCTCAGTTATTAAAGGCCTCCCAATACGCAAGGAGGAAAAAGGCACCTAAAGCACACAGGGTACATACAGAAGTGCCTTAGGCACATTTTAGAGTTTATTTCAGATGCCAGAATAGCACCGAGCTGCCATCGTAGCCACATATAAAGACACAGACAGCTCCAGCAGCACAGTGCATTTAAACTAAAGAGTATCACAGCAAACACAACTTAAAGTACAGAAGCAGCAAGATAATGACAATAAGGAGAACACATGCAGAAATTACACC